>NC_084973.1:14514789-14874789 GCF_963691925.1 Scomber scombrus
TCTTCCTCCTGCATCCTCCTCCTCCTCCTCCTCCATCCTTTGGAACACATGGTTATTGCCTGCGAGTGGTTGTCATGGTGATGGACCCCGAGGGACTCATCCCAAAACCAAAAGTTCTGCTTGTCTGAAATAGAACCTCCGCCTCTCTCCAGGGGGAAGGGGTTCATTTGGCACACGAGGGGAGGCAGAGAGAAAGAGAGAGGGAAAGAGAGAGGGAGGTTTCAGTCGAGGGGTGAGACATGAGAGAGTGAGGAAAGGGGGGAGAAAGAGGGAGAGCAGGAGAGAATGAGGCAGCGTGCATCCATTCCAACTGGGTCACATCGCGGGAGCATTGCGTAAGCGTAAACACTGCTGCCCCTGTGCTGTGCCCTTAGCTTGCACACACATACACACACATATTCACACAGACATTGTGTCTTTCCAGAGCTTACTACGGTCTGGGAATCAGGCGTTTTGTACAACAGTTTGTAGTATTTCTCAGATCCTGATTGGCACCAAGCTGTGGTCCATCTCTTTTCTCTTGTGCTCCTTCTCTCAGTGGAGTACATTGTGACAGTGGACTGAACCCTCCTCTCTATTAGCTGCCAGACTGGACAGCAGCATGACGTAGCACTTCTTCCCTGCTGCTCATCCAAAAAAAACACAGTGTTCTGTGGAGAAGTAGGATATATTTCCAGTAGTTTTTGTGATGCATGGATGTAAATGCACCAAATCTGTATCACTGACAATTTGTGCTGTGGGTGATTCTTATTTTTAGGGCCTCTTTACATAACTTCTGGCTAGGATGTTAAGGAAACACTCATTCATACATGAGGCCTCTGTGGGATTTACATGTATATCTCCAAACTCAAATGTGTCAGTTACTCTAACAGGTCATCATTTACACTTTATAGCTGATTATCATCAACATCCACCCACACTTCATTTATCCAACGCTGTCACTGGCTTTCCAAATATTTCTTCCTGGTTGTGGAGCAACTGCACAGTAGCACTGCCTCATGCATGTATGTACAGAACGACTTGTGATGTGGCTTCATCTTCCCACAGTGCACCCTGCCTATGCATGCTGGGTGTGTTGTTTACAGGCCCTTGGTAGTGCTTGTCTTTTCCCAACATACTCTACTCCACACATGTTTGGAGATCTTAAAGCCTATGTAAATAAACACCAATGCAAATGCAGTTTTATATTTGCGAGAGTTGTTTGCGCAGTGCGTGCGTCGGTAGAGGGTGTGATTGTCTATAAAAGGAACAGCCAAAGCCAGTTGTTTAAAATCCTAGTTGGACGGTTTCAAATCCCCCCCTTGCACACTGAGAGAGGAGAATAGAGGGAGGGAGTGCGGATGTGTGTGCGTGTTTGTGTGTGTGTGCGTGTGTGTGTTTGCCAGTCTGTCTGCATGTCAGGAGAGCCTTTCCAATCAAGGGAAGGGATGGGAGAGTCAGTGACAGACAGACAGACTGCAGACAGACAGACTGGGAAAAGCAAAAGGAAGGAGAGTGAGGAAGAGAGATAGAGAAGGGGGGTGGAGCTACCAGTTCAGGGGCGGGGAAAATTAGCTGTCACTCACTGGCGGTTGCCATGGCGAGCAGGCGGTCCCGAACAGCGGGGCATCCAATGGGAGACGACGCTGCTTGTGTCGCCATGGTGACGGGGCTGTGCCCAGGGAGGTTGTGATGGGTTGACAGGTGCGTGACAATCGGAGCTCTCTGCAAGCATGTACGCCAAAGGCAAGAGTAGCAACGTGCCGTCCGACAGCCAAGCCAGAGAAAAGTAAGTTTTATTTATGGGGGAGGAAACCGCGGCTGTGAGGGAAGTTCATGAGCGGCCGGGGGCAGTCACACACGGAGCTGCGGAGGGGAGGGCACACGGCGCTACACTCAGCGGCATGGGGCTCTCTGCTCAGCGAGAAAGGCTTGGAAAGTTGACTGCTTCATTTATTTGAAGAAAAATAGACATTTTGCTGGAGGGTTTTTAAAAAACTGTAATTAGACAGAAGAGGGTAGTAATTTAACACGCAGTTTCTGCTTCACCGGTTAATTTCAGGTTGTATTCTGAATCCAAATACATCCTTGTCTTGCGGTGTCCTGGCATTTCTCTGATCATCTGTTTCATTTATTTCAGAGCAGTTTCATTTTACAAATGCATTTAGTTGGTCTCGTGGCTGGCGTGCGTTTTGGTCATGCAATTAACTGTTCCGATTATTTGTGGTTTGAACAATTGTGCAGTTTTGTAAACACGCGGAGCGAAACTAGACATCGAGCCGCAGGAAAGTCCACGCATTTGTGTGCTCTCAAGCCGCTGTGTGTTTGGAGGTGTCGCTTCTCAAAGAGACTGTCTTGTGTTAAATGCTCCATGCGTCTTATCACTGCTGCAGCTGATCAGGTTTGTTACAGGTCCGGCTATTGGTACTTGACTGTCATTTTGTGCAATTCAATGTAGAAACCACTTTTGAATGGGGAGGCTCGTCCTGTCTGAGCTGTGCTTTCTGTCCATTGACAGCGTTCACAGTACAAACTAATGGGCTTTTGCACTGAGACAATGGAAGTAAAATACATTTTAAATTAGAGCTGCAACAATTAGCCCACTACTTGATTAGCTGCCAACAATTAAATCAATCAACAACTATTCTGATAGTTGATTAATTATTTTGAGCCATTCTCTATTAAAAACAGTCCAATTTTTCTGGTTCCAACTTCTGAAATGTGAATATTTTCTGGTTTCTTTAGGCTTCTGTCATAGTAAACTGAATGTCTTTGGGTTGTGGACTGTTGTTCAGGACCATACAAGACACTTAAAGGATATTGGGCTTCGGGACATGTTTCAAGATTTTCTGACCCTGTACAGGGCATAAAGTTTTCAGGCACCATGCCTGATTTCAGACATAGAGCAGTTTTAAAATGATATAATACTTAATTCAATACATTGTACACATTTCCAGCTGAACAACTTTTCAGGCTCACAGTTTTTTCTTGCTTTAATTGTGCATTGTATGGACCAAACAAGTAATTGATTAATCAAGGAGTAAAATCAGACAGATTAATCAATAACACATTTTTTTTAAACTATAAACTATTGTGTCACTCTTAAACGCTGCACTTTATATGTTCTTAATGCATGAGATGTGAAAACTAACGGCTTTAATGTGAAGCTCCTTTCAGTTCAGTGGGATGTAACCCGGCATGGCTGTTCACTGTTTTTTTGGATGCTTGGGGTCAGGTGGTCAGTGAGCATTTATTGATGATATGCCTATGATTGTGAACAGACACACAAACATTTACCATTGCCGTACTGGTTATGACCTCTGCAGCTTATTCACGGATCCAGAGAGAGAGAGAGAGAGAGAGAGAGAGAGAGAGAGAGAGAGAGAGAGAGAGAGAGAGAGAGAGAGAGAGAGAGAGAGAGAGAGAGAGAGAGAGAGAGAGAGAGAGAGAGAGAGAGAGAGAGAGAGAGAGAGAGAGAGAGAGAGAGAGAGAGAGAGAGAGAGAGAGAGAGAGAGAGAGAGAGAGAGAGAGAGAGAGAGAGAGAGAGAGAGAGAGAATAGTATGGCACAACTACAAACTTACAGAGCCGTTGCACTTAACTTGTGTTTTTCAAATGGGTTTCTTGTCCTGGGAGTATGACCATAAAAGACAAGATTAATCACCTCACCTCCACTCCTAACTGCTGCTTCTCATTTACTGTGTCGTTTGAATGCTGTTCACTCATGTTTGTCAACAGTGTGATTGAGTGTTCCTCTCCATCCCTTGAGCCCCATTCTTTAGCCCCAATCGATAGGAAGAGGATAGGGCTGAACAGTGTGCCTCTATCGCAGTCTTATCGCATGCTCAAGTCAGAGGGAGAGATGGAAAGCTTCCTCGAGGCCTGAAAGTTGTTCTGGGTGCGTTATATGTGAGCGTTTGTGTGTGTGTGTTTAGGCATGTATGAGATAAGCTATTTTCTGTTGGTGAAACTCAGCAGATTTACTTGTGAATGTAGAAGAGTCCTCCTGACAGTTGATCTGCAATGAAGACACATTTTTAGACTTGCTGTGTTAAAACGAGCATGGATTGCAGGCTGTCTTTTAAAGAAAACATCTACCATAACTGTGTTGATAGATGTGACAGCCGTGATCTTTCACAGGCAAATCAGCACTGAAAAGCTAAAAGAGTCTGTAACAAGGCGACACTTTTGGGAGATCTTGAGTGGTTGAACGTTCACCTGTCTTTGTGTGATTGAAAGAATATCTTGTTGTTGTTGTTGTTGCTGTTGTTGTTGAGCATGACTGGTAACATTTGAGCCACAAATACAGTCTGTTTAATTGTTGTCATTGAATCATCTCCATCAGTATCCTATGAGGATATTGGTTATTCAGGTTTCTTTTGTGTCAGTTCTGTTTTATAGTGAGATACAACATGATCCCTGAGATACTGCTGTTCACTGTCCGTGTGTGGGTCTGATCCTGCACACTTAACCTCTTACTTTTACTGTACATCTCTTTTACTGTAATTTAGACTTTCACGTTGCTGCAGAACAAGTCAGTATCTGTGTTTACATTTCGAGGCAAGGCTTATTTTAGAGTGATGTTCCATTGCGCCAAGGCCGTGACAAAAGAAAAGATGGGATGACAAGAAAACACTGGATGAAAAGGCAGTGAAAGGCAAAAAATCAGGAAAGGCAGAGTTTCATTTGTTTCTTAACAAGCAGCCTTGTTTATCAGTGGTGTGTATCAGGGAAGCAGAGCAGGCCCAGCACTGCCGAGTCTTCAGTTGTTTTTCATTTCTGCAGCGCAGCGGGGGATCAGAGAGTGGGAGAGACAGAGGGCAACAACAGATTGAGGGAAAGAAGGAGGAGGGGAAAGAACAGGACTGAGGGAATTTGCTGGATCATTAGTTTACAGTGTTGTAGTATTGACCTCAGAATGGACCCCCGCAGACTCGGAGCTCTGGCATCTCGCCCGTGTAGATGTAGAGGAACTCTAAATGCAACTGACCTCTGTGCAACTCTGTTCATCTCCGAGCGATAAGCATCTGATTTGTGTGGTGTGTCCTTGCTACAGATGCATTTTGGAAGTATACCAGTGGTTAATGCATCACAGATTTCTACATTTTATCTCATGGTTTTGCAGTTTGCACACTTGGAGATAAAAAGTAATATAGCATGATAAAAATCTTGCTTCAGGAGAATCACAAAATGTAGTTTGAAGATTCCACATTAAATGCTGTTTAAAGGTGCCGATTTACAGAATGTAGCATCGGCCTGAGAATCTCAGACAAAATAAAGGAAGCCACATTTTCTCTTTCTTAAGAAATTGTGTGGGTACTTAGTCTCTACACTCTTTTATTACTACCTATTGTTTTGCATGTTAGCACATCCTTCCCTTTTGTTCTTGATAAGAAAAGAAAGGTTTACACAAGTGCAATAACGCAGCTACTATTAGCACAGATGTCATGCCAGTTAATCTCATCTAATTATAGTGGCTGATGTTTACATTTCAGACGTGAATCTTTTTAGTATGTTAGTAGTCTCAAATTTAGATTAACAATGTGCTGTCATTGTAAAAAATATACCAAATTCAGACTGTAATTAGTCCTTAAATCGTTGTAGTTAGGCTCATGCATTTACCTGAAATGTCTACAGATGTATCTTTTACAGTAAAAAAACACTGACAGCACAAAATATTAAAGACACGTTTCATGAAGTGCACTGAAGTGATGGCGAAAGCTGTTATCACTTATTTATTTCCTTGAAGTAATCTGTACCCTTCACAGAAGAAGAGATGCTGATGAAAAGAACCAGATGAGCAAGAGAATTATGTTGTTTTTTTAAGCGTCATTTTACCCAAATCACAAATAAAACACATTGTCTCAATTACCCATTTATCAAGCCATGGTTTTATGAGCTGATGTTGTGAAATATCAGCTCCCCAAACTGAAAACTAATCTGCATACGAAGTGAATAGAATTTTGCTTGTGGTGTTTTGGGTTTTCTGGATGGTCCAGACCTCATGGTAAACATTTCTCATTAGAACTATAGACGAGTGATTTAAAATGAAATAAAAACCAACATAAAGTGTCATACTAAGGTGTTGGGCCACCATGTGCCACCAGAACAGCTACAATGCACCTTAGCATTGATCTACAGCTGTAAGCTCTACAGGAGGGATGAACACCATTCTTCCAAAAGATATTTCTTCATTTAGTGTTTTGATGATGGTGGTGGAGAGCGTTATCTAACACATCGGTCCAAAATCTGCCACAGGTGTTCAGTTGGGTTGAGATCTGGTGACTGTGAAGACCATAACATATAATTCACATAATTTTCATGTTCATCAAACCATTCAGTGACCCCTCGTGCCCTATGGATCGGGGCATTGTCATCCCTGAAGAGACCACTCCCATCACGATCATCATAAGAAAAAAGTGATCACTCAGAACAACTTTGTATTGATTTGCAGTGACAGTCCTCTCTAAGGGGTTGTGGACCCAGACCATGCCAGTAAAATGCCCCCTACAGCATAACAGAGCCACCAGATCACCTCACTTGGGTCAAATATTCAGACTTCTTTTGTCAATTGTCTATGTTTGGCAAGGGGTAGTTCCAACTAGAGCTAACGATTGTTTCCATTGCAAATCTTTTGATTCTTTTCTTGATTAATTGATTCATCTTTTTTGTCCATAAAATGTCAGAAAACTGTGAAAAATGCCCATTTAATGACATCTTGTTTGGTCTAATCAAAAGACCAACATTTTAATCATCAGTTTACAATGGAGTAAAACAGAGAAGAGCTCCAGATACCAGCTTCTAAAGAACCAAGAACTAGATCATTTTTGGTATTTGTTGTTAAAAAAATGAGTTAAAGTTTTCTGTTGATCGATAATTTAAACAAAATGTTTCAGCTATAGTTCCTAGTCTGTGGATTGAGTAACAAGGTTGTTGTACTGTATCTGGAAAGGCATTTTTCTTGTTTTTTCAGATGTAATTCTTTCACTGTTTTGAGTTCCACAAACAACAAATCATACACCCCCAGTGTTTGGGTGGGCCAGAAGGAATCTAAGAGACAGAAATATAAAAACCTTTTGCAAATAAAACCAAAACTGTCTTCATGGACAGATACCACTACTGGATGATCTGATCCCTCAAGACATGTGGATTACACAAGAGTGGCTGCAACTAGTAATCACAGTGTTTTTAAATAAAATCCCAAGTGAAGTGCACGTTTTTTGAATATTTGAAAGACATCTTGCTAAAATGCTTTGCTCCACATTTGTGTGTGTATGTGTGTGTGTATCAGGGTGTGAGTGAATAGGAAGCAGTTTATGTTGTCTTTACACCTGTGTGCCTTCACTGAACACTCGCTCTGGGTCTCAGACAGCAACACTGCTCAGCTCTTCTCTCTCTCTCTCTCTCTCTCTCTCTCTCTTCTCTCTCTCTGGCTTTACCTGTGTTATGGTCCGCACTTGATTTTTATTTGGAGTGACAGTACACGACCACTGACTGTGTACTGCAGTTGTTCAACGAGTGTAGGTTTCAGTCACTGGCAGTTAGAGGACACATTCCACATAGTTCTGGGATTGTGGTCCTGAGCGAGTTGCACTGCATCACATAGTGCACATTCCTCTTCTCCTTTTCTGTGCTAGTGAATCATGGAGCAACTGTTGGAGTGAAGCTGTGTGCAAACTCTGCTGAAATCACACACATTGCTCGAAAGTCTTCTTTATCCATTTCTCATAGTCTCTCATCACACATATCTAGATATAGAAGTGTCTGCATGCGTAGATACCATTACTAGTATCAAACATGCACACATATATAGATACTTTCATACAAAGTATTTAGATTTGTTTTTTTTACACATCAGATTGATTAAACACAAACTAAATTTGTAGTTGTGAAAAGCCAGACTATCACAAGTGTCATCATTGTTTGGTCTATTGTTCAGGTGCCACCTATCTGCTACAGACTTGAGCATTTCTGGTGCTTTCAGGATCATCATTCTGCACACACACACACACACACACACACACACACACACACACACACACACACACACACACACACACACACACACACACACACACACACACACACACACACACACACACACACACACACACACACAGCTACTTCTGAATCGAGACACCTCAGAATCCTGCCAGGAGGCTGCCAATGCAGCATTGCGCAGACTGAGGCAAAGCATTGCATGCTGGGAGTGTTTATCTGACAGAAGCAATTCAGGCTGCCACTCTGGCTCTGATGGAGTGAGTCGCATAACAGGAGAACTACAATGAAAATAGAGCAGTATCACACACAAATACTGTATGCTCATAATACTGTTGTGTCGACTGTGCTGGTTTTGTCCACACCAGCTGCCACCTGATGAATGTAACTGATGAGTAATTTGTTTGTTTACTATATTTAAGCGTCCTTGAAAAAAAGGAAGAGAGAAGGAGATCATTTGTTGGAGCATGAACAGGAAAAAAATGTAGCCCGAGGATAAACATATGTTGCCGGTCGTATTGGTAGGGGAAAATGAGGCAAAATGAAAAATGCATAAGAGTTTTTATGTCCAGGTCAGACGAGGTCAGGTGATATCCTGCAGGAGCTCGTGGTCTTAATGCTCCATAATGGTTGTGTGTTAGATCTCTGCACTTTACACACGGCTGACCCTCTCTGCGGATCACTTACGCTGGTACATTAAGTGGCCACACCTGGTTCTGTTGGCTTAAGTCCAGTGACAGAGTAAAAAGCCCCAGTGAGAACCCCCCTCACCCCACACATAATAGCCACATGGTGTGCCTCAGCTTTAATTCAGCTAAGCTCTGCTCCTCCCTGTTAAAGTCAACAGAGAACAATATAAAAGTGTATCCTTATGTGTATGCGTGTATGTGTCCGCTCTTTGTTGCTATGGGTCAATGGAGATCATACTGCGCGTGTAAGTCTGTAAGCCCATCTGAGCTGTCCGCTTACAGCACTTTCCCCATATGTTTTATCCCTCAAAATCAACCTCCATCTGTCTGTCACGCTGCCTGTGTTAATGTGAACTACAATATCCAGTGATCATTACACAGCTAATAGCCTCTCCAGCTCTCATGGGATGCTTGTGAACAACTGCAAGACACAGAGAGCCGTCACCGCTCTCAGTTGTCATCTTTCACCAACACAGACAGTCAGTGAATGATAGCTTCTTAAATAATCCTCTTTTTTTTGGAACTTAACCTTTATTTTCATATGAAATCATAATACAAACACAGTACATAGCTAATTACACAACAAATGTAAGCATTGAATTACTTGTCTTATTCAGGCATCACAGACATAGGCACCCAACCAAACTCATTCTAACCAATATGCAGTCACCCATATGTTTAACACTACACTTTTTCATATGCCTGTTTGGGAAACTTAAAGGAGAGAGGGTCAGGAGGAATCTAAATTAGTCAGTCACTGCACCATCTCTATATACGCACTTATGTGCAATCACAGTCACATCTGTATACCAGACTCCAATTATATGTAGACTGCACCAAACTCCTCCTCTTCACTGAGATTACGCCCATTTTCTGAAGCTGTTATTTTTTTTGCCAGGTAGGAATTCTGGAGTAGCTGCTATTTCTATTTCACTGGATTTAGATTTTAAAAGATTTAGTTGTTTTCTAATAACCATGTTTTTCGTTGTGAATTTAATCCATGCTGCCAATGTTTTAATCCTCACAGTGTTTTAGATTAGCATCAATATGGGATTACAAGAGAATCAGAAGAAAAACGAGGCTCTGACATGTTTTCTTTTTTCTTCCGGATATACAGAGCTGTCTTAAAACAAAAAATGATGATGACAGTTTGACAAGGCCCTGATAGAAAACACTTTTTTTAACCTGCAGAACACAGAGAGGCTGTTAAAAGTCTCTCTTATCCCTGCTGCCAGAGATGTAACTTGCCACAGAACTGCTATCAAAGCGGCGGCCTCTTATTGAGCTGTGTGAGGGTAAGGGTGTGGGGGAGGGGGGGTGGGGGGCATCCTCTGATCGACACATGCAGAGAAAGGTTGATGTGTCGATCAACAGACAGGACCCTGTAGAAGGCACCCTCACAGCATGCCTTTGGGTCTTCGCTAAAGGATCGACGTGACAAAGGAGCTCCGTCGGCATCAGATAGCATGTGGGGAAGAAGGAGGAGGAGAGGGCACAGCATCCTGAAACTCTTTTATCACTCCCCTCAAAAGACAGAGGGTACGGATAAGTGAGTTTATCACCTGATGGTGGTCCCTTAGGACCCAATGGGTTTCCCCAAATTCTTCTGTTTTAATTAGAAACACACCATTTCATCATATCTTTGCCTTGCTTTGTCTTCTCTTCTCTCCTGTTCCTCATTTTTTAAATACATGTCATTGTCACTATAGGAACCTGTTCCTGCTCTCTATTCACAGTATATCAGGTTTATTTTTTAGATACTGACATTTGGGGAGGCAAGGATTCAGATCAGTGTAATGACGGTGGGACATGAAGCAGAGATGTATTTCATGGTAGGCTTCGTTGACCTTGACTGCAAATTAAAGTCCATGCTGTCAGGCTTTGTTCGTGATGTTAGCGGTAGCACTTGAGGTTTTGTCAGGAAGTTTTTCTATTGCCCCTGGTGACACCAAATATGCATTGCTCTAAACCACAGCACGGTAGGGACGCTCTCCCTCAAAACGTTTCCTGTAACCTGAGCTCCAGCCAAAAGTAAATGCTGTCAGTGGAAACCACACTTACAGTCTGCAGGCTCAGGCTTACTTCCTCTGTCTTTCATGTTTGTGATTTGCACTCCAACATTTTTGTTTATTGGAAACAATAATTGACCATCCTTTATTTAAGTCACCTTATTGATACCAGCTATCGGACATCTTTCTCCTCGTTTGTATCGATGCATGTCTGCTGTGCCACGCTTCCTTTTACTGTATGGCAACCCACTCTTGTGCTCGCCAGTGTGGATTAACTTGCGTTGCCATTGTTAGTGCCACAGTGTGTAACTGCAGATGCTGCTGTGCCTCTCCTGCCTGCTGAGTGTGGTGGAGGTTGGTTGGAGGCCTCTCTGCTGATATTCCTCCATCATTGATATGCAAGCCGCATCTCACAGGCGTTAGCGCAAGGTTAAGCATGCGTGACGGCCAGGCTTAGGAACTGCTTCGCTCTCCCTCTCTCTCTCTCTCTCTCTCTCTCTCTCTCTCTCTCTCTCTCTCTGTCTCCTGCGCGTACACACACATATACACAAGCACACATATTTTCTTACTGTTTTCTCTGCATTTCTTCTATGTCTTGCACTCAATTGTCCCATGTCTGTTTTGTGAAGTTAATCCACAGAGTTCTTCAGTTTAACTCTGTATAAGTGTACCGTCCTTACATGACCACATACAGGGAGTCTGTCCACTGATCCCAGTAAAGTACATGATGACATTTTCTCTCCTCTAAATGCAAGGCGGTATATCCTCTTGCTTAGGATTTAAATTGCTGACATAGAGTTCTTGACATTTTAAGGTCCAGTTAATGCTATTTCTCAACCACAGAGAAACAGGAAGGATATATGAGGGACACAGTAGGTGCAGAGCAGGACAACAATGGGACTGTTTTCCAGGATAACTCCAGTGTTAAGGTGAACGAACTGTGTGTGTTTTTCATGTTATGAAATAATATTATTCATTTACCCGCATCTCACTGCATGTTTTACAACTAATTCATACAGCTTTATGTTGCAGTACGATACATTTCTCTGAATGGTTAGTAATTTATTTATACTTCCTCCAGAGCCTCTGTGCAGGCCTTAATAGCCTCACATTCTTCCCTAAATTGCTCTAGATTGCCTTCATCTGTATCAGTTTTTTTTATCTCATCTCAAAGCTTTGCTGTTCAAAAGAATAGAGGCCTATTAGAGCCTTGTAGAAAGGAATTCTAATCCTTAGATTAGAGCATTGCAGTCCTCCCAGTCGTCTCCTTCTCCCTCTGGTTTCATTGGAGTTGCTGCTGATTGTGGAATGTTGCATTGTGTGAGCTGAACAATGACGGTGTGCCGCTGGACGGTCTGCGGAGCTGGCAGGAGAGGAGAGCGGCCAGAGCCATCACATTCCTTCAAGTCCTGCAGTCTACGACGAGGGAGGGCTGAGCTCAGTTTGCAAGGAAGCACTTCAGCGTCAATGAGTTTGTGTGAGTGTGTAAGCGAGATTGTAAGTGAGCGTAAAAGAAAGAAGGACGCTAAGTGAGAAAGACAGACTGTAAATAAAACAACTCAGCGATTGTCCAATCAAAGAGCAAAATAACAGTCTGATCACATTTCTACGCTGCAACATAGGAACAATGCCGTTTCTTAATTTCACCGTTTGTTACATTAGCCATCAACTGGTGAGGATGCTGAATTTTGCCTGTCGCCAGTTTTTTACCACAATGTGTTTGGCAATAAGTGCAATTTTAAGATCTACTTTTTTTTTTTTTTTTACAGCATTCTCATTTCAATTTGAGTCAGCTTAAGTCAGCCAGAGTCCAACTCCAGGCTTTTCAGCTGGCATAGTCAACGATTGCCAGCTACAAATGAGTAATCTTATTTTTTCTACATCTATCTGACATTGAATACTCACTGTAAAAAAATTAATTAAAAAAACTACTACGAATTTCATCTGGAAAATGTACCACATTTATAATTGTAAACTGCATAATGTGCTGTGCAAGAACAGAAAGCTTGACACGTGTAGCAATAGTAACTAAATCGGGGCCGTGCTTATTGTAACTAACAGTCAATTTATGTGTTTATGTGTTTCTCTGGAGCTCACACACTTCAGTTTATTACGCACATAGCTAAACTTAAAGCAGTCAAAAACAACAGCCCTGCAATAAATCCCATCTTCATTAAAGTTGCAATGTCTATGTTTTGTTGTTTTGGAGATGTGTTGATTCAACCCACTTTTGAGATTATAGTTTGTGCTGCTTTTTAATTGGGAAACAGTTGGTTTATCAGTGCATTTCTCACTTGAACTTAGACTCGAAGTTATTTATCAAGCAACGTCAGCTGTTCAAATGTGAAGATTTGCTGCCTTTCTCTAAAGTAAATTGAATATCTTTGAGTTTTAGACTGTTGAGTCAGACATCAACGTGGGCTCTTGGAAATTATGTTGTGTGTGTATCTGTATCTTGTACTGTGTAGACTAAGAGAGTCAGTTAATAGATAATGAAACTATTGTCAGTTGCATCCATAGTGCTTTTGAATGGTGTACTGAGATGTGTTTGTAATATTTGGTCTGTTTACTCATCAGTCATCAATCAGCTTACAGTGTTTTGGGCATTTTTTATACAAATGAATTTTTTCCTCAGTGTAACCTGTGCGCTCGCAATTCATTAAACTCGTCTCTTCCTGAGAAACTATACAAACAGACTTTAAAATAATACAATAATTAACCTTGTATGATCACTAAGTGTTGTCATCAAACTCAAAGTTATTTCTGTAAACAGCAGTTTAATATTCTCGGCTTCATGACTGTGTTGCATTCAAGATTTACTGTAATAGCTTATAGAGAAAGTTGAACAAGGAAAACACTCCTAAAAATCATTGGTGTTCTTTCATCTGTGAAATTAAACAAACTCCCCACGAGAGGTGACTCAATCTAAACAAATCAAACCCAATGAAATGGAACTCAAATTAAGAAAGTGATGGATTTGCCTCTGCTTTTTATTTGATTTATCCACTTTACATGTTCGGCAAACAAATTTCAGCGATAGAAAAATCTTTCTGGCTGAAACCTATGTGTAAATGACAAATATAAAGGACACAACTGGATTTTGCTCAATTAGTCTGTTGGTAAATAGTGAGCTTAGGCATCATGTGCTCTCACCATTTCTCCCTGTTTCTCCCTCTCTCTGATAAGCTGGCATTTCCTGTTATCTCAGCCTTGGGCATTGTTGTCTGCTCTGTGAGACAGTAGAGTCTCTGCACTGCTGACGAACTGTTTCACTTTGTCTGATTGTGCCTGTATTAAGGGGGGTGGACGGGCGGGGGGGCCTTCCTTTTTTATTGTATTGTCTGTTCAAGTCTTAATAGCTGCTGCACTAATTTGCTGTTTCTCAAGATCCGAGTGGGAGTGGGAGTGTATCCTGCCAGAGCTGCCAGCCCGTCAGTGTCGTCTAGCTACACACCACCCACTGAACTCAAAGCCAGTATTTCCACACTTTTTAATCAAAACAATACATAACAATAATGAATTTATCAATATAATTATGCCATACTAAATAAAAACTCACATGGAGCTAAACTATACAAGATGCAACTGATCTTATCAACCGTGTTCGAACTGAAATATCTTATGAGCCGAGCTGAACAAAAAAATGTTTGCACCCAAAGCAGATAAGTAAATGCAGTACAAGTCAAAAGTTTGGATACACTTCTCATCCAAATGAATGGGACGGTGTGTCCAAACTTTTGACTGGTACTGTACGTGTCCCCCCACACACCTAACCTCGAGGCATCTGCAGACACAGAGTACCGAACAAAAGCAAGGTAATCTGTGATTTTTTGCAACTACATATCACTTCTTCATTGTAGGTGGGCATATTCAAACACCAACACCCTGTTTAGACTTGTGCACATTTTTATTATATTGTCCTGGAGCTATTGATAAGTTTTGGCAACATTTTATATTGGCTGTGACAAAGAAATTGTCTTTAATATGGCTCCATCTGGTTGATATCCAGTCAATATAATAAGGTCAACATCCCTGTACTGAAAGTTCACAGGTTTAATGATGTGAAACTGAACTTCTTACACTGCTCATTTTAAACTTCTCTGGATCAATTCTGTCATCACCTGAAGTAAAACCACTCTTTCTTGTCTAATATTGTGCTATATTGTCTAATTTGCAGTTGAGGTTATGTAACAAAACTGCCTCCGCAAAGAAGTTCTAGCTCAATTAGAGAATGTGGTTTTCACATTATTAAACATTTTACTCTGTTCTTTCTGTTAGACTTTCTATTCTATCTGTATACTATTTCTCATTCCCAACACACTGTAAATATGATAACCAGGTTTGGGTGTAGCCTTTAAGAGAGTGTGCTGGCTTTACAGCACAGGGTGGAGGTTTGCAATTACAGTTGAACTTGTGGTCACAGTATCTTGATAAGTTGGCTGTTATCAGTCTCTGTCCAGTTCACCATGTAGCTTGGGTTACTACAGAGTCTGAGCTGGCATTATTTTTTACTCCCTCTCCACATCTCTCTTTCTCGCCTGAAACAATATATTCAGAATCCGTCCATTGCAAGTTACATTGTAGTTTACAGTCAACAGAAATCCAGTAACAATTTAATGCACTTGATGGTTAATAAAGTTAATAAAAACTCTGGATTTGTTTGATTTTGTCTGTTTTTATATGTATTTAATTTAGAAACCTTTCAGGCTTTTAACCACAGGTCTAAATAAACAACTTTAAGAGCAGCTTTGGGCTCTGATATGCATGCCATTATAATACTATTTTTCTAGAAATAACCAACTACATATAAATCCTGATCAGTTTGTAGCTCTACGGAAGCAAATTGCCTCCATGCCAGGAAAAGTTTCATGTTATAACGTGATACTGATTGTTTTTTTCCTTCTTCCTTTTTCTGGCGTGGCTGCGATACGTTTCCATAATAACTCAAACAATATGGATCTTTGTTGTTAAAATTGTTTTTTATCTTTCATGTGGCTGTTGTATTGCATTTAGATATGTATTGGACAGTCTTAAAGGGAGGGAAGGGGAGGACAGGATTCTGGGATCTCTAGTTAATGAAAGGTAAACAAACGGTCTGCACTGAGGTGAGCCAAAGAACTCAGGAGTCTTCCTCTGTGTCAGGATATGAGCTTCATTTCTTGGACTTGTACTTTTACGCAGGACATTTCACCTTTCTCTCCTGCAAATTCTTCTCTTTGCAGGAGAGAAGGTTTTTGCTGAGAGCTACATCTCTGTTCATAGCCACAGGTGCAGTTCAGCCTGTATTGTGAACTATGATAAAGTTTGTCTTAGTGTATTTATCAGGTGATTGCAGGGCATACAACATAATTATTGTGCGGTAAACTTGTGTGACAGCTGTCATTAGCTGCCAGTATTGTGTCATAGAGATTTTATTTTTGTGGCGGGTCAACATCTCACACAGTTCTCAAGTCAGCCAGCTCCGCTCACCTCCACCAGTGCAGGCTACAGCGGCCTCTGCCAAGCCGGTGTTGGAGCATTCAGGCCTGTCATCCAGCCAAAGCTCCACTAAGAGCTTTACTATGTGTTCTGGAAGTGAGAGGGATAAAGGCTACGACAAACATTTGCTCAGTAAAGCAGTTGTGTGAGACCATCTCAGTGGAGACAAAACAGGGAACATGAGCAGATGAAACACAGTTTATTTGAGTACGAGTGTCTCTCCTCAGGCTGTTTCCATGCAGGATTATGACGCATGTTTTGCTAATCTTCAAAGCCAGAGTGAACTTTTTTAGTGCTCCTCCCAGCGCTCAACTACGCACCAAACCTGCAAGTGAAGTCAATGCACAGGCCAGTCAGCGTCAGAGAGAATATACTTTATATGAATATCTCAATACAAGCGCTCTGCATCTAGCAGGAGCCATTAGAGAGACCCAAGGGGATACCTTGGAAGGGTAATGGAGAATATAGATTTAACTTGTGACCATCAGCAAAAATACCAATTAGAAATGCATCAGCGAACAGCCAGTGATACAGCCACAGCACTCGGCCAGCTGGGGAATAATTGAAGGCATGTATTTGATTGAGATATGGCAAGATGTTGAAGGAGTCTGGTTGAAGTCTATGTGCTGTCTTGTCATACTTAAATGATAAAGAATCTCAATGGCGATGCTTGTTTTTTCTCCATGATGTTATAAACTTTATTCCACATGTGGGTTTTGAAGTTATTTGAGACACTTGCAAAAGTGCACCAGATGTTTTTCCACCACGTGGAAAGTGTAAGCTTGAATAATTAAGAATTAGCCTACAGTATTGGCTAAATAACAATACCAAACCTCTCAAAGGCTAGGTCTCTCTTTCTGACTGCAGTTAAGCCAGGAACTGTTTGTCGGGTTCAGCTTTATGTTTTGCAAACCCAGTGTTATAGGGATGTGTCGGCCTTATACCAGCTCCATCTCTCCTGGAGATCCTCCCTGATAAATGCGTGTAACAGGAGCAGGCATGTTCATAATGTTGTCCTTTTCAGTTTTACTCACAGGCTGCGGCATCACTCCTCTTCCTGCTCCGTCCTGACCTCCCGTTGCTGCGCTTCTCATCTCCTTTCATTAATCATTTACTCTCTCATTCTGTGTCACTCCCCCACCTCTCTTTCTCTTTCTGTTTCCCTCACCTCTCTCCTTGCTCTCTCACTTTCTACTCTCTGGATCTCTTGTTGCTGCTTATCTTTATCTTGTTATCTGTCTCTCTCCATTGCTACATTTTTATCTCTCTGTTGACTGGTAAATTAGCCATCTTTGTCCTTTTTTCCATACTAATAGCGTGTATCATGCATCTGCATTCCATAATCTCCCTCTTTTTCTGCCTTTTTTCTCTTTGCCAGTAAAACTTTGTGTGTGAGTTTTACTGTATGTACCCCTGTTTGTGTATGTGCTTTCAAAAGAGTTTAGAGTAGCTCAGACAAAGCAGCCACTGTATGCAGCTAACAGTGCTTTCAAACAATGAATCCACTCGCACCTAGTTGCCCAAGTCCCCTGCACAGGTTCATTAAAACTATACTTTTGCCTAATGAAAATGCATCAGGGGTTAGTCTTCTGGAACCTGATTTCCTGATTTGATCACGATTCTGTTGCTCTACCTGTCCCAGACAAGGTGTATGCATAAATAGCTCTGTTTTTGAAGATGCTCTTCACTGGAATAAAGACTTCGTAATCCCCATGGTTATTTGCGCTCTTGTTTTTTTTTTCTTCTCTGTGTTGTTTTCCTGAAGCCCTGCGTATAAGATGAATTATTCAGCATTGTAATGGGTCTATATTTGTCGTTGTTTATCGTGCCTCAGTGCCCCCGCCACCCTCATCGCTGCCCCACCACCATCCCTCTCCCAGCTTTTCACTTGTCTGTCTGTCTGGCAAGCAGAGCCACTCCACCCGCAGAGGATGCTCCACTTTAATGAATGAAGTCAAGTCATTTAGCAAGGCTCTTAATGGCACATAAAGCCCCGCTGCTAGGCTTGATTAATCAGGGAAAGTGTTTGGCTGTCACACACAGGGCTGTCCTCGGCAGGGGCAGCAGCTTGATCGCTGCTCTCTCTTTTATGGTGGGGTCCCTCTCTGTTCTCGCCAGAGTTGTCAGGACCCAGAACAGCCAACGCTCTTCTCATCTACAGGTGGTGCCTGTTGACGGTGGGCTTTGGGAGGCTTGATTGGAGATTGAGAGCCTGCTCGGCTTGGCTGTGGACTGGGCGTGATGATGATGATAATGGTGATGATCCTTCCTCTGTGCCAAAGACAGGTGTTTGTGATTTGTGTCGCTCTTGCGACCTGCATCTCCTTAGTGAGGAGTGATATCTTGAGAGGACAGTGTAGTCAGCAAACATGTATTCATATGCAAAACATAGGCCACAGCATGAATTTACCACTGTGCACTGCAAGAGAGCTTCATCATGTGATTATAATACGGGGAGGACAAAATGATAGAAACACTTTAGAATGCATAAAAATTACCTAGTTAAATACAGTATATTAAAGCTGAAAGCAACCATTTTTTTTGTATCCAAGTTGCCTTTAAAACTCACTTATTAAATTATTACTGACCCCTATTAAAACCAATATGCGTTGCTAATTGGTGTTCAGTTTAATATGGTTCAGTTTTCTATTGGGTAAGTGCCTTTGTACTTGTGGTTACTGCTGTCACTGCCTGAATTGCATCAGGCAGTGATGCAATTCTATATATGCTGTAAAATTATGTAACATAGCAAAGAGGAAAGTCTCAAAAAGTATGACAACTAGTGCCAAACAAACTGCCTAAGCATGGATGCACGACACTCACCAGCACTGACTGAAAGACGCATAAGCGGATATTTGATTGACGACAATGCAAAATATAGGCACAACATAAAAAACGGTGCCGTAATTACCAAACCAGCGTTTACTGCAGGTTTAATTTATCGTTGGGTGTTATTACTATTTAGTCCATGGGAAATTTGGAGTCATTTCATTTCTCCTTCTTGCTTTATTATTCTCTAAAGTGTAGCATTTGCTTGAAAGCAAAGTGCTTCAAAGACACTTTAGCTCTCAGTAGATACTTCACAGTTTCTCTTTTACCAACATTATTCTTTGCTGTGAACACACACAGCAGATATTTAAGGTGGTAATTTTGTCTTTTGTAGTAGGTAAGCATATCCAGGAGATAATTACAGTATTTCAACTTCCTGCCTGTGACTTAGTTCAATCTAGGATTACTTTCCCATTGTTATTACTTCTCACAAAGAACTCATTGAAATTCATTTATAAAATTATAAGGAAACTACTCCAAGGCATAGAAAGCATGTCCTTTCTGTATGTTATGTTTTGTGCACAGCATGCATTCATTTGCTTTTTCTCTTGAGCATGATAAGAATCTAGTCTGGTTTAGCCTGGCTGTTTTTCATTGAAGGTTTTGTGTTAATTTGCAGAAGGAGGTCACAGCGGGGTGCTTGGCTAACCGAGACACCGCTCAGTGAGAATCCTCAACATTAGAATATGAAAGTTTACAGATCTCGCGGGTATTCATCTTGGGGCTCATCCGCGAGCACCCATCACCTCGATCCTCCCCATCTGCCTTTTTTCTGTTTCTCTAATCCCCCTTCTTCACTCTCCTCTCTTCATCAGAACCTTTCATCTCTCTCTGCTATGCTCCTGTCACCCCATCAATCCCTTTCTCTCATTTTCTCTCTCTTTCTCTAATTTTCCTCCATGTTGGAAATGAAGAGGGGGAGTATCGTTCAGTCTCTGGCTGTTTGTTTGTTTTTATTTTTCCATCTTTCATTTTCACGTTCTACCACAGAAATCACTTCTCAAATTTTATGAAACCAGCAGAACATTGCATACAGGATCATGCACTATTATATCCTACAGGAAATCTGTTTGACATACTCTATTTATGTACTGTAAAACCTTATACAGCCCGTATATAAACATTTAACATGAGATATCACAGCTACTGAATCCACCATACAATTTTTGTTTGTTTCTCTCTTTTACACATGTTCACAATTTGTTCTAACTCTTTTGTTTAGATAGTTGTTACTGTGTGAAGAAGCTAGTTTAGATGACATGTGGTGACCCATCAGATCCACTTTACACCAATCTGAGTGTAAAGTGTCTTATAGTTACTTTACTCGGCCTATCCTAATATTTCATAATGATCTTCCCACTGCATTGTTGGATTTAAGGTATTCTCACAATATCCTCATTGCAGTTGTATTTCACGAGTCATGTTTCAGACAGCACTTGTCTGATTTTTAAGGAATTTTACCACATTGATCATTTGTACTAATTGTCTACAAAGCAGGTAAAGTCATAAGTTGCACCTCACCGCTCTCACCAGCAGATGCAGCAGGCAGCTGTTTTTAGCACAAAAACTATACGCTACCTGCTCTGCACCACACAGCGGCCAGACAAAGTCAGCAACTGGCTGGTTAACATAGTGGGAGGTTAAGCAGCTAAAATGCCTAATATCTCACAAAGGAGTTCATGGAGGAAAACATGGCTAAAATGAGGGAGAATGGTGGACTCCAACTTGATCTTAATTTTCATCAGTGTCTGCCCCAATGTGTGAACTGTTTGCTTACATGTTTGCCATACTGACGTCATATGGTGAGAACCGTGTGTTTATAGCTGCTTTCACTGCCTCTAACTAAAAGATCAACTAATGTAGAGTCATGTAAGTTGTGATCATTAAACTGCACACAGGGTACTCTTTTCCTGTACAGTTTACAGACTGTCATCATAACAAGCACCAAAAGGGACAAGACAGGATTATGTGACCTCATCGCTCTCTGACTGCTCGGCAGACAGTTTGTTTTCATCACTTCCTGTGGGTAGAGACCGTTTCCTGCCACTTCCCATATTACAAATCCACAATTTAATTTGGGCAAAGAAGGCAATTTTAAAGCATCCCACACAGAGGGGATGAGACACTATACTGTCTAAATTGCAGCTCTCCTTTGTCATTAGGCAGACAAGACGTATTATGTATTTATAGAAAAATTATCTCCAGGTGAAGCTGGAACAGAATAATATGTGTACAGAGGAGAGCTTGTGACTAGCTGTAGTTGTACCAGTAATGTAGTTTAAGGGAACATCTTGCTGTTTTATTGTAATTGTTGTAGATCTGCCAAGGAGGTAAATGTACTGGTGGGGAAGACATGTTTTCTGGATTTGCACAGTATTGTATTATTCCTCTTTTCACATACTTAACATTTAATGTGATTTCCTGGTCAAGTATGTGCTATTAGGCTATGTCAGCATATTAACAAGTCATGTAAACATGTCAATTAACATGTCAATTCAAATCACAAGTGTTATCACTTTTCCATTTCATCTTTAACAAGGGGGAAATAATCTGGAGCTAATCTATAACAGGCAAATCCAATCACTGAAGCCATTGTCTGTTGTGATTTGAAGCTCTGCCAGACTTTGATCGCCACAGCATTAAATTGATTAGCAGTGATCTACTGGTCTTTCTTAAATGCTGATCCTGGCAAACGGGTTCATGTCTCTGCCCCTAAATTCAGGCTGAGGTTGAGCTCCAAAATACTCTCCTCTTACTGCTCTCCTCTCTGTATGGGTCGCTAACAAGGCAACATAGAGGATGGTCCCTGTTTCTGCCTGCTGCCTTCATTAGGCTAAGCTTGGTTCAAGCTCACTGACTGTCTGCTCCTCTGCAGATTTACAGCAGTGGCAGCCAGGATGGGGGTCGGCTCCAAATATGAATTTAATTAAATGTGTTTCACAGAAGACAAAACCACTTCAGTTTGAAGGAGAAAAGGGTCAGGTGTGGATCTTAAAGTCACCCTTTTTGGCCCACCTTCAGCACTTGTACTCACCCACCACCACTATGCACATTTTACGCACACATACACACATAGTTTTAGCACATAATGAGAGAAAGAAAAGTGGGAGGCCTCTGATCTCTTCAATCATCCCGGTTGCAGTTTTGATTAATGTAAAGTGGTTCTTATTTACAACACAAATTGCCAGGGTAGACAGGTATGAAATAATGATTTTTTTAAAAATAGAAATGTCTTCAATTTTTGGTGTGTGTTTGACTGCAAGGGCAAACAACAAAAGAGCTTCAATGTGAATAGACTAATGTGGAGTCAGAACCCATTATAAATGCATTGGCTGCCTCACTTTGAGCAGTTTTACCTCATATTGTAATGCAAAGATGATTTAAAGTGACAGTTTATGTAATGACAAGAGAGTCATTGTCATGCTCTTACTTTATTGTGTCAGATTTGGAGGATTCTTAACCTTGAAGTCGCCTGTCCTCTAATCCCCAAACCATATCTCCTCTCAGTATTTTGACTCTGTCTGTCAGTTGAGTTTCACATAGTTGGGTACTTTTTTATCAGCGGGAGGCTCGGCTGAACAAGTGGTAACTGAACAATGAGGGGGGTTTAGTGTTTTCAAAGCCTCTCGCTTGGCTTTGAGAAAATTAGTAGTTTTGAGTTAAAGTTCAATAGATATTGAATGCTAACTGAGTGCCTTCATCTGCCACTTTGCTGTCTGCTTATCAGCCCTATTTCAAGTTTGCCTACTATTGGTGTGTGTTAAATAAAAAAGAGATGGGACGGATAGAGTCAGACAGAGAGAGAAAGGAGCGGTTTGTGTCTGATTTAAGTGTGTATTTTTGCAAGCGTCAGTGCATTTAAATCGTTGTACTGAAGAACCTGAGCAGTGAATGACTTAAGAACTGTATTTTCTTCCTTTCCTTTTGCTCTCCTTTAATCTCTGCTCCAAAACTTGCATTAGCCTACTTAACTCTGATACCCTCTAATGTTTCTCTTTCTTACATGGAATCACCTTTCTCCCCACTGCTGCCCTCATCTTTCCACTTCTCCCTGGTTTCCTCTTTTTCTTCGCCTCTTTCCCTACAACAGTCTCATCTTAAAGGTCTAGTTAAATCAATCTTAGGGCAAACCCTTCAGTCTCCCTGAGAGGCAGCTACCAAGCAAAGCTGTGTTCTTGTGTGTTAATAGATTGCTGACTGGATACTGGCCCGTACATGCTGAGGACAAACTTGTTTTTCTTTATTTATTCTCACCGATACAACAAATTCATTTATGCGGCTTCGTTGTCATCACTGTGAATGAAGTGCAGTTACATGAGATTTTTCAGTATTAATAAATAGTTGTACACTGAAGCTGTTGTAGCTGATGTGAATGTTCACAGGGGAGAGTGACAGATTTAGACAGGTTGGCAGAAAAACAATGCAAAACAACGACAGAACAAGTTTTGTTCCTAGAAATGTTCGGAGCTGTACAGTGCCTTGGAAAAAAACATCTTTTATTCATGTTCAGTTGTCTAGGTGTCAGGAGTTTTGTCAAGCCTCTCATTGTTCCGTTAACCTTGTCCCTGTGAAACGTTCTGTCTTTATCTCTTTGGTTAAACATTACAGCCAGGCCACGGGGGGAAAGTAGAGAATAAGGGATGGAAAGAGGAATGGAGGGATAGAGCACAGGAGCTTCCCTTTATGCATTCATCATTAAACAAACATGGCCTCTCACCAGGAACAAGTGCAGAACAAGGCAGTGCGAGCAAATGGAAAAGGCGCAGAGAGAGAGAAAAAAAGGGGGGAGACTGAGGATGAGCGTGATGAAGAAGAGAGATGGAAACGGGGGAGGGCGAGGAGACGGAGTACCTGTGTGCAGAGCAGAAAGGTGTGCAGTCCATCATCTTCAGACAGGCAGACAGGGCTGTCTGGGGAGTTTATTTTTACCTCGATATAAGAGGAGTCTGGATCGGCTACAGCAGTCTGGTAGCACCTTTCAGTGGGGGGGGGGTTCTAGGACAGCTGCTGTCCTGGTGTGACATCTTTCACGCTTGCCGCTATTCATCCAAACACATGTGCGCTCAAACACACATGGTTTCACCAAACTCCAAGTCAAAGCTCATGCTTTCATGCTCACAGTTATGTGTCTCTGCTCTAAAATCACTTGTCTTTTGTGTCAATGTATAGCTGGAAGGATTATTTAGTTAATTGATTAGCTGAGAATACACTTCTGCAACTATTTTTCAAGCAAAAATGTTTTCACTGCATGGTTACATGCAAATGTAAGAATTTGATGATTTACTTTTTAAAACATTATAATAAAATGTATCTTTTGATTTTGGACAAAACAAGTGATGTCAATATGGCAAAATTCCTGTCCTACAAGTGAAAAAGATCTGCCAGTGCAATAAGAATATCTCTACCTCTCCCCAAAAAATTTAAGTTATATTTTTCTTCATTTTAGAGCAGACCTGACTCTGAAATTAGATCATTTTAAACCTAACCCTAACCCTAACCCTTACCCATATTAGATGCAGTACACGTCAAGAATATGAAAACACTTCAGACAATGTGTTTGTTGGGTAGGTTACAAATGACACAAATTGGTTAATATTGATTTTTAGGGGAAATGTGAGTATCAGGCATGAATTTACTTCCTCCTACATGACAAACATCTCGTTATTCACAGCACTGTACAGTTACAGTGTGTCTTTCCACCGGACACTTCACTAAATGTTTAGGATGTTGTTAGGAGTCTGATCTGCTAATCTCCTGCGGATCAATGTTTATCTTGTATTTATAGACCCAGTAGATCATCACTAAGCAAACCCCCCCTACATCGAAGTTGCTGTTAGTACCAGCTCACACACTGGGAGGAGAATTGATTAACAAATCAAGCCTGTAATTAATTCTCATTGTGATCAAAGCCATGGGAGAAAGTCTGTGGAGAGCCTGAAGCACGAGGGCGAGGTGTTTTACAGTGCGGTCCCACCAAGCGTGGTCTTATCACGGTGTTGTTTGTTCTTCAAACAGGTGGATTTTAGATTTGACAATAACATTGGGCGAATTTCAAATGTCTTAAAAGGTTGCCCTGCTTGTGGTTTGGCACCCAGGAGATGATTAGTACTCCTAAGCTGGTGTGTATCTTTCTGTTCTCATGAGATTTGTAACGCACTGTGACACCCTCACACATCACCGCACATTGCATCCCGGAGCTGCTTGGCAATTCACATCCAAGCGTAGGTTCCTATATCCTTAATTTTAAACAAGATTGGGAGAAGCTTGCTGTTATGTATGGATTCATCTTAAATATGGAGTAAGACTTATGATTTTCTTAGGTTGGTTTTAGTGCTTATTTTTATATCTGCTATTAAAACCAAAGCTGTTTCTATCTCTCCCGTTCTTAACTGCAGCTCACTCATAGTACATCGGTCGCTGTCCATCTGGAACTTTGAGAACAAACTGACCCCTTTGTTTTCTTTGTTTGTGTGCAGGTTAGCTCTCTATGTGTACGAGTATCTGCTACATGTAGGAGCACAGAAGTCAGCACAGACCTTTCTCTCAGAGGTAAGTCACAAGGTGGGGTTGGCATGTTTGTGTGTGTCTCAGAGAGTATAGCCCATGTGTGTATGTATGTGCCCGACCCTCATACAGTGTCTCCAAGAGTATAGCAGCTAATTGAATTAGCCTGGCCTAATAGTGCTGAGCCATTGCATTGCATTTAGTGGGACCAGAGAGTTTCTGCGCTCAGCCTGGAGCTGACGTCTTTGACATCATTTTCTGATCCGCTCAGAGGCAATATCCCTGTCGATCTCTTCCGATCTCAGTCCTGTCCTTTTTTATTCCTTTCCTTTCTCTCTTTATCTACTTCTGTGATGTTTTTGCTCTCTTCTTGATCTATGTCTCCACTAAATTTCCCGAGATGTGAGCTCACACTCACTGTAATTCTGCCGAGGTAAAAAGGTGATGGGGTGAAAATGAGGTCAGTTGATTATGGTGCTTCCCTGTAAATGACGGTAAATTACAACATTGAAGACAGGGGCTCGAGGCTTGTTGTACATCGGCCAAAGGAAGAGGAGAACAAAGAGAGGGGGATGGAAAAGGTTACATCATCAGCTGGCACCAATTCTCATCACTCTGACTTAGTGTGTTTGCGCACATGCGCATACACACACCTTTCTTTTCTCTCCCTCTATTTCTCTCTGACACCCTTTCCTCTTTGCCATATCGCTTGCTCTCCCATCCGCCGATGTTGGAGATGAAAAGGATAGGCGGTGTCTTATTCAAGTGTGGGAAGGCATTAGCTAAGAGCGCAACAAGTATAAACACAGCCACTTATATACAATACACATTCACGCACATGCGCACACACAACACACACATGGGGTAAACACGCCATAATGTAGCTCTTGCAGGAATAGTGAGGTGGAGCAAAACATAGCTTTAAAAGCCTGTTATCTACTTTTTATCATCCACATCTGTTTACACTGTATCACCCGCCTCAGGAAACAAGAGCCCAGAAAGACAAGTCACAAACCAGAGCCAAATACCTACACCTAAATATAAAACCTCAAACAGACAGCTCCACAGCATGGGCTTAAGAAACCATACAACCATGTTAAACTAAACAGATTGCTCAAGCTACGCTTAATCATAATAATGATCCTTTTTACAGTCACTGCGTTTCTTAACGATGTTACAAAGTGTTGTAATAATGGAAATAAATGTAAATGCACATTGGCAGAGAATATATGAGGAGGAAAAAAAACAAGACAGCAAGATTAAAAAAGCAATACAAATAATTACATTAAAGTTTTTTCGTATGGATAGAAAGGAAACTTTGAAGGCGGGGCTTTCCTAAAACTCAGTCCTCAGTGCAGTGCAACTTACATCTGCCAGTAATCATGCTGAAGGGATTTCACTGCAGCATGTTGAAGGTAAATGAATGAGCCTCCCAGGAGTGTAACCGCAAGAAGACAGGATATGTGGGCACAGTCAATGCTTTTTTCTTGTACGCTTTCCAGATGAAGCAGGAATAAAAGAGCACGCTAAAAAGTGTCCTGACCTGAACTGTCTGAAATCATGTTGGGGCTGAGCTACGGCCAATTAAATGTGAGAAATGCGGGATGTCATGCCCATTCTGCATCTTTTGTACCATTTGAACAATTATGAGAGAGTAAATCCTTCTTTTTCATGGTGCATATGGAAATTGCTGACTGTATGCGGGATAAACAAAGACTGAAACCATGTGGGATAAACAAGGAGAAGCAGTTCCTGACTCCCCCCCACCCCCTAAAAAAAAACTTCAAAGCAAGGCATTCCTTGTAAAAGTCACTATGTCTGATCTGCAGCTGAGGTCAGGACAGTCTGATTGAAAGTGCAGTGATTCAGCTTTTCCTGTTATTTTAGTGCTTGTTCATACGCTATTAGAGCAGGTGGGACAGTAGTCTCATTCTTCTACCCATATGAAACATTTCAGTGAAGTAAATTAAGAAGATGAACGTGAGATCATTTATAAAGTCAGAGAAAGAAAGTGCTGTAAGTCTCTTTATTGAGAGGAAAGGCAGACTAAACAATAACGTCATAGTCTGATAGGAGTCTGACTGCTGCCCACAGCTGCTGTTAAGACTGTTAGTCCATGTGAGTTTGTTTGATTGTGCACACTAGCAGACATTGAATGCAAACATAAATCATTGGGTGATGTCAGCACCATGCTAGTCACTGACCTTGACTGATGTGTTAAGCATATACTTCAACCCAAGTGATTGTCAGAGGATCGGCATCTGAAACTCAGCCTACACCTTTCTGACTGTTGACTGTTGTAAGCCTGTCTCCCCCGAACAGCGATTGTCCAATCACAGTTTAGCAACCGTAACGAGATATAATAGGTCTGTCAAGTGTGTCATTTTAAGGCAGTGTTCATTCTTGAGATGCTTTTTTTCCTTTAATTTTCCACAACCAAAAACATAAGAGCAGAAATGTAAGGAATAGGTTAAGCACTGTGTGTATCTTCTCCAACATATCAGCTGTAAACATTAGCACGTCCAACTTATTACCAACAGAACTTCATGAGTGTTACTGTCAAGGCCAAGGAACACCACATCTTTGGCAAACCACATAGTTTGTGGTGTTACAGGTTACTTAAATGTTCACAACTAGCATATGCATGTATTTCCCATTCTGTGTTTGAAGCCAGTTCTGGATGCTCTAAGAGTGAAGGGCAATGTTTGTGGCTGGCATAGTGTTACATTTGCCAAAGACATCAGTTATATCATCAGTATCTCTCAATCTTTTCTCTTGTAACATTAAAAGTGGAAACCTGCTGTTTGAAAAAACAAAAAAGTTTGTCAGCTTAGAAATGCTTAGAAACTTACAAGGACTAAGCTAGAAACCTTAAAAAGTTACCTGGAGACAGTGTTATCAATCAACTCATGCAGCTAACGTTGGTAAAATTAGTCAGATACAGTTGAAAAATGGACAGCAGAACTGAGAAGCCTTTTTTCTACCTTTTTCTAAAATCAAGGGTCCATTGTTTCAAAATAATAAAAAGTAATGCAAGCAGTAAATCTTATTGGATTAGTGAGTGGCCAATTGTGCTGGCTGCATCCAACAATTTTTGTAACTTTTCAAAACTTTCCAAGACTGGAAAATTGGCCATGTGATAACATAGAAAATATTTAAACTTCCTACTTGAGCTTTTTTATTTCTTCACATAATTATCTATATCGTTCATAAGTATGCACAGTTTCCCATTCAAATGAGTATCACACCTCTTTCATACCGTATTCATGTGTGGCTGTTCAGAGCAGCTACAAACTCTTTTGACATCAAATGTAGTTGGACAACATGTCATACAAACTAGTTATTTGTGAGCATGTACCAGTGTATACTCTCTGTTAGGAAGGAAAGAAGGAATGAGGGAAGGACAGAAAGATAAGGAAGGATGAGATATGGTAAGACAAAAACTGGAGGAAAGGCAGATGTAATGCAGGAAAGAAGGCAGTAATAAAGGAGGACAGTAAAGGGGAAAAAGTGAATGAAACATTGTAGGAAGAATGATAAATAATGTGGGGAGGAGCAGAATGAAGGGTGTGTAGGTTGTACAAAGGTCTGATCGAGCTCCTCAGGCTGGTACATGTCTCTGACCTCAGGTTGGTACATCTTGGGACTCAGTAAACAAATACACACACACACACACACACACACACACATGTGCGCACACACACAAATCAGATCATGGTCACTTTTGGGGACATTACATAGACTTACATTCATTTCTTGACCCAAAAATCAGCTTTTTCCCAACTGGGGGCATGGCTTTTTGTCCCGAGTTGGACAAGCTATCCCCAGTTAACTGGTCTTTAGTCTGAAATTTGTCCCTGAAAGCAGCCTATGTCAAACTGTCTCACACACACAGACACATAATCACTTTCAGGTACTTGTGTGAACAGACAGGCTTTCACTCATAGTATGAATCCATGGCATGATGATCCTAATATAATTATATAATGGCATGTCTATAAGAATTCCCTTGCCCGCTCTCCAACCTTGTAAAGTAGATCATTCACATGTCAGGCTTGTTTTTATACTTAATATGTTTATAAAGCATCTCTCTCTCTCTCTCTCTCTCTCTCTCTCTCTCTCTCTCTCTCTCTCTCTCTCTCTCTCTCTCTCTCTCTCTCTCTCTCTCTCTCTCTCTCTCTCTCTCTCTCTTCTCTCTTTCTCTCTCTCTCTCTCTCTCTCTCTCTCTCTCTCTCTCTCTCTCTCTCTCTCTCTCGCTCTCCCCCCAGATCCGATGGGAGAAGAACATCACACTAGGAGAACCTCCGGGGTTTCTCCACTCATGGTGGTGGTGAGTGTTATTGCCTGTCATGATTGACGTAATTTTTCTTCAATCATCATTGATATTATTGAAAAAAAAAAGATCATTCATCCTGCCTTCACCTCCTCCTGATTTCATCTGTCTTCATCTCATTAACAGTCCTCAAAAGCTCTTTTAAAAGGTTGCCGTTTGCAACTATAACACTGCACTTGAGATTTCATTGCAATGAAGAAAACACAATTACATTCATTGCCTTTATGTTGGATTACCCTGACTCAAAAACTGACTGTTATTTTCACTTGTCAGGTTTTTCTTATCATTCTTCTCTGACTGACTGCTGATCTGTGTGTTGCAGTGTTTTCTGGGACCTTTATTGTGCTGCTCCAGAGAGAAGAGACACATGCGAACACTCCAGTGAGGCCAAGGCTTTCCATGACTATGTGAGTCAGCACTGATGTAGCTTTCCTTTTCCTCTTTCCGGCACGACGGCACTCTCAGATTAGGCAGCAATCTATGCAGGAAAATGCAGTATTACATGGAATGCACCCAAAGTTTTGTATTATGAAATAAAACAAAATATATAATATAACGATGGAATAATCCAACACACTTTTAAAACTCACTTAAAGAACTTTAAGCAGGTCCATTTTTATTTTAGCTGTTGCTCTGTTCTGAATGAAAAGACGGTTAAATAACATAACTGACTGCCTGTTTTTGTCTTGATTGACAGATGTGTGATGAAAAGTGGCATTAGGAATACAAAGTCATCAGGGAAAAAACTTTAGGTATCCATTAGGCCAATTCAGATCAAAGACTGAGCAAATTTCGTCACTTCTGTGTCTTTATTTCCTTTCTTTTTCCACAGCTGGTGCTGTTTTGTGATAAAGAAAGTATGTCTGGAAGTGCAAAAAAACATTTAGGCCATAAAGTTGAAACTAGGGATTTACCAACCTTGTAAGTTTCTCACTCCTATTTCCAGAACAGTATATTTTACAATGTTACCATATGGTTGCAACTTTTCTTAACAACCCTCTAAAATGATTTCTCTTTTGTTTCATCTTTGATCTAAAGCTGTGTTTAATCGAATGCTTAAATGTTATGTTCAATGTGTTTGATGAAAGGATGTAGACAATATACTGCTTGATGTCTGTAGTACCTGAAACTGATACAGGACTCTATCAGGGCACTGCAGCCCACACACACATGTCCGCCTCAATTATTGTGAGCACATTACTGCTGAAAAGCAGACCGGGCAGGCAAACAGTGGCCCGTGTGGTGGAAACATTGTTTATTACTGTGTTTTGTCAGTGTGGCTCCACTTCACTGCTGTAATTCCTGCACTTTAAGGCATGAGTCGTTTCAGTCATACAGCAGCCAGTAACCGGAATACAGTGAGCGCTGCCAACACCCTTGAAGTTTTAGATTAACTGGTGACTAAGAGAAAGGAAGTGCAGCTCCCCTCGCATGAAGTTTGGAGGAGGAGGAGGAGGAGGAGGAGGAGGAAGGGGGTCGGTGGGTCTTCTCTCTCCTGCTTTACGTTGTTGTTTTCTCTCTGTAGCCCAAAGTCTGACTCATCAGATTGGTCTGTACTGTGGTTTATTGAGATGTATTGTTGGAAGTGCACAGGTCAGGGGTTTCTGCCTACCCCAGCAGGATTGTCCTGCCTATCGCACCATCCCTTCTCTTCTCTCTATCTCTTTGTGGTTCTATCCCTCTTTCCTTTACGCTTGAAGTCCTGCAGAACTCGTGGGGGCTCTCTGCTCTTTTATCTTCTTGCAGTAGGTGTGTATGCATGTGTGTGCGTGTGCACGCGCAGGTGATGCTGCTGATGCTGGCGATGATGATCAGGGTGATGAATAGGCACTCTGAGGACGAGGCAGCTATGCAATGATGTCATCCTGGCTCAGAGTAAGGGAGCTGGAGGGCAGCCCGACCTCAGGCCTGGGAGACAGACAGAGAGATGAGGACAGAGCTGGAGAAAAACAGGAGAACATGGAATGGAGAAAAAGATGGATGGAAAGAGTGTGAGGGAATCAAAACAAGGGACAAATAGACAAAGAAAGACAGTTCTTTCTGATTTATTGATCTCAAACCCTTCTCAGCATCAAAAATCACAAACAATCCAAACACATTTACAGTAATTAAATGTAATTGCGTTCCAGTTGGAAATAGCAGCGTCTTGTTGTTCCTTCTAACAAGAAGAATCAATTCAATTCAGAAATGATTCCGAATCTATCTTAACGTCATTAGCAAAAGCCACCAGCAACATCGTATTCTTACATCCTGCAGGGACGTAATCAGAGAATTATAATTAGACCAATTGTAATTAGACCAAGGTCACTTTCAATCAACCGCTTCAATGCTGTGCTGCTTCTCAGATCCAATCAGAGGTACTACCCACGTATCTGCCACTCAATTAAAACAAAATGAGGGGACAACTGCCGTGGACGTTAGTGGAAAAAAGTACTGCACCTTAATTTGATACCGGTGTCTCCTTTTCAGTCTCCTGACTTTGAGACTGGAGATTTTAATCAGACATTTTGATGGTAATTATTTTCAGATAGCTAATTACTGAGCAAAGTCCTAATTACTCTGGTGCAACTCTCAGTTCTTTTCAATCAAGGCTATTTCTGTTTGCCACTGCCTTTTATTAAATCAAATTTGAGGCTTTTGTTCAATATCTTACAATACACTGTAACTTTTACTCTCTTGTTTTATCTGTCTTATTCTATTTTAGCTTTTCATTTTCTATTTAACTCTTTTTAAATGTATTTAAATGTCTTGTTTTGTCTTTATCTTTTATGTTAATGGGAAGCGCTTTGAATTGCCTTGTTGTTGAAATGTGTCATGCAAATAAACTTGCATTGCCTTTCTTAATTGATACTGAGGAGATGTAGGAGAATTACTCGCAGCATCTTTGTTTCCCTTTCTGTTGATAATTGATGGGATTGTGGCAAGGCTTTTGAATTGATTTGCACCATATTCCAGTTTGAACTACCCTCTGTAGATAAAATAGGCTTTCGGTAAATCTGGTTTAAAGCAACAGCAGCATTTTGACTCTGCCTGTTTACATGGGGAGCGCATGATGTTGTGCACTGTATATGTGGATCATATCATTAGATTTCTGTGTAATACAATGATCTGATGTTAAAAGGGAATGAAAGACTGATGAACAAAGTGAAGAGATGCAATGTTATTGATTCCTGTCCTCAGACAAGGCTTTTCAGGCATCAGAAAGGCTGTTTACAGTTCTGTTAAGTGCTTTGTAAATTGTGTTCTCAATACTAAATGAGCGGTTTCCATTTGCAAGGGGCGATGAAGTCATAAAAACAAGTTCTTTTTAAATTCTTATGCTTGGCCCGGAAATGGCCAAATGTAAGTACATTTTTGAAACATTTGTCGCAGCTCATTTCTGTGATCTTTAACAAAATATGGACAAATTAAAGCAGAGCGAGAAAGAATCGAGCCAGCATGAAATTGCTTGTAAGACCTGTGGAAACAATATTGAGCATATTAGCAGCATTTCTTCTACTACATTATGACATTTAAACCCTTAAAATGTTTGCTGTACTGAAAAATGGAAAAATAATCAATTTAATTGAAATAGAAATGCCTCCATATAAATTGTGTTAAGTGCAATGGTGCATGATGGTGTATTTATGTGTGGCACTTTGAGTTAGCAGTATAATTGTACACGTGCAAGTTCAAATTTAAGTCTGTGATATTGTTGCAGGCTCAGGGAGAGACAGTTAGAGACCGTATACAGGCTTGAGAAGCAGACTGGTACTGGAAAGGCTGACAAGCTAGAAAAATGAATTGGGGGAGAAGTTAAACAGATGAAAAAAGAGAGAGAGAGATACCTGACTCCTGATTTTAGGAGATTATCAGTGTCTGACAGTTGTACTGGTTGTGCTGTGCATCCCCCTGATAAGAATGTGCTTATTAACTGAAGCAAGTCGTTGGTTGAAAAATGTGTCCCTCTGGATAAATTAAGATTTATAGAAAAAATTGATATTGTGGCTCAAATATACGCTTTGGGCTAAAATGTTGCACATGGATGTGAAAGTCTGTAATGACCTGAACATGTGCAGCTTCCATTATTATACTGTGTTTGGGCTTTAAGTGTCTCCTTCTCCTGTGAATGTGTGATGTGTGAATTTGTAATGGATTCTCACAGTCCCCAAAGAGAAAGAAAAGAAAAAAGAATGGATGCTATTCAACAACCAGAACACAAGGCGACAAATATTAAGGAATTAGGCCACATATGCAGAATCAACTAGGCATGCAGACTTACAGATGAAGACGGTCATTAATGTTGAAAAACATTAATAAACACCCAATAAACCCTCAGAACAGATTAAATTATGTCAGTGTAATTAGATAATTTAATTTGGTCCAGTGAAAATCAAGTTTTTAATGCTAATTTTTAGCACTTTCAAGAGTCAAGAGATATGTCCTGATACAAGCATGAACCAGGTCGCTTTTTAACCATGTTTTTAGACAATAATTCCTTGTATAGGTTCCAATAGTATCCTCTTTTTGGCTGGTGTCTCCCTAAAAAGAAAGTGTCCACTTGTGACAAATCATCACATGTTTCGGCCCTCGTGTGGTCATAAGTTGTGACTATTGTTTCATTTCTAGAAGGAGAAAGAGCTGTCCAAACCTGCACAAGCTAATTAAAAAAAATAAAGAAATGTTAGCAAAAAATAAATAAAGAAATAAACATTTTAACTTGCAATTGCAGTATTCTGTCTTATCCATTAAATCATCTTAGGACCCTTTGGGGAGTCCTTACTACCATTTTGTGAACCAAGATTTTGCTGCTTGGGGGAAATGTGTAAAATATAAATTAGAAAACGTGCCATAGAAATAATTGTCATTGTAATTCACTGGCTGTCTGTACAAGACGAAATTACATATTTTGAGCTTTTTTTTCATCAGACAGATGGACAAAGTGGAAAGGGTTGATAGGCAGCAGTGTTACAGGCAAATATTACCGTGAGGAGAGCCCGTTATCATTGTGTGGCATCACTGTGGGAGATAGCAGGCACACAGCAGTTAGAGGCGAAGAAGAGATCAAGAGGCAGTGCCAAGAGCAACCCCCTTTGATAAAAATGCTCCGTCTCACGCTGCCAGATCTTACATTCATACTCTCTCACTCATGCATAGAAACGTATTCACACCGCTCAATTTAACAGCAGCACGCGTATTCTGTCCTTATTGTACAGCTGAAGGAGACACACTTTTAAATGTACTAACACAGAGTACGGCTTTATTCATTTACATCCTGATGCACTCAGTGCTTGAAATCTGTGGGAAAACATGTGCATTCAATGAGAAACATTGTACACCAAATGTGTACTGTACAAACAGAATTCACATATATACAAAATTTAAAAAATTAAAACAAATTAAAGAAAAATAGAAAGAGACAAAAATAAAATAAAAACTAGACTAGAATACAGCATAAAATATAAGTTTGCAGCATAAAATAATGTTTTTTATTAAAGTCATTATAAGCTAGACCTTTACCCATGATTCACTTTGTTTTCTGATGTTGTTCTATTACTGCTACTACTACTACTACTACTACTACTACTACTACTACTACTACTACTACTGCTGCTACTACTAGTACTAATAATAATAATAATAATAATAATAATCATAATAATGATAATTAATGATAATCGTGTCCACAAATGTGGAAATTTGCCTACGGCTTCACAGGCTGGTTAAAATACATAATTGTAAATCAGAATACATACAATAATAAATAACACAACATGCACAGTACAGACAATAATACTGTGCATTACTTGATGTTTGTGAATTTAGAAAAGTTATTGCATTTGATATGAAAGACTTTTTGTGTGCAGTGGCTTTATTGCGTCTTGCTGAGGGCAGTTTTTATGAATTAGGGGATGAAGACGATCAAATGTGTTGTGGAAATAACCCGGTAACACACAGTACTTCTAAGAAAGTTGCAAAAGAAAATGCTGTGATGTTGAAATTATTCATCATTAATGTTTAATTTTCCTCTTACACTGCAAGGATTGAAAATTGAGTCCATCTGTCTGTCAAAAACTTCAGTCCAGAGTGACTTTTCTGGCTAAAATATTGAAATATTATGGTCAAATCACTGAAATTCAGTGAGCACGTTTGTGCTCCCCAGATGAGAAACTCTCATCATTTTGAACACTCCAGGTGTTTTTCTACTGTGCCACCAAATGTCAACAAGATTGTTTGGTGAATGTTGAATAATCAACTTTTTCTCCATTTTTGTCATAAGGAATGGTCAAATTGAAAGTAAGTACCATGTATCACTGCTATTTTCTACATAAAGTAATCCAATTCAGAGTCACTTTTACGAGCACAGAACAAATAAAATCAATATTCAACCTCAACCACCCAACTTCTTTGTGGCTACTTTATTGACTGTGGGACTTTCTTTCCCCTGAAGTCATCTTTTCAGGCAGAGCTGCCTCCCAACAAGCTCCGAAATCTTCTACAACCTTCAGCCTAAACTGAACCATCTAGAGCTGGTCTGTCCGGGACTTTTTTGCATATTTTTCTAATTACAGTAACACCAGCTGCATTTAATCCTTTGAAGATAATTTTACCTCTTACTGGAACAAATTATAAACCGATTGTTAGTTAGCTCCTTAAACGATTTCCTATTTTTTCCCATGGGCTTGCAATTTTTAAACATTCCTGCAATTTATCAGGAAATAATACAGACGTGCTGAAAATTCTTGACTGCAATAATGAAAAATAAAAAAACTTAAATTTAAGAGGCTTAAAAGTTCTACTTTATGATCTGATTATGAATTAGCATAAAACAAACCTGAGAATGAACTGCTTGGTGTAGTGACATAAAATATAAACCTGAATTTTGACCAAAGCCTGTGAGTGAGTACAGGCATATGAATAGCAAAAACAGAGAGGACGGAGACAACCTAGAAACAGAGACCCTGTTGGCTCCAAGCATTGTGGGTAACAAGCTGATTCCAACCAGTTGAGAACCAATGGGGGTTGGGGAGACCCCCAGTCTGTTTCCAGGGAAACTGAGCCATTTCTCCTCCTCTGCCTCTCTCTCTTTCTCTCTCTCTTGCACACTCCCATGTTCCTTGGCGGTGTTGAGGAGGAGGGAGATGTGGAGGTGACTCACTGTAACATCATTGCCATGGCAATGAAGAGCGAGCCGAGTGAAGGGAGAATAAGAATGGGACTTTCCATAGGTTAAGGAGAGATGGAAACGGTTGTCACGATCTCCAACTGTTACAAAAACAACAAGGGAAATGTCTGTGTTAAACTCTCACTGTATACTGGTCTGCTGATACTCTACTCCTCTGCACACTGAAAACTGACATCACTCGCTTTACCTTTCCTATTTTTCCCTCCGCTGCCTGTCCCCTCACTCTCTGCTCTGCTTCATCCTCTCTTTTGCACATCAGCAGCTTTCCTCTCCTTCGTTGCCTCTGCTTATCTCTGTCCCTGCTCTGTCTTTCTGCATTCCTCTTTATGTCTCTTATCATCTTCCCTCCTCTCTTGCCGGCCTGTTGCGCTCAGCCCCCTGGTCTCCGAGGAGTGTGTTTTCCACTGCTGAGTTACGCTGAGTCATGTCACATGCGTGTTTGGACATGCCGAGGTGGAGTGTTTATGTGGTGTTGACATATGCGCGTCTTGCTGCTCTGCAGTGAGCAGGGGCAAAGACGAGGGCACAGCGCAGAGTGGAGAGGAGAGGTTAAGTAAGGGCAGAGGAAGACGAGAAGGTATAAGAATGAGAACAAGCTCTGACGCAGCTGTGGGATAAGAGAGGAGTAAATTCTAGTTTGGCTGCAGTTATTATTGATTATGAAAGTCTTAGTCAGAAGCATATGTTACGTGTCTGTAGCAGTCTGAGTCTGTGCACATGCAGCATCTCACAGAAATCCTCAAGGATGTTTCTGTCTTAGAGAAATAGTTAGAGTTGATATCCGAATCTGGCAATGTTAGCACATTTTTTTGTCTGGACATGGGACACAGCATACTTGACTTGACTTTTTTTTAAAACACCATCCAGTCTTGCCCTGTCCAGACCTGTCAACCCTCCCGTTTTTCCTGGGATTCTCTTGCATTTTACCCTTCTCTCCCACTGTCCTTCAGTTTAAATGTTTTCCTGTAAATCTCCAAAAAAGGTTGACAGTAACATACACTCCCCTCCAGTAAAGCAGGTGGTTGTATTTAGAACATTTGTTGTAACATGTGGTGACAAGAAGTCATTCAATCAAACTATGGACTGTAAAAAAAGAATGGCAACCACCAATAAAAGTTAAAAAGAAGAGTCAGAAGAAGAAGTCAAGGATGGCTGGAGAATGTGAGAGTGATGGAGTACCTGCCAAAAAAGGCTTAAAAGTTTGTGCAAGTATCTCACCAAAAGGGAGAAGGCTTACCCGTACTCAATGAAGAGCAACCTTGGTCAAAGTCATGCTTTTAGTAGAATATGCCACACGGATTTTAGTGTATCACACAGAGAGAAAAGCGATGTGAGCCTCTCATTCTCACTCTCCTATCCATTGTCTCACTCACTCTCTCTCTCTTCCATCCATTTTCATAATCAACCTCTCCTACCAATTGTCTCTCAAAATCACAATGGAAGCATAATGTGTAGGTGATGTGTACATATCCTCCTTCAAGTAGCCTGATACTTAATTAAACTTGTAAGTGCTGAATTTATATACCCTTTTGTGTTTTCATTTATATAATTCAGGGATGTTCATTTCACTTTCAACCACGTATCTGCTTCTGATCAGTAGTCACTTACTAAATGTTGGAACTAGTTAACCCAATCCTTGTTGCACTGTTATTGTAAAGCAAGTGGTTGCATTGTGGTGATTTTAGAACTCACTGTGTGTACCCTTGTCTAAATGTAAGGAGTATGTGGACTGTGGCAATGGTAGCGGGATGGTCCAGGACAGAGTGCTGGAAAATTTCTCTCATTTTCAAATTCCTGAATGTTGACAGGTATGTCTTTCCTGACCCATTTTGAGACCATTTAAGGTGTGACAAAGAGAAGAAACCTATAGAAATGGTGCAAAGGTTTACACAGCAGCACCCTCACAAGTTGTGTGTGTGTGAAAGGGATTACAGCGTATGATCCAGAGATTGAGACATAGAAGTTGCAGCAGGACAGAGGGAGAGCAGGGAGGGCAAAGCGAGAATGCTGACACGATCAGACTGGCGCGCTATCTCTTTGACCCCAACTAACCCCAGTGGTTTTTTGCTGTTGTAGACACCCATATCCTTATCTGGTGCTGTCTCTTGTGTCTGGCCTTCTAGCACTAGAAGGACTGCGAGATGAGACACTGAAAGTGACTTCTTACTAGTTCTTCCTGAAGCTCGGATTAATTACGTTTTTATCAACAATTCTGCTCATTTCTTCTTGTCCCAGGTGACTAATGAATCCCTTCAATTGTAACATAAACTATAAACCAAACTAAACTAGTGATTCAGTGTTATCGATCACATAATATGTGGATTTCAACAGAATCAATATTCTGTCTTTGCATCGATCTGCCGTGAAGAGGAGACCAAAACACAGTCTCTTCATCTTGAACTGTGGCTTTTACATCTGCCTCTGTGTCTCTCTACCCTTTCCTCTCCTCTCGCTTCAGTCCATCTCCCTTATCTCCTCTGGTGTCGTTGAACCAAGTGAGATAGTGGTGGGAGAAGTGTGGCTCTCCAGTGCCATAGTGACTATCATTTTCAGCTCTGTATGTGTATCTGACAGTGCATCAGCCCACAGCTCCACCTCACATATTATACAGCTCCTCACAGCCCAGAGATGTTTACACGGGTCGATAATGACATCAGTGATAATAGGAAACACGGCCAGTGAGCCCCCACCCCCCATCACTGTCACCTTCTGTGCAGCTGATACCACCCTACCTGTAATCACCCAGTGAGACATGTTGTGCTGCCATTTTACCTGGTAATCAGCCATAATGTTACACTAGAGAGTGTCTGGTGCATGGGATTTCTGTTGTATAGGATAATGTGCTGCCGAAGGTGATAAAGATTGAAAAGAATGGTTAGGGTGAACTGCGAAATGTCCAGATTGAAATAAGTGATGACCTCATCCTCCCTTTCTGTCCGTCTTACACTCAGATTCTCTCTTTTTTTTTTAGTTTATTACCACTTCTAACTTGTTTATTTTTCATTTTCTATGGGTTATATAATAGGATTATACTCACTAGCATTATTCCACATCTCTATACTTCCTTAGGAGGTCAATCTTCAAAAATGGAACATGAATTTATACTTTTTTTATTTGCTAATGCTAAAATTATCAATAGGAATGATTTCCAAAACAATGAAACTTTGGGGTTTATACGAAATCTTAATTCCTCTAAGGCAACCTGAGTTGGTCTAACAGAAAGACACATGGATGTACTCACTTAATACTTTTTTAGTTTTCTTGGCAGCTTGAGCTCAGCCAGATTTAGTTGTTAAACAGTGGAGACCTTGGATGGAGTGCAGGAAGGAATACTTTTTTCCACTCACTGCTGTGTTTTACTGGTGTAGCATATGGCTTGTTTTGGTTGAGAAAGGGAATCTTGAATGCTTTAGGGTGATTTTAAGCCTGTCCGCCATCAAATTGAGAGTTTGGCAGAGGATTGGACAACGGAGTGTGTTAAACTGTCTCTGGTCACCACAGGAGACTGTGAATAATACATGGTTAAAAGCGGAGCTCAGCCATTCTCATCTCTACGCTGCTGAACACTTCTTCTTCTTCTTCTTCTTCTTCTTCTTCTTCTTCTTCTTCTTCTTCTTCTTCTTCTTCTTCTTCTTCTTCTTCTTCTTCTTCTTCTTCTTCTTCTTCTTCTTCTTCTTCTTCTTCTTCTTCTTCTTCTTCTTCTTCTTCTTCTTCTTCTTCTTCTTCTTCTTCTTCTTCTTCTTCTTCTTCTTCTTCTTCTTCTTCTTCTTCTTCTTCTTCTTCTTCTTCTTCTTCTTCTTCTTCTTCTTCTTCCTCCTCCTCCTCTCTGTCTCTCACTCTCTCTCACTTTGTGCTGCCTGGAAGTTTTCTTTTAGTTAAACCTTCAGTAAATTGTAGATGTACAGTTTTCTGATTTTGACAGTGACTGACAGACTACAAAGTTATATTCTGTGGATATATAATAATGCATAAATCAATTTTTTTCCTATCGTGTTTCTGCTCTCACACTTGAGTGTGTGTGTGTGTGTGTGTGTGTGTGTGTGTGTGTGTGTGTGTGTGTGTGTGTGTGTGTGTGTGTGTGTGTGTGTGTGTGTGTGTGTGTGTGTGTGTGTGTGTGTGTGTGTGTGTGTGTGTGTGTGATGCAGACTGGTAGCATCCCCCCCCACTTGTTCAGGAAGTGGACTAATGGCATTTGAGTGGATGTAGGGAGCGGGAAAGAGAGAGAAGGGAGGAGGGACGGGGTTCCTTCCTGTGTGGTGTGTCATTGGTAGATCCTGTTGTACAGCGAGTGGCCTTGAGACTCAGTGGTAACCCTTCCACACCCCACCACTGTTCCCCACCCAATGAAAATGTTACTCAAACAGGATAAAATAGTGCATTTGTTAAGGACTATTTTCCTATTATTTTCAGGGATATTAATACAAATCTGGTGTGCTGGTGAACATTGTATTGCTCCAGGCTGGTGTGTGTCATTGACTTAAAATAAACCACAGTGCAATGGACTGAATCATTTGTTTGTTTGTGTTTTCAATACTGTTTGGTTATAACACATTAACACCGCCTGTTACAGTTGAGAGTGCATGTAAACTAGTTAGCCAGCAAGCAGAGAAGTCAAAATAGTTGGCTTAAAGTGCAGTAAAGGATCAAATGTGATTAAGGAAAGTAAAAAGGATAAGCAGATGAAATGGATAAGTTGTTGAAACATCCAGTTTCTCCCATGTGATTCTAGTATGAATCTAAACTTGACCAAATCAACAGAATCAATTCACGTGTATGTCAAATGTGAGTGTAACAATATCCACTTTTATATATTCAATAGGGTTGTATGACATCCCCAAATACATTGAAAAGAATATATTTGGAACATGTCAGATAGTTAACTCAAGTTCATCTGATACAACTGTGGAGGTATATCAGACAAAAAAAGGTGAATCACTCATCTGTGGCACAGAGAAATAACTAGACTTTGTCTGCGCAGACATTACGTGTCAGTAGGATCAATGCATTGCTGGTTTTCATCTGTTCATGGGATTTGTTGACAATAAGAAATATATAGAATATCTCCAGCCTTTAACTGCAAGTCTAGTTACAGATGTGTGCTAAAAAGCACATTGTTATGGGTCGGTATATGGATACAAAAAAGAAAGAAAATGAGACAGCTTTGTGTTAGAAGCCTGTGAGAAACAGAGAGGTGGAGAAAGCAGACAGCGACCAATGCAGGTTGAGACAGTGAGAGAGAGATAAACAGAGAGAGAGAGAACACAGACAGCCTTTTGAGATTCAACTCACGCATTTCTGAGTTTCTCTCAGTCTCTGAAGTATTGAAAGAAAATGACTCTCCACCTTTACACACAAACACACGCATGCACGCACACAAAGTATGTATGCATCACACACAGACGCATTAGTGAGAAACACAATCGGTAAACATATAGGGATGAAAGACTTTGCGAGTTATCTCATTAAGTATTACTGAGCCCTTAGTGTGATGGGATTAGTGTAGTGTGAATATAGTATAGAGAAAGTCTGATTAGTTTATAGAGTAGCGTGCCTTTGTGTAATTGCATTACATTTAAATGTCTACAATTCCCTCAACACATTTTTGCATCGTCTACAGGGAAACACTGCCTTTTATGATCAGTTTCACAGAGGTGTTTTCAATCTACAGCCACATTTTTAGTCTCTAATATAATCAATCTGCTTATAAAATAAGGCAGTGTGGTCATATATCAGTAAATTCATTGTTTATATGGTAGTTATTTTATTAGAAAGGATAGAAAGATTTTAAGTCTGTGATAGCTGAAGGAATGAATAAGATCAAGCCCCACTTTGTTGTATTGCTTGTACATCTGAACCTTAACTTAACCTCCAACTAATGACATTTGATGTTGACATATAATACATTTACTGCAAATTTTGACCATCTTTCTTTGAATATTAGTATGGTAGATTCTTGTCTTTTTCCCATTTTGGACACTGTTTCATTCAGTGATGTTGAAGTACACTTAAAGGTTTTGTTGTGTATGTCTGGTATACTGTTGCGTTCTCCTAGAGGGTGGCAGTTTGAATAATTTATGCAACAAATGAGCCAGGAGATACAGGTGTTCATCTGAGTACATGCAGAGGCCTTTCCTCCGCCTCAGGTTTCATTACAAACACCTTTACAACACCAGTACTGTAACAACAAATGTAGGGAGCGTAGTATGTTAAAGTTAGGGCAGCAGGGATGAAAGGATCTTTCTAACAAATGTGTCGTTTTCAGAGGGCCGAAGTAGAAAAGGACAGAGAGCAGAGACAGATGAGCAAAAGAGATGCAGGAGTGATCTCTTTCACCATTAATACAAAAACAAGTTAGCATTCTTTTACTACTTGAGAATGTCATACATAAGATGATGATGATGGAAAATGAGCCACCTACAGTAATACCTTGATCATATCTCAATAGATGAATACTTCCGTCTGGAGAACACAGTCATCTGGTCAGGGTCTCATCATTCATCCACAAAATGAATCAGCAGTCAACTCCACCAGGTTTATGTTCATTAACATCATCAGTGGTACTCGACGTACCGAGATTCATGGCACAAGACACTGTTTGTTACATTCACACAGTAAAATACACTGATACAGTGTGTTTAGTGTATAGCCGTAAGCTGAGTGTCTCATTGTTCCTCTCTCTGGGCCTTGTCAGAAAAGTGTAAACAATGATGTGGGAGAAGTGTAAATGATAGACTCACTGCATGAAACAATCTGTGTGCCTTTTATGTTTTAAAAGGTTAAGTGCTGGAATATGTTGAGCTTGGCTGTGAATCAGTATTTTAACAGAACTGCTTTCAAAGGAATTCAGAGTCAAATTCAGAGTATATCAACAAACCGTCCACTTCTGCTGTCATAGCCTACATGAGCTACCAGCACCACATTGATCCATTTATTGCATTAGGTGAAACCCTGAAATCTCACTGCCAACACGATCACCAGCAGCTGCGAGTGACTGCTTAGTTTTTGAATGGCTGAAGTGAAGTTCTCGCCACATCAGCATGTTTAATTTCACTTTTATCGATAGTTGTAATACTAACTTAAATGTTGTTGGACTAATTCTCTACCACCATACATATATCAGTAGATAATGGTAATTACTGACAAGCTGGGTTTTTTTAAATATGGAAAGAGACTAGTCTGTATCTGTACAGATACGAGGTCCACAAATCATTAAGCTTAATTTCCACCAACACTGGGTAACCTGTTTGTATAGTTATCATGACTATCAGTTCAGTTGGACTGGCTTTATACTTTTCTCAGTAACTGATTAAAAAACAGCTCTATAACTCTATGTGTACTTTATTATCACCTGAACAATACTGGATTTTTGAGGCTGACAGAGAGCTATAAAAGCCTAATAATTATATTTTGGCTGTTATCTATACACAGCTACAGATAAGACAAGCAACCATTTGGACAAATATTGTTCAAGCTGACTAAATTTTATTTTTATTTATTTTTTTAAATTTTGACCAAAATATATATTTTTAACAGTTAAAGAATAAACTTCTTAGTGCCCTCTGACAAACTATGTAACTGCAACAATGTTTCTAAATTAACTCAAACATATCTTTCCTACTTCTGTACAGTAATTTCTTGCTAATGATTGGCCTACACATACACATGCAGTTAGCTAAAATTGACCAAAATATTTTCCTGCCGATTTACTGATATGCTCAAATTTTTAAATAATCCAAAGCAGTAGGGTTGCAAAATTATTCGTTTTTTTCAATTTTCATTTAATTTATATGTTAATTTTGTAAGAACAGTGCCTTTTGATGAACAGACAAAAATACTGCAAATTTACTCTGAGTCAAGAAGTACAATTTTCAGCTTTTTTGTGGCTGGACATTAAAATGCATCCTAAAAGTCAAATTAGTAACATTACTTAATGTGATAGTAGTTTTACCTACTAGTATTATTACAGCTGGCTAATACACTGTAAATGTTAGCAACACATATATTTTTAAATGTGAAGACAGTGCAAGATTTACGACAAATCAGGTATCTGCTATAGCTACTACTGCACAAATTTAACACAAGCAGAGACCTCCAACTTGTGATTCATTGAGATTTTATGGTGTGTCATAATCAAGAGAGACTGTCAGCACCAAAGAAGTGAGTGTTGTGTTTGTTTTCCATAGATGGAGGGTGCTGCAGGTTTTGGGGCAGGGAGATACCCTGGTGTGTTGTCTCTCTCTTTTTTTCCCTTGTTGCTTTATTTGGAAAATGCTGCTTTGTCAGCAGGTCAGGTAGGTTTTTTCCTCCCCCAACTCCATTTTTCCCACACAAACAAACATAGTGCACTCACTTGCGCACGCACACACACACACACACACACACACACACACACACACACACACACACACACACACACACACACACACACACACACACACACACACACACACACACACATGCACACACACATAATCTCTGCTTTGTCCTCTTTTCTCTCCCTCCGTTCTCTCTCTCTCTCTCTCTGAGCATGAAGGCAAACTCAGCAGACCTCCAGGCTGCCAATGAGTAAAGGCATTCTGGGTAATCCAGGGTGCGAGAAGGAAGAGAGAAAGAAAGGGAGAAAAACTCACAAAAATCACACTTGACGCTGTTCATGATGTTGCACACTCAAACAAACACTTACTCACAAACAAAACCAGTCTCCCACCACTGAACCATGGTGATACAATGTCCATCTGTGTCCATCTGTACATTCATCTGCTGAGACAAACACAGGCTCTGTTTGCAGCAGAATATGCAATCAAAAAGCTGCACTGCATCCGGTTCCCTGTTGCTGAACATTAACGGTTGGGAGATATAAAGGAAGATGAGGGAGGATCAGGGAATAGCGAGGGTGGCGGGGTGGAGCAGAGAAGGATACAGGAGTGTCGTCAGTCTGCTTTTATCTCAGCTCTGATTAAACCTTGTTCCTGTCTGACCTAAAAAGTCAGCTGGCGGAAACTTCAGAGACTGTGGGTGAATTTCACCGGAGCTCTTTACACCCAGCCGATGCCTTCAGAGAGGGAGGGAGAGAAAGCGAGAGGGGATATCAGAGAAATAGAACAGAGAGTGGGCAGACACTAAAAAAAAGCCATGCAGACACAGAAATGCTGGCCGTATGTGTTCAATGTTCACACATCATCATATATGTGGATGTACACTCTTCCACGCTGCATGTTGTCTCCGGTCTCATGTATTCCTAATGAGGATGAGGAAGAGGCCAGTGCTGGGTGGTAACTCCGGGTTATTTAGTAGTACAATGCCACAGGAAACGGACAGAGGCAGTGCTGAAATGTGCCAGCACCGCCCGTCTGGGACAAGCACAACAAAAAACACAAGGCATAAAAATAAATGTGGACTGCATGGCAGGGTATCTGCTGAAAGAGGAAATATCTCACTGAGAGAGAGACAGCAAGGAAGAGATTGGGGAAGACCCTTGAATTGTTTTTTTTGTGTTTGTTAAATATAGAGGACTGTAATATTTCTCTCTGAATGTTTGTGGAACTATGAAGTCGCATGAAATGGAAATACTCAAGTAAAGCACCTCAGATTTATGCCTAAGCACAGTACTAAAGTAAATGTACTTAGTTACTTCCCACCACTGCTGAGAAAAGATGTGTTGAGCTTCTGAAGACGTTTTTGAGTCATGGACTTTACTCTTTCTGTTGCCTCTTTCAGAGTGCTGCAGCAGCTCCAAGCCCCGTCCTTGGGAACCTTCCCCCAGGAGAGGGCATGCCAGTGGGGCCAGTCCCTCCAGGTTTCTTTCAGGTATATAGTGCGCACACACACACATACACACACACACACACACACACACACACACACACACACACACACACACACACACACACACACACACACACACACATAGAAAGACAGAGAAAAATGAGAGGAGTCGTTGAATCTTTAAGCCACTTTGGGTCTTTAGGCCACTTACATGTGTGGTATTTAATAAACACGACACTAGGTAAATTATGGCCCATATTTCATCCCAAACGCTTTGTGTCTTACTATTTTTTATATATATTATTTGTATTGGATTCATGAAGTTGTTCTTAAGATAACTCATTTGCTCAAACTTAACTGTATTTATTAATCTGGGGCTATGTTATATGTGCGTATAATCTACACCTATCTATGTGTGTGGGTGCACCATTTTATCAACACAGAGAAAAAGAGTCTGACAGGAGAAATAAATCTCTCACCAAAGAAAACTGCCCGAGATTATTCTCTGTTCTCCATCAGCAGGACTCTGCCAGTTGTACATTGATTAACCGTCATTATCAGTCAAACTCAGACACTCGCATTTGACACACAGATCAATAACCTTCATAGGTATTTCTCAGCTCCGCTTTCAAAAAACTCAAACTTGAGTCCGAAAGGGCCTTTTCCATCTCCTTCTGAAGATCAATTGTTCTTTGAAAACGAAGTCTTGTCAAGACTTATAGGTTAAAAATACAAGACTGACATTTCTTGATTCAGGTTCCAGATAAATTCTTTGTCTGTTGACTGTATCAGGGAATATTTGCACAAAGTAAATGCAGGTTGCAGACAATGCACATCCATGTACTCACAGGTTTTTCTATCTTAAACCATAATTTATTTATTCATTCATCCAAATTATGAGATTAGTCAATCAGTGATTCACTCATTTCCAAACACTCTTCAATTGTTTGCATTTGTCAATGTGAGAACAATAGTTTAAATCATCACAGCATAGTACTTAAATAGACCTAAAGTACTGAAGCTGTTTCCCTTTGATTGATCTTCAGAACATCTGGGAGATGAGAAGAGGGGTAATTAAAGAAAAGACCCTGATCAAAACAAGTGGACCATTGCTCTCTAGTGGCATGTCATAAAACTGCAGTCAGGCTCATCTGACCAAAGTGGCATTACTTGAGCAGACATAGCAACAGCACTGCTACTGTCTGTGGGGAGGACAAGTGGAAACACACTCCCAGCTATAGAAGAGCTACTGACACACGCTGCCAACACTCCACACTGTTAACACACAGACTGACATCATTATTAACAAACCTCATCCTTTATTCTCTCGTTCTTTTTCCATAAATCCAATCCAATAAAAATGTGGTTGACTTCCACCGCTCTGCTGTCATGGAACTGTTGTTAAAGAAAAATGAGCCCAGAATTCAATAAAAGACACACACAGTAGTCCTGGTTGGTTTCTTGTTTTGGATAATGGACAAATACCAGCACTGTACATAAAGCTATATTACATATATTTTTTGCAGAGGCTGACAGGTGGGAGATTTTTCTTTATGTAGACATTTGAATACATTTTCCAGTAAAGGTAATCCCCTCTCAGTAAAACCTGATGTAGTAATTTGTTATGGAAACCTCTGATAGAATGACAAGAGCAAGTTTTAGAGGCTCTGTGTTTGTCATGCATATGATAGTACAGCACTTCTAACCCCGAGTGATTCAACCTGTTCTTTTTTTTCCCACAGCCATTTATGTCGCCTCGATACCCTGGAGGACCCAGACCACCCCTCAGGTTACCCAACCAGGTAAGAGCCACACTGACACCTGCAGGCAGAAGACATAACTGTGGAGAGTGAAAATTGGAAATATCTGTGTAACAGTGAGGATAACTGTGGTGATGAATCCTTTCCTCTCTGTAGGGACTTGGAGGCGTCCCAGGTAGCCAGACCATGTTACCCAGTGGAATGGACCCCACAAGACAGCAAGGTACACATGCTCAACAACTGTATATTCCACAACAGAGATCCCTGCACCTTCTCTGGGACAAGGTTTTATATATGACTTTGCTATTTCGATGAGATATAATAAGACACAGACAGTACATGTTAGCAGAATACATCCATTATTGGTTTTGGTCTCTTGATGGGATTTGTTGATTTTTTTTTTAATTTCAAAATCTTATCCGTACACTCACATTTACAAAAACTAATTGCCCTTCCAGACATCATATAAATTATGCATAGGTAAAAAGACTCATGGATGTTAAGTTATTGTTGAATTAGACAGTAGAAAGCAGAAACTGTGTAAGTGAAGCATCAGAAATTGATGTCTTCTTGGGCTTTTGAAAGACTACAGACAAAAGATGTAATATAAAGTACATAAAGCAGACATGCCTGTTGGAAAAGAGAGTTCAGCAGACAGTGACAAAAGTTCAGGATAATAGATAAACCTCATGTGATTAGACAGTTTCACTTCTGCAGGTTTAAGTGTATACATGGAAGAATGTAGATTAGAAAACTTCCCTATAGACTAAACAATGCAGCTAGTGCTCACTAAATGAATACAATAAATCTAGGTGAGAAAACACACTTTACATTATCCTGGAACAAACCAATAGCTGGTTGTAATATGACTGTTTGTCTGTGTTTCAGGACATCCAAATATGGTAGGACCAATGCAGCGGATGACTCCACCCAGAGGCATGGTACCACTAGGGCCCCAGGTACAGGAGCATTTGATTTGTCTGGATTTTTTTAGTTTTTGGTTTTTGGACTTGTTGACATAGCTGAGGCTTTTTTTTCTTTTCTTTTCTTCTCAGAACTACGGAGGTGGAATGAGGCCACCACTAAATGCGCTGGTTGGTCCTGGGATGCCTGGCATGAACATGTGAGTGGTTTCTGTATACTCTTTTCCACACACACACACACACACACACACACACACACACACACACACACACACACACACACACACACACACACACACACACACACACACAGACACACAGGAAAACAGAGTGAGTACCATAACACTACTTATACACATAAAAGGGAAAAAAAGAAAATAATTGTCTCTTTTTCTCTCCTCTCTCTTTCTTAAAATGTAACTGTACTTCCCACATTTCCCTCATTCAGAAAGAAAACACGTAACAGCAAATGTCCTTAATCTCACTACAGTACATAGTCAGCTATTCCTTTATGTACCTTTTAATTACAACTCCATTGTGTGCCCTTAGCTTTCAGAGATTTAAAGGTGGAGCTGAGTGCCAGTTTTTCTCTGTTTTGTCTTATTGTTTTTCTGGGGTAGGAGGGTTGTGGTGTTTGTGGGTTTCTGGCAATAGAATACCTTGTTTTTGCCAACTCAGCCCAAATGAACTGGAAACAAAGAAAATCACAAAAAGCAGAAGACTAAAGTGTGTGTGTTTGCGTGTGTGTGTTACAGGGGACCTGGCGGGGGTAGACCATGGCCAAATCCTCCAAACTCCAATTCTGTAAGTGCTCTAACAAAACTCACCAGACAGAAAGTTTTAACGGCTATTTTGTTTCTTTTAAAATTTTCCTTCCTGTGTTTTTGTAGACCCCTTATTCTTCTGCATCTCCAGGAAGTTATGTGGTATGTATATTTGAGTTTAGATTTTAGTTTTAGAGTTTAGTTTTCTGGTCACCAGCTGTACAGGCTATCATTTACTCATATTTGTTCACGAGTGAATCATAAAATAGCCAAACTATAATTTCAGGGACCTCCTGGAGGTGGGGGGCCACCTGGGACCCCAATAATGCCAAGTCCAGCAGGTAAATTGTGTGTGTGTGTGTGCGTGTGCGTGTGTGTGTGTGTGTGTGTGTGTGTGTGTGTGTGTGTGTGTGTGTGTGTGTGTGTGTGTGTGTGTGTGTGTGTGTGTGCGTGCGTGCGTGCGTGTGTGTGTGTGTGTGTGCGTGTGCGTGTGAGTGCGCGTGTGTGCGTGTGTGTGCGTGTGTACATACATTTATGCTCTTTAATCTTCTCATCTTGTGTTTGTTGTTTTTGTTAGATTCAACTAACTCCGGCGACAACATGTACACTATGATAAACACAGTTCCTCCAGGAGGAAGCCGACCAAATGTAAGGCATTATCTGTTTTAGTTTTTTGTCTCTGTACGTTACTGTGTCTGAGTGTACTAACTGTTCATCAACATGTGGGGATCAACATGTGAAACTACTACTTGGTGCTATGCTGTATGTATTTTATGTAACCAGTGTTACCTGTTTGTTATTGTCTCCTGTGTATGTTCTCCTCAGTTCCCTATGGGTGCCGGTGGCGATGGTCCATTGGGGGGAATGGCTGGAATGGAGCCACATCACATGAATGGATCATTAGGTACAGCAACATATAGCTTATGAGTGCTGCATTGACACTAAATCTCTGTGCTGGGCTGTTTTTCTTTTTGCCTATTTTTGTCAAATAATGAATAAAGTTACTGTACAGTGTTTATTTGATAATGATGATTTGTGTTTTTTATGGACTTGTTCTTCTCAGGGTCTGGTGATATGGACAGTCTCCCCAAGGTAAGAGAAAATATTCCTGTAATTTAAATATGTATCTACACAAGCATAGTTTATGCCACTTCTTGCTGTGTTCACCTTTGTGCAGAACTCTCCTGGTAACCTAAGTATGAGTAACCAGCCGGGAACCCCAAGGGAGGATGGAGAAATGGGCGGAAACTTCCTTAACCCTTTTCAGAATGAAAGTGTGAGTCATCGTCTGCATGAAATTATCCAAGGAATCTTTGATGTTAGATGCTAAAACCTTCAAAAATAGTTTCACCAAGTGATAACACTTATAATGATTAAGAGGGTTTCTCATTAGTTCATTGCAATTTAGTATTTCTAATCTCTGTCTTTCTACAGTATTCTCCAAACATGACGATGAGTGTGTGAAGACTCTGGAAGCGGGTTGGTCAGACGCTCTGTAAGCTGGTGTGGATCGGTAAAAAGCAGAAAGACAGGATGTGATGTCATGTAGGCCAGTGACTCTTCCTCCACCACAACCACCACCACCTGCCCAGTCGGGACAGCTGCCCTAACCTCCGTCCTTCTACTAACCCTCCCTCATTTTCCCTCATACACACACACACACCTCCCTTCCATGGTTTCTGTCCTTGTCTCTTCTCACCTGTTACTTCTCCCGCTCTAAGTGATGACTCTGCTACATTCATCAGTTCTTCTATGAGACTGTACAAAGGAACCAAAATTTAAACCACCTGGAGGAGAGCTCTTGTTTATTTGCGTACTGTGTGTGCGTGTCTGTGTGTGTGTGTGTGTGTGTGTGTGTATGCGACTGATGTCATATCATGGATTTCATGCCCAAAAAACGAAAGGCCAGTATCCTAAAATTTAAATTCTCAAGGATTTAAAGACACTTTTTGATTGATGGTTGAAAATGTGTTATACCGGTTTGTCATGTGCAACATCTGTTGTCTTTTCTTGACAATCTTCTTAATGTCTGACTCGAAGAGAAATGGAAAGGCTCCACAATTATATTACTATGAGGTTAATTTGAGGCTTGTGCAGATCTATGTGAAGTCTTTTCAACAGTGTAATTGTGTAGATCTTTTAAGACTACCACTGAGACTGTGTTGTACACTTTATATTAGGTCTGGGAATCAGTTTTTCTGTCATCTGAACTTTTTTTTCCACAGATGTTGAAATGTAAAGGCTTTTTTTTTCAAGATCTTTTATTGGATTTCATGATATAAATTTGCAAGATTAGGAAATATATTTGGTAAGCAATAAAGTGCAGCCAGTGATTAAATGCAAGCATTGACGAAGTAAAGAATCCAATGATCTCCAGTCAGGACTTAAGTCCATTATATTCAAGGGAAGGCGCTGAGATTTGTTTGACTCTTCTTCTGGAGGTCAGCAAGTGCAATTGTGATTACCATGTCGCTGTCAATTACAGTTTGCTGTGTTACCATGGCACATCTCATTTCCACAATTTTAAACACACATTTATGATTATTCGTACCAGTTCTGTCTGTTAATATGGCAGTTTTTCTTCCACATTACAATACATGACAGATATATAACATTGAACCCCAAGTAAAATCCTTTCATGCTGTATCATGTGTTTTTAAGGCCTGACGAGACAAGTGATGTGCAGATCAAAGTCAGCTCTCTTCAGAGTATAAACATCATTCACAGAAAATATTCAGCTCAACCTGAAACTTGTGTTTGCATTTTCACTTTAAATGGTTATTGGGGGGGAAAAAGAGCTTGAAAATGTTTATACTGTTAAATACAAAAGCACAGTATACAGTATGATTTTTCATGTTATTTAACAAGATGGGACACTCAACCTGTAGCCATATAATAGGTTGGTTTTGTTTGCTTGGGCCTCTCTCATATCTAGTTGTTTAAACCTTGATCCAATTTGCTAATCAAGTGCACATCTTAATTTCTGCAGCCCACATTCTCTGGACATATAATATTTGAACAAAGAGAAGAATCAAAGAAACATGAGGGGTATGGATGGTAAATTGTACGACACAAGCTTATAAAGTCACTTTGGTCACTCACACTTAAATGTCATCCGGATAAACTGTGATCTCAGTGTGATATGCGAGGTTAGTTGGTACAGAAAGCTAAAAATAAGCTTGTTTTTAATCAATGTTTTAAACTTTTTTCAATGCCCAAGATGTATGATCATCATGTACAAAAAGGTCTACGTACCTGTGAACATTCTCCTTTCCCCTCCCTTACTGCAAAGTATACAGCTCCCAAATGTAGCTCCCCTGTCTTGTATGTGTATTTGATATTATTATTATAATTATTATTATTATTATTTAAAGAAAAATCTGGATAATTATAGCAAAAGGGGAGGGATGGACTGATGATGCACCATCACGACTGAACAGAGATGTTTTTATTTGTTTTTGTGTTAGTTTGAAGCCATAAGTGGGAGTACAAGAAGACACATTTGTAAATTGGATCATGTTTTCTGTTTTGTGGCAGTATGTGGGACTCCATTTGTGATGTGTTCATTTTCTCTTTTTTATTCTTGTATTATGTTTTTGTAAATATACAGAGAAGTATTTCATGGGTTTTGAATATGCTGGTATAAAGCTTCTCTTCCCTTAGTCCAAGTGTCAACTCTCTTCATTTGTGAGGACCATCTGTACACCCAGGAACGCTGCTTGAGGTTTTGTTTAAGTGTGTTTGTGGACAAAGTTACATTATCACAGAGTTATGTTTCTGGTCCAATCTGCTGCCTTTGTTGTATAAAAGCACAACAACGACACTGATTTGCCAAATGTATACTTTTCTATGGTTGTCCTACCAAAATGTACTTTTTTGATTCCACTCTATACCAGACCTGAAGGAACAACGGATTACATATTACAGTATTGTGTGACTGGAAGTCCACTGGTTTGATGACTCCAAGTAACAGGATATATCTGGTTGCAGAAATTGAAAAGGATATAGTGAGATTCATCCTGCCTACACTTGATATATGTAGTTAGGGAAAGTGAAAAAACCTCCCTCATGACAAAAAGCCTTGAGGAAGGCCCTTAACGCACAACTGCTCCAATGGAGTTGCTTAGTTGCACATGAGCAGCCATAGAGAACCTGGCTCTCCAAGAAGTCTCCCTAGATAAATCTAAGGTGTGTTTTGTTTTTTTAAAAAGGTACAAACACAAGAGGCATAAACGTGAACAAATACAATGCACGTTTTATTCAGAGACACCACTCTACCCCAGCTGTCATCTCACTATATTACACAATCCCACCATTTCTATGGGAGCCTCATTTCAATAACCTCAATAATTACTGAAACAAACACACTGTTGTCTTCCCATCTCCCATGACCCCATTCAACCCCCAACCTTTCTCTGTCTTTCTCTTTCTTTGTCTCTCTCTTCCTTTCTCTCTCCCATATATAGTTGACTTCCCATTTGCCAGTCATCACACACTGCCTCCTGGTCTTGCTGAGGTACAGTATCCATTTGACCTCTAATCATGTCTGCTCAGTTTTGTGTAGCTTTGCTGGCTCTCTCCTCTCTGACTGCTGCATCTGATCCAGACTGTGAAGAGCTGCTTAAACCTCTGGAGGATCGAAGCCAGGTACGTTATCCTCAGCATTTACACCACTTATAAAGCAGGTGTCCAGTTCTCTTTGTTGTAGAGGACCTCCCTGGTACATCTATAATTTACATATCTTTATGGCTTGGTAAAATAAATAAAAGCAAATGGGTATTCCTTTTGTTCTGTCTTTTCTTGGGGTGGTGTTGTGTTATGAAGTTCCAACATTTGGGAATGTTACATCGACTAGCTGCTCAAGGTAAATATGAATGCATTAGCAAGTTAGCAGCCAGCTTTGATGCTGCTCATGCTGGATTTTCCCAGAAGCACTTGAGCAAAGGTGAAGAAAGGTGTTGTCCATGCCGGACTGAAAACAACTAAAACTAAAGACTAATAGTAAGGCATCTACAAATGTAAGTGTTGCTTTGATAAATGCTCATTAGTAATAACGGTTTTAAGAAATGTGAAGGCTATGGATGCAGATTGCATCAAATGTGTATATTGCTAAAGGAAAGATTTGTTTGGCTGACTGTTGTTTTAAGACAGACTTGAAAAATTGTGAAAATTAAATCTCAAATGCACTCCACAAAACTAAGAGGACTCTTAGCTCTTTGCTCCATGATCAGTTTAGCAAAATGTTTGGCCTACGTACAATTTTTTTAAATATGGGTTTCAATTTTGCACATCTATGTGTAGGTTTCTGGAAAATGGATATACCGTGTTGGAACATCAACCAGTGAAGAGGTCCTGAGGGAACTTCAAACTCTCAGCAGCTCCTGGATTGAATATATACCCATCCTTGGTAGTGATGAAATGACCATGCGCTGGGCAGAGAAAGTGTAATTATTGATTTTTTTATAATGGATTTTAGCTTTAAAGCAACCAGCTGCAAAGCTTAACTCCCAAAAGTTCTCATGTGCTTTTTTTATTTTAAATTTGTCCTTATAAGGGATGGAAAATGTATTCTTGGGAGCGTCAATACCACCTCCTCCGAAAACTCAACCACAGTGATATGTAAGTAGATTAAGATGCATATTATTTTACGTGCTATAACAAACAATTATAAGCAACACTTCAAGTGCATACCAATATGTTAAACCTCTGTTTATATCTAATAGTTCGCTATAATGGCACCGATTATGAAGATGTTGGGAAGTACCTAAAGACCTGTACGGACTGTGTCCTCTGGACGGGCAACACTATGTCTTCTGCCACCAACGGAGAAACAAAAAAATCTAGAAACCTCTTCCTCTTCAGTGAGTGTCTTATGTATAACCCTAACCCTAACACCCATGTAAAAACATGCTTTTGTATTTCACATCAGCTTTGACTGAGATATTTTGAACTTTTCCCTCCTCCTCCCTGCCCTACAGCAAAGTCTGGGAAGCTGGATGATGATGATCTGGAGGTTTTCAAGAAACAGGCTGCGTGCCTCAACTTTGCTGCGAATTTCCACTTTGCAGGCATCACAGGTGAGCTCTTCACTACTATACACACCGCAATAACTTGTATGGGTAACTTATTGAGACACTTATCGGGTTAATTTTCTATTTCAGACCTGTGTCCTGATGAGAAAGAGGCTGCCGCTGATGTAAAGGAAGGAGAACAATAGAGTTTACACTCACCTACACCTCAAGACTATCCTGAGACCTGAAGTTACACCATGAGTCTAATCTGTATTCAAGTGAACTGTTGTTGATGTTTTTTAGGTCCTGTTACCACTTGTATGCATCACAGATGTCTTTATAGATGTAAAAAGAAAACCTTTTCCATGTTGCAGGAGGTTTAAAGTGAGACAAGACAGATTAAAGCTTTGTAAAGGTTTTTTTCCCACTATTTCATAAAAACAAATAACTACTCAGCCTGTTAAAGTCATTTATCATAGTAGACTTGTTATTTACAGCAGCTCCTTTTTTGTTGCGTTAAAGAGAAGTGAATAGATTTCACATTTAATATCAGATTCATAAATCTCAAAGGATACCACCTGTCTTTTATGCATGTAACGTTTAGGATTGTTGTTTGCATGCTTGTATTTTGCATAAATGTAATCTGTTTGCACTCACTGTCTTTTGGGCATTCATATTTTTCTCTAGTTGACACCACAGAAGTAACTTCCAGAGAGCATTTAGTGATTTCTGCAAAACACTGGCCAATGAAAGCTGCAACAAAGTTTTAAAAGTTTTTATGGTTCAAAGCAACTGCTTTTGTGTGTTAATAGAGTCAAAGATGGGAGTACTGTGAGTAAGGCTGGGGACTGGCTGATTGTTTCCTTCATGCTTCTTCTACCTCAGCACTGGTCTTTCCATGTTGTCAACTTGTCAAAGGCAGCGGCTTTACATGGCTGTGAGAAACTGTTGCCGGAGTGCAGCCCTTTCACAAGTTGTTTTACTGTGTCGTGATTTCTCTGGAAGAAGAAAAAGATGGTGGCTTTTCATCCCCAATGAGCAGCGCAATTTTCTCTCACTTTCATTGACTGGCTCCAATTTACATTCACAACAACCAACCTGCATTCCCTCAAGTGACTCATTTCACCACGAATATCAAAAAACATTTACTGCAAAATGAAACTTCAATGTGGCTTGAGGATCCCCAAAATCTATTAAAAGTCAAAAGTGGCATCTGAGGGGGGCGCTCGAGAGCAGCAACATGTGAACACGTATCCTTCCTGAGCTCCGCATGAAAACAACAATTTCGCTAAATTTCAGCCTCTAAAGCAACACCATACCTATGTAAAATAAGTCATAAACCTCCTACGGTAATATAGCTGCACTTTTTTTCTTTCTTTTTCTCTTATCTCGGGTTTTTTCAAACTTAAAATCAAGCAACGTTCACGGTCATGTCCCACAAGAGCAGGCCAAGACCAGCTACAACTAAAGCCTCGGACTCCCCTTAGAATGGACCCCCCAAGGGCACGCCGGATCTGGCCGTCGCTACCATCATGGAAGCCATTAAAGCCTCGGAACAATCGGTCTTGACTAAAATAGAAGGTTCAGTGACCGCACTGTCTCCGAGCTACACGAAGCCCTGGAGAATGCTAACCAGGAGCTAAAGCTACACGCTACATCAATACGTAGCCTGGAGGACTGGGCTAACCAATACTCCGACCGGGTCACTGAGCTAGAAACACAGCTTACATCATTAACCTCCGATGTCAAGCAACTGACAGCCAAGACTGAAGATTTGGAGTCACGGTAACGCAGAGATAATTGTCGTATTATCGGTGTGGATGAAAGCTTCGGGGATGTCCGTATGGAGCGGCCGGTCGCTAAACTACTACAGGACTCACTGGGTCTGGACTATACCCCGACACTCGACCGTGCACACAGAAGCTTACAGCCGAAGCCTAAACAGGGGGATCCCCCGCGGCCGATTGTTGTTAAGTTCCACTATTTCCAGGAAAAGATGGATATCCTGAGAAAAGCATCAAGCCAGCGCCCCATCCAGCATAACAACAAACGGATCTTCATTTATCCGGACTACACCGCTGCTGTGAGGAAGCGTCAGGCTGCCTTCAGAGAAGCAAGAGAGCTGCTGAGCCGCTGCCCTAACACCAGGTTTGGCCTCCTGTTTCCCGCAACGTTGAAAATCACTGGCCCAAACGGTGAACAGAGTTCATTCGATAACCTGGCTGAGGCAAAGGAGTACATTATCGGACGCATGGCCGTAGCTACCATTGAGGACACCGAGGTCATGTCCTCTGTATTTTTTTTCTTGAAGTTTCGTTTAATCGTGGAAGTGAAAATAGCCGACGAGACAATTATCCTTGCATCAACGGACCGTCATGTGACACGTACTTGAAGATTCCCCTGCCATGTCAAAACGAAAGTATCCGGCTATAGCCAGCGGTGGAGTGAAGCCTTGAAATCGCCAGAAATAAGTTGTCTACATTTGTGAATTGGACTTGACCCGATTTTGCAAACTGTTCATTCATTGGATTTCTTTTCTCCCTTTCCCAGCAGGCCGTGCTCCATTCCACATTTTAAGAACAAACAAAGAAAATAATATATTGCAGTTATACTTTTTAAATATGCAACCATGGAAGTTGTAGAATACTGAAATAGGAGTTGATTTAAGTTGCAAAATTGGAATTGATGAGAAAGAACTGGACCACAAGAATGACCATGACTGAAAAATGCACAGCAAGAAAGCGTTATAAATACATCATGGATTGAACAAAATAGTCATATAAATTGTGGTCTTATTTTTGACCTCGGTATTTGAAAAATCCTGGCTACGGCCTTGATCGGACGCTTACAGTCTGGGGACTCAGGTAACGGTGAGGTTGTGAATCCCACACCCACATGAAAAGCTGCGATGCCGCATATGTGACACACGGCCAGATTTGCTAAACTATAACAGTGTTGAAAGCTGACATTTATCGATGTGACAATGTTTCTTCTGTCACAGGTTTGTTTGTGCGGCTTAGTTCGTAAATTATTAATATGTTAGTAATCAGCTTTCTCCCCCACTGTGCTACTTCATTACTCTTCTTGTGGTCATTCAGTTATTTATTTTATCTCCAAAATCAGCAGGAGGGATTAATTTCCAGTGGCTTTGTAGTCTGATTGGCACTCTCTCCACTTTTGGCTTATCTTCAGCTTATTTTACTTACATGAATCCCTCTAAATTTATATCTGTTCATCCTCGTTTTGTTTTTTGTTTTTACTTTTATTTTTTAAATTTATTTATTTAAATTATTAATATTAATATTATTTATTTTGGTCCTTTTTTTTTCTTTCTTTTTCTAAGTTTTCTTTTTATTTTATTATTTATTTTCGACGTATAGCAGCTTTTATAGCAACTAATTTTGGGAATTCTAGTTTTGAGGACAGTTACTTCCCTGCGTTGTTTGACTCATGCATAGCTCCCTTAGTGTTTAGTTTAGTACCAAGTGTCCTTGTTGATGGTATGCTCGCCTGGAGATGGAGCAACCTACTTGATGGGCTGTTAGCCTGCGGGGATGGGTACCAAGAGTTTTCATTTTCTTACTATTGTTTGTTAGCTTTCCACAATTGGGCTTTAAGTTGGTTTGAAGTATGTGTTTATATTGTTAGACCCGACTATCTTCTGCAAGGACTTGATGACATAGCATATCTTTGTAAGTTTGAAATAACATGACATCGCAAATACAGATAAACAGAGCTCCTGGCTCTGTCTCCTTCATTTCATGGAACATTAGAGGCATGGGCAATGCAATTAAACGCAATAACGTTTTTAGCCATTTGAGATCATTTAACCCTGACGTCATATTTTTACAGGAGACACATTTAAAGGTTAACCATCATACAAGGCTGAGGAATAATTGGATCGGTCAGGTCTACCATTCCAACTTTAACCATAACTCTAGGGGTGTTGCAATCTTTTTTAAGAAGGGAGCTCAATTTAGCCATACCAAAACGATTACAGACTCCAATGGTAGATTTATTATATTAATAGGTAAACTTTGTAATTCCCCAATTATCCTTGTAAATATTTATGGCCCCAACTGGGATGATCCACAGTTCTTTACTAAATTAATTGCCTCTTTACCTGATGTCAACACCCATCAGCTTATCATGGCCGGTGATTTAAATTGCGTACTGCACCCACAATTGGATAGATCTAATCCCAAACCGGACAGCCAACTGTCTAAATCAGGTGGTGTCCTTCAGTCTTTCATGCAGTCTTACAGCCTCACAGATCCATGGAGGAAACTAAATCCGGATACGAAACTATTCTCTTTTTTTTCACCTGTCCACAAAAGCTACTCAAGGATAGACTATTTTTTAATTAACGATAATCTATATCCACATGTTACCATCTCTAAGTACCACAGTATTGTGGTATCGGATCACTCTCCTGTACAATTGGACATCCATTTTCCAGATAATGCCCAGCCCCGACGAACGTGGCAGCTTGACCCTTCTCGGTTGCTATGTACTGAATTTAAGACATTTGTTGCAGAGCAAATTGACCTCTTCCTCGAAACAAATGATTGTCCAGACATGTCACGACGCATTCTGTGGGAAACACATAAAGTCTACGTTAGAGGCCAGATAATTTCATATACAGCCCATCAGAATAAACTACGCAATAAACGTCTCTTAGAAATTGAACAGTCCATATTGGACATTGATAAAAAATACTCAACATCTGCCACAGAGTTACAGAAAGAACGCACTTTGCTTCAGATGGAATTCAATAACCTCTGCACCGACCAAGCAGTAAGAAACTTACTTAAAACTAAACAAAAACTTTACGAACATGGTGAGAAAGCAGGTCGACTACTCACGCATCAACTCCGTCAAACAAACAGTAACTCTCAAATCACAGAAATAAACGTTGGTTCAGGTGTAACTACATGTGACCCAAAACTTATTAACAGTCAGTTCAGAAAGTATTATTCAGACCTATATACATCAAATACTGATGCAAATGCATGTTCAATACAATCCTTCTTAGACTCTCTAAATATTCCCACTCTTAATTCAGATGCTCAAACTTGGCTTGATCAACCTCTCACCGCTAACGAGATACGAGTTGCGATTAACTCCATGCAGAGTGGACGGGCCCCGGGACCCGATGGGTTTCCCATCGAATATTACAAGGCATTTGCATCCAAATTATTACATATTATGAAATCAATGTATGATGAAACTTTAGAATATGGCAGCCTACCACCAACCCTCACCCAAGCGACTATATCACTTATATTGAAGAAAGACAAGAATCCACTTGACTGCTCATCCTACAGGCCCATCAGTCTCCTCTGTTGTGACTATAAAATCCTGACTAAATCGCTGCCAAACCGATTGAATGATGTGGTACCAACACTTATTCACCAGGACCAAACTGGTTTTATTCCAGGTCGGCAGCCATTTTTTAATACGAGGCGGCTCTTTAATGTAATGTACTCCACTCACCCAATACAGCTGCCAGAGGTAATCCTATCACTTGATGCCGAAAAGGCCTTTGATATAATAGAGTGGGAATACCTGCACGCAGTCATGAAGAAATTTGGATTTGGCGAAATGTTTTGTAATTGGATCAAAATTCTCTATAGTAACCCTACCTCTGCTGTTAAAACAAATGGTTTACTGTCAACATACTTTCCAATCTTTAAAGGGACACGTCAGGGCTGTTGCTTGTCACCATTTTTGTTTGACTTAGCCATAGAACCTCTTGCTATAGCGGTGAGAGGTGATGAGGGAATCAAGGGCATTACGAGAGGAAACACAATTCATAAGGCTGCGCTATATGCGGATGACTTCCTTCTTTTTGTTACCGATCCGATTCAGTCTATACCTCACCTTCTACTTTTATTACAGGAATTTGGGAGTTTTTCAGGTTATAAATTAAATCTAACAAAAAGCTTATTATTCCCTATTCATGACATGAGCAAAGCACTAAATTATGACTCCTTCCCCTTTAAAACTGAACATCAGTCCTTTAAGTATCTAGGTGTGAATGTGACCAGCTCATTCAAAACACTCAAAGCGGCAAACTTCGACAGTTTATTAGAACGCACGAAAAAAGATTTAGAAAGGTGGTCACGCCTTCCGATCTCACTAGCAGGCCGCATTAATGCCCTTAAGATGACAGTGTTACCGAGATTCCTGTATCTGTTTGTGGCAATTCCTGTCTGGCTCCCAAAACATTTCTTTGTTAAATTACATAAATATATTTCAACTTTCATTTGGAACCATTCAGCACCCCGAATGAAGAGGATTTATCTCGAAAGGCCTAAATCTGAAGGAAGATTGGGTCTCCCAAATTTTCTATATTACTATTGGGCATCAAACATTTCCAAACTGGCATATTGGGTAACAGCATTTTCCGATAATGACGGGCCCGCCTGGGCAACAATGGAACTCTCATCACACGCATCGATATCACCAATCTCTCTTGTAACGGCTCCACTGTCACTATGTACCAACAGCAAGATTTTCTCCAATCCTGTTGTTTCAAGCTCCATTAGAATTTGGGTACAGTTTCGCAAGCATTTTAACCTCAATCAGGTGAGCGGCCTTTCTCCTGTGTCCCATAACCATTTTTTCGCACCTTCCCAAACTGATTCGAACTTTGCTGGCTGGCACCGACATGGATTGGTCTTTTTTGATGATTTATTTGATGACAATTCCTTTCTATCTTTTGAATTCCTTGTAAAAGAACACAATGTCCCAAAATCACACTTTTTCAGACCTCCAAGTCCGTAGTTTCGCTTCCAAACACTTTGATTCTTACCCCAAGCCGCCAGACAAAGATTTTTCGCATGACTTGCTAAACTTAAACCCTTGGAACAGGGGTCTAATTTCTAAGACTTATAGAATAATCCAGAACATCGACCCTCCATCGCAAACTAAAATACGAGAAGCCTGGGAACAAGACCTAGGTATTACAACCTCAGATGATGTCTGGGCTAAGTGCATTACTAACATACACTCCTCTTCTATATGCGTAAGACATGGGTTACTACAATTTAAGGTCCTCAACAGAATTCACTACTCTAATGACAGATTAGCAAAGATATATCCATCTATTCATCCCATCTGTCCCAGATGTACTAACTCAGTTTCATTAGGCCATATGTTTTGGTCCTGCCCCCGCCTCACAAATTTCTGGTGCTCCATATTTGATTGTTTATCAGCTCTATGTAATGCATCTCTCAGACCTAACCCATTCACTGCCATCTTTGGAGTCACACCCATGGAAATACATATCACAAATACACAAAAGAGGGCAATAGCATTCAGTAGCCTCATAGCGCGCAGGGTGATCTTAATGAACTGGAAATCCAACAAATGTCCACCTTTTAGAAGATGGATCCAGGAGGTACTGTCTCTGCTCCAACTTGAAAAAATCAGACATACTTTGAATGGGTCAGATGACAAATTTGAGAGGGTGTGGTCTCCATTTATTGAATATGTGAAGAAGTTAAATTTCTAATAGATCATGTCATCTAGACATCTGACTGGTCCACCGATAGTGTACTTCGACTCTGACAGTTTTAACAATGGACTCTTTCACTCCTTCCTTTTCAAACTCTGCCATGCTTTGTGTATGCCTAATTGGTCATCATTATCATCATTTCAAGATCACTATGGTCGTTGCAAGTCTGAAATCTTGTCAAATGTTGATGGGTCTCTCTTTCTTTTTTTCTTTTTTTTTTTTTTTAATTTCCATGTACTCTTGGTCCCAAGGGGAGGCATATGGGGAGGGTTATGGGGAGGTATATGGGATTATGTTCTCTGACATTCTGTATGTCTGTTTATGTTTGATTGTTTATATAACTGAAAACCTGTTAAATAAAGTATATATAAAAAAAAAAGTGGCATCTGAGTAAGGTTGTTTCGTGTTATGTAAAACTATTGTCAGTGCACCCTCAGAAAGAGTGAGGGCCACGTGCACTGTGTTCTTTACATGACCTTCTCTTACAATGTCTATTAATATTGATGCACAACTGACAAGTTCCTGATTGGCCTTTGTGTTTCACAGGAAGCATGAAGAATTTCAAGAATCTTGTTGTGCTGACTCATCATATGCAAATTGCTACATTATTACTATAATTATAATTACCAGTAATTATTTATTCCTTCTACAAGAAAAAAACCATCAGTCTCTAAATTGGAATATTGGAGGCATCACATGTTAGTGTAGCAGGGGGAAAACTGTGAACATTGTACCTTTAAATGTACAATATAGAACTTTTTGCCCACTAAATGTCAGCAAACAACTATTTGCTGTGTAAGGATTTAGTGGAGTAATGGCAACCAAAGCAGAGATTGAAGTCACACCGTGTGTGTGTGTGTGTGTGTGTGTGTGTGTGTGTGTGTGTGTGTGTGTGTGTGTGTGTGTGTGGTAATGTGAGCTTCTCTGTTCTTTGTTTTGATAGCTGGTTCGTACGTTCGTGCGTTATTGCATGTGAGTTTGCCTGTTAGTGCACGTGAGTCCCTCTGTCCTCCCACGTCTATTTTCAACAAAGCGGCCGGGTCACCAGGTTTCCCTTCTAGTACTGCATTTGGTGTCACAGGCGTAGTTGTCCTGGGAGTTGGCACATTATTTAGTCTGTTTTTCTTTTGTTTGTGATGTTTTCTGTTTTGTTTTAGATACTCCCAGTCCCTCTCACTGTGGTTGCTGGACACTAGGCTGCAATATGACTGTCCATCATCTTTCAATGTTACATAAGCTTGAATCTGCCCTGAGGAAACAAAGAACTACTGTACTTGATGTCCAGCTTGTTCAATGTATTAATATATTCAAAGACAACAAAAGTAGTTTCTGAAATATTTTGAGGCCATTGCTTTTGTTGAAATAAGAGGTGATGCCAGAAGGGAGATATTTCTGTGTTTGTTTGTTTGTTCCTTTATTTTCATTGCATGTCTCTCTGCATCTCTCTTTGTGTGTGTGTGTGAGAGAGAGAGAGACAAGCTTTTTTTGGGGGGGCGGGGTGTTCCCACTTTGAAAGATGCAGGGGTCTTTTCACACTCTGCCAGCTGGCTGTTATGTGGAAAGTGAATCGCTCCTTCCCTCCAGGAGAGTTGGTGTGCGTGCGTGCGTGCGGGACTGACTGTGCACACATCATCACATCTCATGGATTTCATGCCTGAAAACAAAAGGCCAGTATCCTATGTATCCTAAAATTTTAAATTCTCAAGGATTTAAAGACACTTTTTGAGTGATGGTTGAAAATGTGTTATACCGGTTTGTCATGTGCAACATCTGTTTTCTTTTCCTGACAATTTTCTTAATGTCTTACTGGAAGAGAAATGGAAAGACTCCACAATTATATTACTATGAGGTTCATTTGAGGCTTGTGCAGATCTATGTGAAGTCTTTTTAACAGTGTAATTGTGTAGATCTTTTAAGACTACCACTGAGACTGTGTTGTACACTTTATATTAGGTCTGGGAATCAGTTTTTCTGTCATATTAACTTTTATTTCCATAGATGTTGAAAGGTAAAGCCTTTACAAAAAAAAAGAAGAAGAAGAAGAAATCTTTTATTGGATTTCACAGTATTTTTTTTTTCTTTCAAGATTAGGAAATATATTTGGTAAGCAATAAAGTGCAGCCAGTGATTAAATGCAGGCATTGATAAAGTATACAGTCTAATGATCTCCAGTCAGGTTTCATGTCCATTATATTTAAGGGAAGGCGCTGAGATTTGTTTGACTCTTCTTCTGGAGGTCAGCAAGTGCAAGTGTGATTACCATGTCGCTGTCAGTTAGTTTGCTGTGTTACCATGGCACATCTCATTTCCACAATTTTAAACACACATTTATGATTATTCGTACCAGTTCTGTCTGTTAATATGGCAGTTTTTCTTCCACATTACAATACATGACAGATATATAACATTGAACCCCAAGTAAAATCTTTTCATGCTGTATCATGTGTTTTTAAGGCCTGACGAAACAAATGATGTGCAGATCAAATTCAGCTCTCTTCAGAGTATAAACATCATTCACAGAAAATATTCAGCTCAACCTGAAACTTGTGTTTGCATTTTCACTTTAAATGGTTATTGAGGGGGAAAAAGAGCTTTGTTCAAGGCCTTAAATTGTATTAGTTCAGCCACTTTGCTGAGGACAATCAGGAAGAGAAAAAAAAGGTATGGGCAAAGGTTAACCTATTTACATAAGAAATTTCCATACTGTTAACTACACAAGCACAGTGTACAGTATTGATTCCGCCCCCCCTATTTGACCATGTTATTTAACAAGATGGGACACTCAACCTGTAGCCATATGATAGGTTGGTTTTGTTTGCTTGGGCCTCTCTCATATCTAGTTGTTTAAACCTTGATCCAATTTGCTAATCAAGTGCACATCTTAATTTCTGCAGCCCACATTCTCTGGACATATAATATTTGAACAAAGAGAAGAATCAAAGAAACATGAGGGGTAAGGATGGTAAATTGTACGACACAAGCTTATAAAGTAATTTTGGTCACTCATACTTAAATGTCATCTGGATTAACTGATGTCAGTGTGATATGAGAGGTTAGTTGGTACAGAGTTGGTTAGTTGGTGCTTTTAATCAATGTTTTAAACTTTTTTCACTACCAAAGATGTATGATCATCATGTACATAAAGGTCTACGTGCCAGTGAACATCTTCTCCTTTCCTTTCTATATAAAAGCACAGCAGTGTGTAGGATGGGGAATCGAGAACCAGCTCCACTTTGAAACTGTAGCAAAAAAATCCCCCTGAGGACAAAAAAGCATATGATACCCATAGACCACAACTGTAAAAACTGCAAACAAGGTCAATTAGCATTCTTTATATTATGGATGTTTGATCCAGGGAGATTATTATGTAAAACCTCCCTCTAGCCGAGAAAGGCAATTTTTAAAAATCCCTAACATCATTACATTGTAAAGTCTATGGGCCAAACGGGAGCCCGCGGGCTGGGCCAGCAGGGGACACACTACTGCGCATATTCGGTGGGCCGTACGACACTGAAGCAAACCCAGAAGCTACAAACGTTTTGGGGGTATGCACCAGCCGAGCAATTCTCATAGTTCTGAATGGGCGTCATTTTTGGTCCAGTATCCAGCTCTTATAATACATCCATGGTGCAAGCATGTTTTGATGTCATGACTAAATAATTACCTTGGTGAGACAGACGTGGAGTATGTGAACCTTCTACACTGTCACTCACACAGTATCTTTAGCATAGCGGAGCAGCAAAATCCTGCAGTAACAAATGAGACCAGCTGATCAACACACACTGCAGCATTAAACAACTTAAACCAACTCTGAGGTGAAGAAAAATTAACTCTGTGCTCAGTCTGTCTCACCTCAACAACCCTGTGTCTGCTCAGTGTGTTGCACATCGATGTTTGTCCACTGCTGGAGATATAACATTAATGTTAATAACAGCAGAACACTCCTGCTTCCCTCGTTTTGTTATTTTCATACAGGTAGGGGGGCTGTAAGATGCTTTCAAAATAATAATTTAATTAATGCAGTTAACTTAACTTATCTAGTTATGTTTCATATATTCATCAGCATGCAAGGTCAGTGATAAACAGTGGAGATAATAAAACTGTTGCATTGTCACTAAAAAACTGTGTAGGCCTACTTTTTTCCACAAAGAATTGATAAGGAATTGAAAAGGGAATCGATAAAGAACATATACTGTATGACATACAGTATACAGTACATTGTACCTAATACTAAGTGATCTTTTCTCCCTCTCTTGCTGTTCTCAAACACACGACACACTGACAAAGAAAAAGAGTGAGACCCACAGAAGGAATAATTTATTCTGCCCAGGAGAAGACAGACAGAGGGAATTTGAGTGAGCCAAAAACCAGCGTTTTTCTCTGTAGTGAAAAAAAAGACTTTATTCATACACAAATATACGCAATATTTACTACATATGGACTCTTTATCATGATTTCTTACACAAAAAATGCAAATAAAGGGGATTATCTGAAAAAACAGTGTTGTGTAAAAATTCACTGTATACATATACTCTTTGATCACTTTGGACCATGAATTACACAATTACACAATGTCTGTGGGAGCCTCGTTTCAGTAACCTGACTAAAAACCATTAAAACAAACACTGTTGTCTTCCCTCCTCCCATGACCCCATTCAACCCCCATCCTCTCTCTCTCTCTCTCTCTCTCTCTCTCTCTCTCTCTCTCTCTCTCTCTCTCTCTCTCTCTCTCTACCTTTCTCCCTCCCATATATAGTTGACTTCCCCTCTGCCAGTCATCACACACTGCCTCCTGGTCTTGCTGAGGTACAGTATCCATTTGACCTCTAATCATGTCTGCTCAGTTTTGTGTAGCTTTGCTGGCTCTCTTCTCTCTGACTGCTGCATCTGATTCAGACTGTGAAGAGCTGCTTAAACCTCTGGAGGATCGAAGCCAGGTACGTTATCCTCAGCATTTACACCACGTATAAAGCAGGTGTCCAGTTCTCTTTGTTTTAGAGGACCTCCCGTGTACATCTATAATTTACTTTTTCATGGTTTGGTAAAATTAATAAAAGCAAATAGTTTTCTTTTTTTTCTTTCTTTTTTTGTGTTGTGTTATGAAGCTCCAACATTTGGGAATGTAACATCGGCTAGCTGCTCAAGTTAAATATGAATGAATTAGCAAGTTAGCAGCCAACTTTGATGCAGCTCATGTTGGAGTTTCCCAGAAGAACTTGAACATGCCAACAATGAAACATTCAGGTGACTAAATGTTCCCCAATGATTGATTTCACATCTGAAGTAAGGTGCTAAAACTAAAGACTGTCAAGATAGTAAGGCATCTACAGATGTAAGTGTTGCTTTAATAAATGCACATTAGTAATAATGGCATTAAGAAATGTGAAGGCTATGGATGCAGATATGCATCAAATGTGTATATTGCTAAAGGAAAGATTGACCATTTTTCGAGTCTATCTTAAAGCAACAGTTCGGTACCCATACGAACACTGAAGGAGGTTTTCCTCACTGTAATCATTCCTCCTGTTCATAATGAACATACTGATTCCCTCCAAAATGTGTAATGTAAGTGATGTGTTCAGCCATCTGAGTTAGTCAAATAAAGTTGACAGTGTTCAGCTGCAGTGGAGGGATTGTAACAAAAAGAGGGGATTCGGCAAAAAAAGACTAACTTTGAAAGATTTGACTAATCAAGCTTTTTTTTTTTTTGAAGATTTTTTTCAGTCACAGACACCTTTATTTGACAGTTGACAGACAGGAAATAATGGGAGAGAGAGGGGGCTGTGACATGCAACAAAGGATTTGAACCAGGGTCTGCTGTGTACATGGCATGCGCTCTTAACCACTCGACCACCTGCACACCCTTAAATACATTTTTGCATGAAACGAGTGCCATAGATTTTGTCCCCCATCACTTACATTTAAAGCTCATTATGAGATCTCTAAATGTCCAATATGAACAATAGGAATGAGTACAGCAGGAAAGAACGTATCAATGTTCGTTTGGGCACCTGACAGTTGTTTTAGGACAGACTTGTAAAATTGTGGCCCTACCTTTAAATTGTACCACACATTGTACTAATGAGATCCCAAAGTCACTACACAAAACTAAAAGAAGAGGAGTCTTAGCTCTTCGCCCCAAGATCAGTTTACAAAATGTTTCGCTTACATACAATTGTTCTTGAAATATGAGTTTCATTTTTGATCATCTGTGTGCAGGTTTCTGGAAAATGGATTTTCCATGTTGGAACAACATCCAATGAGGAGTCCCGGAGGGAGCTTAAAACTGCCAGCAGCTCCTGGATTGAATCTACACCCATCCCTGGTAGTGATGAAATGACCCTGCGCTGGGCAGACAGAATGTAACTATTGATCCTTTTAAAATGGATTTTAGCTTTGAAGCAACCAGTGGCAATGGTAACTGGTGAAACTCACAAAAGTTCTCATGTGTTGTTTTTCATTTCATTTTTTTACAAGTAATGGAAAATGTATTGAAGGGAACCTCAATACCACCACCTCCGAAAACTCTACCACAGTGATATGTAAGTAGATCACGATGCATATTATTTTACATGCTAAACTAACAATTATAAGCAACACTTCCAAGTGCATAACAATTTGTTAAACCTCTGTTTATATCTAATAGTTCACATTAATGGCACCGATTATGAACACGTTGGGAATTACCTGAAGACCTGTACGGACTGTGTCCTCTGGACAGACACCACTGTGTCTTCTGCCACCACGGACGAAACAAAAAAAACTAGAAACCTCTACCTCTTCAGTGAGTGTCTTATGTGTACAACCATGTAAAAACTGTGGATGGGCGTTTGTATTTGACATCAGCTTTGACTGAGATATTTTGAACTTTTCCCTCCTCCTCCCTGCCCTACAGCAAAGTCTGGGAAGCTGGATGATGATGATCTGGAGGTTTTCAAGAAACAGGCTGCGTGCCTCAACTTTGCTGCAGATTTCCACTTTGGAGGCATCACAGGTGAGCTCTTCACTACTATACACACCGCAGTAACTTGTATGGGTAACTTATTGAGACACTTATCGGGTTAATTTTCTATTTCAGACCTGTGTCCTGATGAGAAAGAGGCTGCCACTGATGTAAAGGAAGAAGAACAATAGAGTTTACACTCACCTACACCTCAAGACTATCCTGAGACCTGAAGTTACACCATGAGTCTAATCTGTATTCAAGTGAACTGTTGTTGATGTTTTTTAGGTCCTATTACTTGTATGCATCACAGATGTCTTTATAGATGTAAAAAGAACACCTTTTCCATGTTGCAGGAGGTTTAAAGTGAGACAAGACAGATTACAGCTTTGTAAAGGTTTTTTTCAACTATCTTATAAAAACAAATAACTACTCAGCCTGTTAAAGTCATTTATCATAGTAGACTTGTTATTTACAGCAGCTCCTTTTTTGTTGTGTGAATAGAGAAGAGAGAAGTGAATAGATTTCACATGTAATATCAGATTCATAAATAACACTGGATACCATCATCTATGCATTTAAAGCTTATGTATGTTGTTTGTATGCTTGTATTTTTGCATAAATGTAATCTGTTTGCACTCACTGTCTTTTGGTGTTCATGTTTTCCTCTAGTTGATACCATAGAAGTACTTTTAGTGATTTCTGCAAAACACTGGCCAATGAAAGCTGCAACAAAGTTTAAAAAAGTTTTTATGGTTCAAAGCAACTGCTTTTGGGTGTTAATAGAGTCAAAGATGGGAGTACTGTGAGTAAGGCTGGGGACTGGCTGATTGTTTCCTTCATGCTTCTTCTATCTCAGCACTGGTCTTTCCATGTTGTCAACTTGTCAAAGGCAGTGGTTTTACATGGCTGTGAGAAACTGTTGCCGGAGTGCAGCCCTTTCACAAGTTGTTTTACTGTGTCGTGATTTCTCTGGAAGAAGAAAAAGATGGTGGCTTTTCATCCCCAATGAGCAGCGCAATTTTCTCTCACTTTCATTGACTGGCTCCAATTTACATTCACAACAACCATTCGCATTCCCTCAAGTGACTCATTTCACCACGAATATCAAAAAACATTTGATGCAAAATGAAACTTCAATGTGGCTTGAGGATCCCCAAAATCTATTAAAAGTCAAAAGTGGCATCTGAGTAAGGTTGTTTCGTGTTATGTAAAACTATTGTCAGTGCACCCTCAGAAAGAGTGAGGGCCACGTGCACTGTGTTCTTTACATGACCTTCTCTTACAATGTCTATTAATATTGAATACTAATTATTTATCATCTCCTGCATCAGCAAAAAAAAAAAAGAACAAAAATACAAACACAACCAAAATATATTCATATGCTGCAGATATGGGGAAATGAAATGTAATCAGTGATTTATTCCCCATTATTGACAAATAGTACTGTGCAAATAGACTCTGTATCCCCAACTTGGAGTCTGACATGGGCCATGCACAACATTGCACAACTGACAAGTTCCTGATTGGCCTTTGTGTTTCACAGGAAGCATGAAGAATTTCAAGAATCTTGTTGTGCTGACTCATCATATGCATATTGCTACATTATTACTATAATTATAATTAGCAGTAATTATTTATTCCTTCTACAAGAAACCACCAGTCTCTAAATTGGAAAATTGGAGGCATCACATGTTAGTGTAGCAGGGGGAAAACTGTGAACATATCCTTTAAATGTACAATATAGAACTTTTTGACCACTAAATGTCAGCAAACAACTATTTGCTGTTTAAAGATATAGTGGAGTAATGGCAACCACAGCAGAGAGTGAAGTCACACCTTCTGTGTGTGTGTGTGTGTGTGTGTGTGTGTGTGTGTGTGTGTGTGTGTGTGTGTGTGTGTGTGTGTGTGTGTGTGTGTGTTGTAAAGTGAGCTTCTTTGTTCTTTGTATTTATTGCTGGTTTGGTTTGGACGTTTGTGCGAGTTATTGCATGTGAGTCCCTCTGTGTCCTCCCACGTCCGTTTTCAACATGGCGGCAAGGTCACCAGGTTACAGCTAACAAGTACAGTCCAGGTTATGTTGTAACAGAATATTGATCCATATTTGATCAGCACTGTTTAGTTTGACAGTTTGATCTGAGTTTAGTGTCGGTTCAGAGGCCACCTTCTTTCTTTTTTTTTTCTTTATTGAGTTAATGACATGTACTTTTATTTTGCTCTGACATTTTGGTGCAATAGTGAGACATCTGGTGGATGCAAAATGTTGTAAATTGCACCTTTAACCTTGGGGCTATTTTAATAGTGCTGTGTTGGACTTTTTTTCAGGCATCACTGGCTATTGTTTATTTTAGGTTTAAGTTTAGTCTGTAATCATTGTTCTTAGCATTTATTTATTAGTTTTAGAATTAATCTTTTCTTTTCCCTTCTAGTACTCCATTTGGTGTCACAGGTGTAGCCGTCCTGGGAGCTAATCGATGTGTCTTTTGTTTGTGATGTTTTCTGTTTTGTTTTAGATACTCCCAGTCCCTCTCACTGTGGTTGGTGGACACTAGGCCGCAATATGACTGTCCATCATCTTTCAGTGTTACATAAGTTTGAATCTGCCCTGAGGAAACAAAGAACTACTTGATGTCAAGCATGCTGATGTCCAGCTTGTTCAATGTATTAATATATTCAAAGACAACAAAAGTAGTTTCTGAAATATTTTGAGGCCATTGCTTTTGTTGAAATAAGAGGTGAGGCCAGAAGGGAGATATTTCTGTGTTTGTATCTTTACTTTCTCTGTGTCTGTGGGAGATGTTTTTTGTTTGTTTTTTGGTTCACACTCTGCCAGCTGGCTGTTATGTAACAGGATAAACAGAGAACACAGGCCCCTGCTGACTGGATGTGAAAAGTAAATCCCTCCTTCCCTTCAGGAGAATAGAGTGTGTATGTGTGTGTGTGTGTGTGTGTGTGTGTTGTCTGGTTAGCCTTTCTCCAGAGTGGGCCTCCTCAACTTGCCTGGTCCGAGTAGGGGGGTGACTGCGAAGATTGCAGAACAAAGCGTCAGAGAGGTCCTTCCCATTTTGCTAGACCCAAGTCACCTGGCAACGAAACTCCTCATCAAAGACATTGATGAACGGCTGTTGCAACCAGCACAGAGCAAGTGTATGCAGATATACAAAGGTGTATTGGATCCTGCGAGGCCAGCAGACTGTCAGACAAACTCAACTGTCCATCCTGTCAGAGATGGAGAGCTCAGCCTAATGTCCCACAGATGGCTGACTTGCCACAGCAGTGCATCAGGCTCTTCTGTCCACCCTTCTATTCAACAGATGTAGACTGTTTTGGGCCTTACCTGGTCAAGATAGGCAGGACGACTGAGAAACGCTGGGGTGCTATCTTCAAGTGCCTCACGACTCGAGCTGTTCACATTGAGCTCCTCAACTCCTTGGATGTAGATGCCTTCCTCCTCTGTCTTCGCCGGTTCATTGCGAGAAGAGGCCGACCAAAGGAGATACTATCAGATTGAGTGGGAACTCTGTGAAACTTTTGCAGCCATGGAACCACAACTGAAAGAACAGCTGACAGAATACCAGATTGACTTCATCCCACCAAATGCTCCTCACTTTGGTGGAGCATGGGATAGGGAAGTTCATTCCGTCAAGGCCGGCCTTCAAGTTGCAGTAGGGAGCCAGGCAGTTTCTGAGGATGTCTTAAACACAACCTTAGCGGAGATAGAAGGGAGTTTAAACTCAAAACCACTGGGGTTCTTGTCAGCTGATTCACCAAACCTGATCCCATCACACCTAACATCTTCCTCATGGGGCGGCGAGATGCAGTGCTGCCTCAAGTGGCATCGGCCAGCAGAGATGGCGCCACTGTCAGGTTCTTGTGGACCAGTTTTGGCTCCAGTTCATACGGAACTACTTGCCTACTCTTCAGACACGGCAAAAGTGGCAGAAGACATCAGATAACATGGCTGTGAATCAGTCCTGATTGTTGATCCATCACTCCCCAAAGCTCAATGGCCAATTGGGAAGGTCATTAAGATTGTTACTAGTCAGGATGGATGCATCAGAAGTGCAGAAGTCCTGGTGAAAGGGAAAAACTTGCTAAAAGGAGCCAGGGAGGCGGGCTGAATGAGAAATGGGCACTGTGGGGGGTGTTATGTGAAAATTGTGAATGATTCCCCTAAACGGGTAAAATGCGACAGGTCTGTCGTAAAAGTCAAACGTGACGAAGGGTGGGGGATTGTCCCAAAACTTGTTAAAAGGAGCCAGGGAATCGGGCTGAATGAAAAATGAGCAAAATTAAGCAACGTCGGGGTGTTATGTGAAAGTTGTGAAGGATTCCCCAAAACGGGCAAAAAACGACAGACTGTCGAAAAAGTCCAAAATGGATTGTTTACTTGTCAAAAGACACGCTCATAGATTAAAGCAGTGAGAAGAATGTATATTTGTATACTGTCTTTTTCAGTCTCTTTCGGTGTTATTGAGTTGCTGTGGGATGAATTAATTATATAGGTAGGTATTTTATAAGCATGGTAATGCTAGCAGGTAGGTAAGAAAGTGAATTAGCTATATGTTTATGTTTATTTGTACATTAATTGAAATATATGCATATATAGGCATGAAGGGTTAATCAAAAAGTTCAGTATGAGTACCTGTAGCCTCAGGCAGCTCCGATCACCTCTGCTGTCGCATTCTGTGGCTATTGTCCTCACAGTGCACTGCTAAAAAGTCAAGACACTTTTTTAAATGAAATAATGCATGATGACACACCACTAGTTAACAAAGTCAATATATATTGATAATAGGATTTCTGAAAAATGTTTATATAGGCTATGACACACAGACTAAATTGTAATATAGTGGACCCAGTGCATGAAAAGGTTAGGCTTTACATGCATAATCACATTGTGAAGTATGATCTAGTTGCTAATGAAAACAGTCATATGTTAAAAACAAAAATCTAAGTAATAATTTCTAAATCTTGGTAAGGATGGGTAATGATAGAGGAAAATGTGAATACTCATTACCTCAGAAAAATGTAATATGTTATGCAAGTATTGTCTGAAAAAATATATTTTCCCTTGTTTTAACCGGTGTTACACCAAAATCTGTGACTGTCAGAAATGGTGACCTGTGTTGCTGGCTCTCTGCTGAAGAAGTTGTTTATGAACCTAAACTTCACCTCAACCTCAGTGGAGACCTCACGTACCACCCTAATATAATAGACAGTTGAAAAGGAAATGTGTTGATTGTCGATATATATACTTTATAGATATAGTGATTGTTTACCTTGCAGCTTGGCAGTTAAGTGGTAACCAACATGAATGCAGCCTCTCGTAAAAAATGAAGATCAACCATAATTGTACTTCCAGCATTATCCAACTACCAAAAAAATACTACCGCCAGAAGTGTGTATGTGTGTGTACTGTATGTGTGTGTGTGTGTGTGTGTGTGTGTGTGTGTGTGTGTGTGTGTGTGTGTGTTCCTCATTCATAAACAAAAGTTTTTGTTAGGCAAGTTATCTAACTCTGGAACAAAAAGGATCTTAATCCTGAGACCAAGAGGAACATAATGCGTGAATTCATGCCGCGGAAGGATAATTACATGGTTGGAAGGCTGTATGGGTGAGTAGCCAACAAACTGTAGCTGTAGCATTAGCATTAGCTACTGTGTGGATTGTGTTTTGTGGTTTTTTACCTGACTTCTCTGGAGTTTCGCCACCTTGCGTTAATGTCATGCAGCATTTGGCGTCATCGCGAGTATTTTACAACAGTGATTTGCTCTTGTTAGGCATGTTGAAATTGTCTGTGACCGTGGATAAATGTCGCCTCTCGTTGTCTCTTCTCCTCCCGTCGTTCAAACCCCTACGTACAGCGTCTCTACGCATATGCGTCACGGGCTGAAAAAATAGTCCCAGGTGGCTGTAGCTCCGGAGTCCCAAATAAAAAGTATAACTGCAGACTATTTATTTAACATTGAAATAGAAATTGAAGTTGACATGAAATGAAATGCAATGGCTGGCTCCCTAAACCTAGGAGGGGATGGAGGGGGTTGGCGAAAGGTGAACGCACAGACGGACAGACGGACGGACGGACAAACATCCTGCTCTCCAATTATAGTAGTAGGATTACTGTAACAAAAAGTTTCCTCTCTCCTTTGTTGTTGTCTTTTCCTCCCGTCATTCATGCCCCTACGTACGGCGTCTCTACCCATATACGTTACAGGCTGAAAAAATAGTCCCAGTCTGGAGTCCCAAATAAAAAGTATAACTGCAGACTATTTATTTAACATTGAAATAGAAATTGAAGTTGACATGAAATGAAATGCGAAAAAAATGCCATATGCAATGGCTGGCTCCGTAAACCTTGGAGGGGATGGAGGGGGTTGGCAAAAGGTGAACGGACAGACGGACAGACAAACATCCTGCTCTCCAATTATAGTAGTAGGATTGGATAGGGTGCTGCTGCTCAGCCTGCCGGCCAACTTTTCCCAGTAGCCACCTGGGGTAATGCAGCGAAAAATCCCCCTGCGGCCCAAAAAATGATGTCTGTCCCAGAGCTAACGGTGCAGCAGAGAGATATAACATTAATGTTAATAACAGCGGAGCACTCCTGCTTCCCTCGTTTTGTTATTATCATACAGGCAGGAGACTGTAAGATGCTTTCAAAATAATAATTTAATTAATGCAGTTAACTTAACTTATCTAGTTATGTTTCATATATTCATCAGCATGCAAGGTCATTGATAAACAGTGGAGATAATAAAACTGTTGCATTGTCACTAAAAAACTGTGTAGGCCTACTTTTTTCCACACAAAGAATTGATGAGGAATTGAAAAGGGAATCGATAAAGAACATATACTGTATGACATACAGTATACAGTACATTGTACCTGATACTAAGTGATCTTTTCTCCCTCTCTTGCTGTTCTCAAACACACGACACACTGACAAAGAAAAAGAGTGAGACCCACAGAAGGAATAATTTATTCTGCCCAGCAGAAGACAGACAGAGGGTATTTGAGTGAGCCAAAAACCAGCGTTTTTCTCGGCAGTAAAAAAGCTGCCTTTCTTTATACACAAATACAAGCAACATTAACTATGGACTCTTTATCATGATTTCTTACACAACAAATGGAAATAGAGGGGATTATCTGAAAAAAACACTGTTGTCTAAACATTCACTATCGATCATGAATTACACAATCCCACCATTTCTATGGGAGCCTTGTCTCAGGAACCTAAATAACAAACATTAAAACAAACACACTGTTGTCTTCCCTCCTCCCATGACCCCATTCAACCCCCAGTCACACCCCTCTGTCTTTCTTTCTTTCTCTCACTATCTCTCTGTCTATCTCTCCCATATATAGTTGACTTCCCCTCTGCCAGTCATCACACACTGCCTCCTGGTCTTGCTGAGGTACAGTATCCATTTGACCTCTAATCATGTCTGCTCAGTTTTGTGTAGCTTTGCTGGCTCTCTTCTCTCTGACTGCTGCATCTGATTCAGACTGTGAAGAGCTGCTTAAACCTCTGGAGGATCGAAGCCAGGTACGTTATCCTCAGCATTTACACCACGTATAAAGCAGGTGTCCAGTTCTCTTTGTTTTAGAGGACCTCCCGTGTACATCTATAATTTACTTTTTCATGGTTTGGTAAAATTAATAAAAGCAAATAGTTTTCTTTTTTTTCTTTCTTTTTTTGTGTTGTGTTATGAAGCTCCAACATTTGGGAATGTAACATCAGCTAGCTGCTCAAGTTAAATATGAATGAATTAGCAAGTTAGCAGCCAACTTTGATGCAGCTCATGTTGGAGTTTCCCAGAAGAACTTGTAATAATGGCATTAAGAAATGTGAAGGCTATGGATGCAGATATGCATCAAATGTGTATATTGCTAAAGGAAAGATTGACCATTTTTCAAGTCTATCTTAAAGCAACAGTTTGGTGCCCATACAAACACTGAAGGAGGTTTTCCTCACTGTAATCATTCCTCCTGTTCATAATGAACATACTGATTCCCTCCAAAAGCATTTGCAATGTAAGTGATGTGTTCAGCCATCTGAGTTAGTCTACATACAATCTATCTTGAAATATGGGTTTAAATTATGCAAATCTGTGTGTAGGTTTCTGGAAAATGGATTTACAGTGTTGGAACATCAACCAGTGAAGAGGTCCTGAGGGAACTTAATAAAATCAGCAGCTCCTGGATTGAATATATACCCATCCCTGGTAGTGATGAAATGACCCTGCGCTGGTCAGACAAAGTGTAACTATTGATCTTTTTATAATGGATTTTAGCTTTAAAGCAACCAGCAGCAAAGGTAACGGGTGAAACTCACAAAAGTTCTCATGAGCTTTTTTTTTTCTTTTGTTTTTTTGTCTTTGTCCTTACAAGCGATGGAAAATGTATTTGTGGGAGCGTCAATACCACCTCCTCTGAAAACTCAACTACAATTAACTGTAAGTAGATAGCATATTATTAACAATTACAAGCAACACTTAAACTGAATACAAATATATTAAACCTATGTTTATATCTAGTTCACTATAACGGCACCAGCTATGAATACGTTGGGAAGCACCTGAAGACCCGCACTGACTGTGTCGTCTCAACGGGCACAACTATGTGGTCTGCCACCAATGGAGAAACAAAAACATCAAGAGATCTCTACCTCTTCAGTGAGTGTCTTATGTATAACCCTAACCCTAACACCCATGCAAAAACATGCTTTTGTATTTCACATCAGCTTTGACTGAGATATTTTGAACTTTTCCCTCCTCCTCCCTGCCCTACAGCAAAGTCTGGGAAGCTGGATGATGATGATCTGGAGGTTTTCAAGAAACAGGCTGCGTGCCTCAACTTTGCTGCGAATTTCCACTTTGCAGGCATCACAGGTGAGCTCTTCACTACTATACACACCGCAGTAACTTGTATGGGTAACTTATTGAGACACTTATCGGGTTAATTTTCTATTTCAGACCTGTGTCCTGATGAGAAAGAGGCTGCCACTGATATAAAGGAAGGAGAACAATAGAGTTTACACTCACCTACACCTCAAGACTATCCTGAGACCTGAAGTTACACCATGAGTCTAATCTGTATTCAAGTGAACTGTTGTTGATGTTTTTTTAGGTCCTGTTACCACTTGTATGCATCACAGATGTCTTTATAAAAGAACACCTTTTCCATGTTGCAGGAGGTTTAAATTAAGACAAGACAGATTACAGCTTTTTAAATGTTTTTTGTTTCACTATTTCATAAAAACAAAGAGCTACTCAGCCTGTTAAAGTCATTTATCATAGTAGACTTGTTATTTACAGCAGCTCCTTTTTTGTTGCGTTAAAGCGAAGTGAATAGATTTCACATTTAATATCAGATTCATAAATCTCAAAGGATACCACCTGTCTTTTATGCATGTAACGTTTAGGATTGTTGTTTGCATGTTTGTATTTTGCATAAATGTAATCTGTTTGCACTCACTGTCTTTTGGCATTCATATTTTCCTCTAGTTGACACCATAGAAGTAATTTTCAGAGAGCTTTTAGTGATTTCTGCAAAACACTGGCCAATGAAAGCTGCAACAAAGTTTAAAAAAGTGTTTTTATGGTTCAAAGCAACTGCTTTTGTGTGTAGTAGAGTCAAAGATGGGAGTACTATGAGTAAGGCTGTGGACTGGCTGATTGTTTCCTTCATGCTTTTTCAACTTCACTTTCATTGATTGGCTCCAATTTACATTCACAACAACCGACCTGCATTCCCTCAAGTGACTCATTTCACCATGAATATCCCAAAACATTTACTGCTAAATGAAACTTCAATGTGGCTTGAGGATCCCAAAGTCTATTAAAAGTTAAAGTGGCATCTGAATGAGGTTGTTTTGTGTTATGTAAAACTATTGTCAGTGCACCCTCAGAAAGAGTGAGGGCCACGTGTACTATGTGCTGTACATAAAGGGGTCAATGACATGACGCAACGTTTTTGTTTCCATGTGGTTTAGTCCAATTTAAAAGGGTTAAAATTTGAAAATAAATGCATGAAAACGTTGCACACATTCTTTTCTTGTGAACCGAGTATAACATTTCTGCTTTTAATCCATTTTGATACAAAACTATATATTAGACGATTATGGCAAAAATGTCCCAGTGGTGTAACACCAAAACTTGAACCAAAAAAATGCATTTGCTTAAAAAATGCTAATATTCTCAATAAAACACCATATCTACTAGTTTGGCATAATCTTACATTATCACTCTTTCATATTAAATAAAGATTAATGGAATAAAATTGTTGTAAATATTAAATATAATTTGGGGAATAATGTCGGGTCAAGTGAACCACATGAAATGTGTCAAAGTGTCAAACTGTGAAGACGGCCATATAACAGGAAGTGGTTTTACAGAGGAAGACCCCTGATGATCACAACTGTGCGTGACAAGGTTAGAAGCTCTTAACAATTACTAAACTTACGTTTTTAGGACTTAGTCAGGTTTGCTCAGTTTATATGTCCCACGGTATAACCCCAGAAAACATTGATAAAGCATAAGAATTCATAATTCATTAAAATGAATGCCATGTGACAGGTGTTTTTAAATATATTATAATATGTCAATGTCAATGTCAACTTTATTTATATAGCACATTTAAAACAGCCAATGGCCTACCAAAGTGCTTTACAGCAAAATAAGTAGAAACAATAAAAACAAACAATAAAAACTAAAAACTAAATAAAATAAAATAAAAAAATAATAATATAGAGAAATAAAACAGATAAAAGACCCAATAAAAGCGGCTATCCTCCCAAAGGCCAAAGTGAAAAGGTGCGTTTTAAGTAGTGTTTTAAAAGTGGAGAGGCTGTTTGCAGTCCGCACAGTAAAAGGTAATGTGTTCCACAGGGTGGGAGCCGCAACTGCGAAGGCTCGATCTCCTCTAGTTTTTCTGATGGATCGAGGAACGTCCAAGACCACCTGGTTAGCGGACCTAAGGCCTCTGGAGGGCTGATGGAGTTTAATAAGGTCAGACAGGTATTCTGGGGCCAGCCCATTCAGAGACTTAAAAACAAATAAAAGAATCTTAAAATCAATCCTGTATCTAACCGGAAGCCAATGAAGAGAAGAGAGCACCGGAGTTATGTGCTCTCGTTTCTTAGTACCAGTCAGGAGACGAGCTGCTGCGTTTTGAACCAGCTGCAGGCGGTTAAGCTCTGACTGGTCAATGCCGACATACAAGGAGTTGCAGTAGTCTAAGCGAGATGTAATAAAAGCATGGATGACTTTTTCAAGGTCTTTCTGGCTTAGATAGGGTTTAACTTTGGCTAGAAGCCTCAGCTGAAAAAAGCTAGACTTGACCACAGAGCTGACCTGTTTATCTAATTTAAAAGCACCATCAATAATAACGCTAAGATTCCTGGCGTGGGATCCTATGTAAGGTGCTAGTGGGCCAAGGGAGCTGGCAAGGACCTGAACCAGGTCAGGGCGACCGAACAGGACAACCTCTGTTTTGTTCTCATTTAATTTTAAGAAGTTTAAGTCCATCCATGTTTTAATGTCCCTCATGCAGTTATGCATGAAAAAGTTAAGCATGAAGAGAATCTTTGGTAGGTACCTTTAACGGCAGATATACTTGCACATCATCAGCAAAATCTTGGAAATAAAAGGGAGTTTGGAAATTGGCCTAAAATTGGACAAAACCGAGGGATCCAGATTTTTCTTTCTCAAAAGAGGTTGCACCGTGGCATGTTTGAAGGAGGATGGAACACATCCAGAGCTGAGACACTGATTTATAAAAAACAAGATAAAAGACTCAACTGAGCAGAAAACCTCTTTAAACAAACGGGATGGGATGCTGTCGGATGGGCAGTTAGCAGGACGTAAGTGTTCCACGATTTCAGTGAGTGAAGAGAGAGAAACAGGCTCAAACGGATGAAAAACAGCTGAGCTTGCTGTGGGAACTGAGGGGTCCTGAGCAGACTGAGGAAGCAGGGACCTAAGAGCAGAAATCTTATTGATGAAGAACTGCAGAAAATCCTCACACAGAGAAGAATAAGGCTCAATACAGGCAGCATCACAAGGATTCACAAGAGAATCAAATACATTAAAAAGAACCTGCGGTTTGTGAACATTTGCGGAGACAAGTGAGGCAAAATATTCAGTTTTAGCAGCTTTAACAGCCTGCTGATAAGTTAGCAGACAGTCACGTAGGAGATCCCAAGAAATTTGGAGTTTGGCCTTTTTCCACTTTCTTTCCGCCTGTCTACATGCGCGTCTGAGCGCACGAGTGGACTCGTTCAGCCAAGGCTCAGTCTGTGGCTTTACACGCTTTAAAGTCATGGGAGCAATGGAGTCCAAAATCTCAGTGCAGAGTGAATCAAACATCGTCATGCAGACATCCACACTGAGGTCGCCAAAATCATCCAGAGAATACAAGAAGGAGTTTTTAAAAGCAGCGGAGAACTGCAGAGGAGTTGAAGAATTAAAAACACGGAGACAGCGAACGGCGGCAGAGTCCGTAGTAGAAGGTGCAGGCAGTGAGAGGGAAAATAAAACAGGTAGATGGTCGGATAAGGGAGTGTGACAGATTTCGGTAATCTGTACATTTAATCCATAAGACAACACAAGATCCAAAATGTGGCCTTTTTCATGCGTCGGCTCCGAAACAGACTGCGTGAGATTAAAAGAGTCAATGAGATTGAGAAAGTCTCTGACCAGAGGTCTAGTTTCACAGCAGACATGCACGTTGAAATCGCCGACAATTAAAAAGTGATCATATTTAAGAGTGACACCCGACACAAAGTCCGCAAAATCCCGAATAAAGTCTTTGTTAAATTTCGGTGGTCGATAGACCACCGCACAAAGAACAGTCACGGGAAAGTTTACCTCAAAGAGTTGGAGCTCGAAGCTGGATCAGTTGACAGCTGGAGACTGCTGGCAGTGAAAGGTGGATTTAAATATGGATGCCAGTCCTCCACCTTTGCCGGTGGTGCGAGGGGAGCTGAAGAAACTACATCCAGGGGGAAGAAGCTCCGAAAAAGGAACAAGTTCACCTTCACGGAGCCAGGTTTCCGTTAAGAACATAATATCCAGTTTGCGTGAGGTAAAGAAATCATTTAGTAAAAAAGTTTTGTTGGTGACGGATCTCACATTCAACAAAGCCAACTGAACATTAGAAGTGTCAGATGAGGACGAAGCACGCTTCAGTGAGCGGAGGTTTCGACGGACCACACCGCGTCTCCCGATTCGAGCACGCCAGCTAGAAGGAGGCAGCAACAGCTGATCGGGGTCCACCGAACAGCTGACGCTGTCAAAGCCGCCGACGTCAGGGAGCACTGGTCGGATCCATCGGCCTCTAGTCCTCCTCGAGCGCAGGGAAAGGGAAACTTCCAGAAAATGCACATCATTGCAGTGATCAGACACACTGGCTCTCTGGCGGGCAAAGTAGAGGGGAGGACGCCTCAGAAACGCCGGGATTTCCTCGAGGCATGGAGGAGAACTCACCAATTTATCAAATTTAAGGTGATCGAAGAAGCCTCCAATCTCAAGCAGAGTTCCACGATCATAAGTGAGGAGAGATGATACCTCTTGATAGAACAGGTAAAAAACTACGCACACAGTGAACACAGAGCAGAGCGACAGACGGCCAGCCGAGCACCCTGGCGCCATCTTGTCCGCCATCTTGGTCAGAATGAGAATGTGTAAACATTATATAAGTATTTTAAAAATGAAATGTCAAAATCTTATGACTGCTTAAATCATTTGAGTCCTATTAAAACCCTTTCTGTTAAAGGACAATTTAGTCACATATCAGTAGTTTATGATACTAATTAAAGATGTACCATAAAAAAAATTTTTTTGAACATGTACAGTAGCATTAAAATACCTAAAAAATCAAATAATTAATTTCAATGAGAAATGTTACTCAAACATAACATCTATGAAATATAATTATTTACATTACAGGAAAAAGTGGCTCATCACAGACCATGTGTGAATGGTAATGCTGCTGCATGAAAAAGCTGGGTGGGAAGAATGTCTTAACCTGGCCTCAACCCCCTGACCTCTTTATAATATAATAACATAATCTAAACCACCTGACCTCTTTATGATATAATAACATCATCTAAACCACCTGACCTCTTTATGATATAATAACATCATCTAAACCACCTGACCTCTTTATGATATAATAACATCATCTAAACCACCTGACCTCTTTATGATATAATAACATCATCTGAACCACCTGACCTCTTTATAATATAATAACATCATCTCTGAGCCAGAACCTCTGAACTCATGATGGAGGACTGGAACCAGTTCCTCTTTCTCTCTCTCTCTCTCTCTCTCTCTCTCTCTCTCTCTCTCTCTCTCTCTCTCTCTCTCTCTCTCTCTCTCTGCTCACACACATCTTTTAAAGATACATTATCCAAAATTCTTATTGTCAGATAACATTGTTATAAACTGTACTAGCAATAGAAGACAAGTTATGAGTTGACTTATGTTATGTTTGTTGTCAGGTGATTCTTTTTACTTTTTTCTATGATACAACACATGAGTTACATTTTAAGATGAAATTACCATGATTGTTGTTGTAAAATGTTTGGTGGTTTTCCAGTACAGAATTTACAGTTGAAGAGATTAGTTCATTTATTAAATGAAATTACAATGATTGTTTCTTGACTGGATTTAAAATATAATATCCTAATAATTACTTGTTGTCAGATATTCTAAACTGAAATTAAATGAAAAATGTCATTGTCAATGTCAAATGTCAGTTCAAATGACATAAAACCAACACAAACACAATATATAGATATTAATAAACCTGATGCATGCTTTTAAAACTACAGTTTAGAATTGTTCATCTTGCCAACCCTTATTTGTCACTGACCCAAAGATTTAGTACTAATTATTTATCATCTCCTGCATCAGCCAAAACCTGAGCAAAATACAAACACAGCCAACATATATTCATATGCTGCAGATATGGGGAAATGAAATGTAATCAGTGATTTATTCCCCATTATTGACAAATAGTACTGTGCAAATAAACTCTGTATCCTCAACTTGGAGTCTGACCACAACATGGGCCATGCACAACATTACACAACTAACACAACAAAAGTTCCTGATTGGCCCTTGTGTTTCACAGGAGGCATGAAGAATTTCAAGAATCTTCTGCTGACTCATCATATGCAAATTGCTACATTATTACTATAATTATAATTACCAGTAATTATTTACTCCTTCTACAAGAAATTAACAAAATCTCTAAATTGGAATATTGGAGGCATCACATGTTAGTGTAGCAGGGGGAAAACTGTGAACAACAACTTTAAATGTGCAATATAGAACTTTTTGCCCACTAAATGTCAGCAAACAACTATTTGCTGTGTAAGGTGTTATTTATTTAGTGGAGTAATGGCAACCACAGCAGAGAGTGAAGTCAGTGTGTGTGTTTGCGTGTGTGTTTCAGGGGACCTGGCGGGGGTAGACCATGGTCAAATCCTCCAAACTCAAATTCTGTAAGAACTCACCCGACAGAAAGTTTTAACGGCTATTTTGTTTCTTTAAAAATTTTCCTTCCTGTATTTTTGGAGACCCCTTATTCTTCTGCATCTCCAGGAAGTTATGTGGTATGTATATTTGAGTTTAGATTTTAGTTTTAGAGTTTAGTTTTCTGGCCAACAGCTGTACAGCTGTATCATTTACTCATATTTGTTCACGAGTGAATCATAAAATAGCCAAACTATAATTTCAGGGACCTCCAGGAGGTGGGGGGCCACCTGGGACCCCAATAATGCCAAGTCCAGCAGGTAAATTGTGTGTGTGTGTGTGTGTGTGTGTGTGTGTGTGTGTGTGTGTGTGTGTGTGTGTGTGTGTGTGTGTGTGTGTGTGTGTGTGTGTGTGTGTGTGTGCGTGCGTGCGTGTTTGTTGTAATGTGAGCTTCTCTGTTCTTTGTTTTGATAGCTGGTTCGGACGTTTGTGCGAGTTATTGCATGTGAGCGTACATGTGCATGTGAGTCCCTCCGTGTCCTCCCACATCCGTTTTCAACATGGCTGCCGGGTCACCAGGTTACAGCTAAACAGTACAGTCCAGGTTATGTACTTACAGAATATTGATCCATATTTGATCAGCACTGTTTAGTTTGACAGTTTGATCTGAGTTAGTGTCAGTTCAGAAGCGTTCTCTAACTTTATTGAGTTAATGACATGCACTTTTATTTTGCTCTGACATTCTGGTGCAATAGTGAGACATCTGGTGGATGCAAAATGTTGTAAATTGCACCTTTAACCTTGGGGCTATTTTAATAGCGCTGTGTTGGCATTTTTACAGGCATCACTGGCTATTGTTTATTTTAGGTTTAAGTTTAGTTTTTAATCATTGTTCTTAGCATTTATTTATTAGTTTTAGAATTGATCTTTTCTTTTCCCTTCTAGTACTCCATTTGGTGTCACAGGCGTAGTTGTCCTGGGAGTTGGCACATTATTTAGTCTGTGTTTCTTTTGTTTGTGATGTTTTCTGTTTTGTTTTAGATACTCCCAGTCCCTCTCACTGTGGTTGGTGGACACTAGGCTGCAATATGACTGTCCATCATCTTTCAGTGTTACATAAGCTTGAATCTGCCCTGAGGAAACAAAGAACTACTTGAGCATGCTGATGTCCAGCTTGTTCAATGTATTAATATATTCATAGACAACAAAAGTAGTTTCTGAAAAATATTTTGAGGCCATTGCTTGAAATAAGAGGTGATGCCCGAAAGGAGATATTTCTGTTTGTTCCTTTATTTTCTCTGCATCTGTGTGTGTGTGTGAGATCCTTTTTTATTGGGGTGGGGGGGTGTTCTCACTTTGAAAGATGCAGGGGTCTTGCTATTCACACTCTGCCAGCTGGCTGTTATGTAATGGGATAAACAGAGAACACAGGCCCCTGCTGACTGGAAAAGTGAATCACTCCTTCCCTCCAGGAGAAGAGTATTTGTGTGTGTGTGTGTGTGTGTGTGTGTGTGTGTGTGTGTGTGTGTGTGTGTGTGTGTGTGTGTGTGTGTGTGTGTGTGTGTGTGTGTGTGTGTGTGTGTGTGTGTGTGTGTGTGTGTGTGTGTGTGTGTATGGCCAAGCCCACTGTTACACAACAGGTCTCCCTGTTCGTTTCAAGAAGTTTTAGCTGGCAGGATCCGTGATATTAGTGTCGCTCTCTGACTGCCTGCTGTCTCAAGCCATGGCTGCACAGCTGGTAGTAGCTCTGCTGGCTGTCACCTCCCTGGGTGCTGCATCTGAACTGGACTGCAAAGAACTGATTAAGCCTCTGGTACTGGACAGCCACAGCCCTGTAAGTATGAGTGGTCATTTGTTCTGAGCTGGTCATACTGCATGTATGTGAGGAGGCTCTGATGTACAGTGCTGTGTGCTAACATGTCCGAATAGCTGAGTTCTGTTTTGATTTCTTTAAAATCAGCCAAAGCATGACTAAACAATAGCTTAGACTGTGTTAAACATGAAGATGTGTGATTGGTGATTAATAGCATCACTCTTAAGGATCTGTGTAGCCATCTGTTTAAAATCTGATCTTGGTTATCATCTTGCATCTTGCAAGTTATTTTAAAAACATCATCCTAATCTCCATCACAGACTTTAGGGCACCTATCCTGTTATATTCTATCAAAATAAAATATGATCACTCACTCACTCTGTGTGTGTATTTGTATGGCTATTACTGTAAGAACCCATTCATGTTTTGTACCTGGGAAATGAGGACATTTTAGGAAAGAGAGGACATGTTGGAAAAGTCCTCACTTTCTGAGACACCTTCAAAGGGCTTCAGACTTGGTTTTAGGGTGAAGGTTAGAGTTGTATTTAGGTCCAGTTAAGGGGAAAGGTTAGGGTTAGGTATTTAGTTGTAATGGTTATGTTTAAGGGCTAAGGGAATGCATTATGTAAATGAATGCCTTCATTGAGATAGCTACACAAACGTGTGTGTGTGTGTGTGTGTGTGTGTGTGTGTGTGTGTGTGTGTGTGTGTGTGTGTGTGTGTGTGTGTGTGTGTGTGTGTGTGTGTGTGTGCGTGTGCGTGTGTCAGATCTATGGGAAGTGGGTGCTTCATGTGGGGTCATGGGACGAGCTGGGCCTGAAGAATGACCTGGTGTCAGTGAACAGCTCCTGGGTGGAACTGTCGGAGTCTGCAGACAGTGGAGTCATCAACATCTACTGGGCCGACCGCCTGTAAGGACATTATAAATCTATTATGTAGTAATGTATTGTATATCATACTGCTACTGTGTTCTATTTTCTTTCAAATGCAAATAAGAGAGTTTTTTAGAGCTCACAGTTATGAGTTTATACTGTATTGATGGGTTCATGCTTATTATTACTCCTTTTTTCACATTACAGAAATGAAGATAAGTGCCTCCAGGGTGTGGCTAATGCCACCATCTCAGGAATCACCAGTCACACCACTTGTATGTATCTGGAAATATTAACAGTATTTTTAATTTTACAGCCTGACTCACATTTCTCTTTGCTGTGCAATGCAATATACACATAGCCAACACACGTTCCAGAGGAGTGGGAGAAAACAGTCACAAAGGGCTCTTAGTGTTTTCTTGTGCACCACTTCAGATAAATAGAAAAACTCACCCCAACAGTATGCCACCCTGCACTGGTATTCACTTTTACATTTGGAGACTACTATCTGCATTATAGTTACATCTATACAAAAACTATGTTCTCCTGATGTCTCACAGTAAATATCAATGGCCACACTTCATATCATGATGGGAAATACTACGAGACCTGCTCTAACTGCCTCCTGTCTGAAGACACCACCCTCCTCCCTGACGGAAAATCAAAAGGACGGTACCTATTCCTCTTCAGTAAGTCCAACTTTTTTGTCTCATTTAAGTAACAATAAACTACTAATAAACTTTTCAGGTTGTTTGTTTCTGATTTTCTGTCCTCTCTCCTCTGGCTTCCCACTCAACCCCTCACTTAATTTTTCTTGCCCCCCTTTTAAAGCACGAACTGGCAAACTGGAGCCATCTGAACTAGAGACCTTCAAGAAGCAGGCAGAGTGTCTTAATTTCTCCCCAGAGTACCACTTTGGAGGCGCAGGTCAGCTGATATTTTATCTCTCTGCCTTTCCAGCACCTAATTAAATCGTCAAAGGGAATTGTCTTTACACCGCCCTCTTCACTATTCTGTGATTTCCTCTCATTTCAGATTTGTGTCCAGATGACAGGGAAACTTCTGCACCTGCTGTTGAGAATACAGAGAATGATGAAACTGCTGCTCAGCCTCCTGCAGAGTAAAGCAGAGCACAGGCACATCGTAGCCCCCGAACAGTCCAAACAAATCCAGCTTAACATATACTAAATAAAGTTATAATGTGATCTGCATGTGATATAATCTTGTGTTGTGGAGAAACTTTTCATTTGTTATAAGTTTTAGCAAAGACAATTAGATGATGATGGTGCCGTGTCATATTAGATCTGTGAGTAATGGTTGGTGGTGGTATTTGGTTGAAATGTGCAGTCTTATTACTGTGTAGGACATGTGAAATCCGATTAGTATTTGGTGCACTAGTGCCTGACAAATGCACCTAAATGCCTCTTTGTATAAAAAAGTAGACAACTGTTGTCAACTGGTTGTATGAGGTAAATAAAGCAGCTTTCTTTCTCCCTCTGTGGGGCGTTCTTGTCACTTATTTCCACCTTTATTCAATAAAAGTATTTGGCTTCAGATTTATACGATTTTCAACATTCCTTTATTGTTTTTCAAATACAATGAGAGCTCTAAGATACTCTGCTGACCCATAAAATGAAATGTTTCATTACTATTCCCAGAAACTTCTACAAAGGCTGTTGCTGGGTAACTTTGTTGTTTCCCCATGGGGAAAACGACCTTCGTTATGCAGAAGAAAAGCTGCTTCAGGTTCCTTTTTAAACATCAAGTCCTGGCACTTTGCCTGGGTTCATTCAGGGGCAGCAGCATGGGTTGAGCCGGCCAGTCAGCGCTGAGGAATAGCATGGCTCTGCATGGTCATTAAAAGACCTTCACTGGTGCATTTGAGCATGTAAACCTCCCCTCCTCCCACCATGTTAGCACTCACACAACAACTTTTTTTTGTTTGAAGCCCCAGAGGGAAAATGAATCAGCATTAGAGGTTTTCTTTTGCAGTTTCAAGAAACATACTCTGCAGTGCTGCCGTCTCTCTCTCTGTCTGACTATGGCTCTGCTTGCTGTTGTATTTCTGTTGGCTCTCACTTCCATCAGTGATGAGGCTGCACCTGACTGTAAGGACTTGGTCAAACCTTTCATGCCAGAAGACCCCAAGCTGGTGAGTTGTGCTAATCATCCTTCTTTTCTGTCTTATTTAGCCCATTGATGACTGAATTTAAAAGTATTTTATCAATGATCCCAATCAGCTACTTTTATACATAAATCTTGACTTGTTGCATGCAGATCTTTGGAAAATGGGTGTATGTGATGGGGGCTGGTGACCCTATGCCTTACCACAAGGCGTTGGAGTGTCTGAAAAGCTCCTGGATAAACTTGTCTCGGACCTCTGACACTCAAATTGTGAATCTACGTTGGGGAGATCACTGCTTGTAGGTTTGGTGATTTTGTTGATTTAAAATGTAAAGCAGAATCATCCATGATGACGAGTTTGTAGCAGTATATTTTCAGACCACATGTTAAATAACTTACTGTTGTTTCACAGTAATCGCTGTATTATGGGTGAAGTAAATGCAACAGTCTCAGGTATCGCCACCACATTTCGCAGTAAGTGAACCTCACAAAGTTGACATTGAGATAAATGAAGGAGCTATTAAGAGGATTCATGAGGGCACATTATAACATACTGGATAAAGCTGAAATGTATCTTGAGTGACAGAGATATCCACAACACACACCCATATAGAAATAAAAATAATGTATAATAATCAGCCACTTTGCTGTCTGCTTTTAAAGAAAACCTGTCAGATCACAAGGGACATATCCTGCAGTCGTGCTCTGACTGCCTGCTGTGGACAGACACCTTTCGAAATGAAGATGTCACCGGCAGATACATCATGCAGTTCAGTAAGTCCTGTTCTTAACCCAGTTTAAAATCATTTTAAACTTTTATACTCCATTAAAAAAAAATAAATAAATAAATAAATCTGCCTTCCCTCTCAGCAAGGACTGGAACAATAGATCCCAAAGATGTTGAAATATTCAAGAAACAAGCAGGGTGTCTGAACTTCCCAGAAAACGTCCATAGCTGTGATGGTGAAACAGGTCAGTAGCTTTTTATTCACTTGTTTTCTTCACCATTTTCTTAGTAACTGCAGTTTAAAACAAAGCTGAACCTGTGTGACACAAGCAACCACAAGATGGAGATGTTGTATTGTGAAATCCAACATAATTTATGATTGCACTTATACAGCAAGTTTGTTTTTGGAGCAATGCAATGAAGTGTATGCAGGAAATAGCAGTGAAGCAAACGTTCTCCATGAGGCTCAGTAAAACTGAATGGCATCTGTCATATGAATTTGCTGTTGTATTCTCTTTCATTTTATCTTATTTCTGTTTTCCTGTTTCAGAGCTGTGCCCAGACGACAAGGAGAGTACAGAGTGAGCAAGAAGACCAGAGAGAAGATTTGCATTCAGCACAAATAAACCTAGTAGTTCCTGTTTTGACTGAATATCTATTCTTTAACACAAACTACTATTTACACACATATATTTTTGGCTTTGTTTAAGCCACCACATCAAGTGATTAATGACTCAGCAGACTTGTAACAATTTATGATATACTGTAGTAGTGCATTATGAAAACCACAGTTTTTGTCTTGAAATAATGTGGTGACTGGATTATATGTAACTCTTTTTAGATTAAAACATTATTACTATACACTAAACAGTTTAATTATTATAATTCATTGAAAACAAGAAAATGAAACAGAAATCTGAAAAGAATGATTTCTCTATTCAGGCAGTGGAAATTAATCTCACTGATCATTCACTAAGTAAGTGTAAACAATTGATACATCAAATAAGCTAATGTATAGTATGAGTGCAAACAAAAATCCAGCACTACCAGACACTGGAAAAACCCAACTTCTACACTAAAACCAAAATTTCCTGCAAAGCTAAAGAGTATATTTTGTGTGTAGAATGCCTTCGGATCCAACATAAGCCATTTAAATTGTAATAATTCAAATACACGTTGACTTGGATGTATTACACAGTGGTTCAGGAGAGGCAGGCTCCTCATGTGTGTGCCTCAAGCTTGCTGTACTGGCTACCCTGCAGCCCAGTTTGAACACCCTCCATCTTGTATGACCTGGTGCTGTCTGTCCTCCTGCTGGTTCTCGTGCTCTGCGTGCTTGAGCTGCTTTCCTCTCGCACTAATCGCCTACACCTGAGCAGTGCTACCACCTGCTTCTGGCACTGAGACGAGCCAAAGTAATAGAGGACTGGATCCAGACAGCAGCTGAGGCTCCCTACGCACATGGAGAGCAGGTACGCCTGGTATGAACTGTCACCTGACTTGTGGGACAGTTGAACATAGTGAGCCATCAGGATGATGTTGGTGGGCGTGAAGCAGACCACGAACACCACCAGCACGATGACAGCCATCACCACAGCTCGGGTCTTCCTGGAGCGGTTCTCTACATTGGCTGCTCCCAGCGCGCGGATAATGCGCGCGTAACAGACAACTGTGAAGCAGAGCGGGATGAAGAAGAAGACCGAGGAGTAGATGGGGAAGAAGTAAATGTAGTATGTTATTAGTTTGTCTGCATCCTGCACATCATGGCAGGTGGTGATGCCCAGGTCTGTCAGGTGGATGGTCTGCCCTGAGATCAGCAGAGGAGACACTCCTCCAAGCGCCAGCAGCCACATGGAGGCGCACACAGCTGTAGCCGTCTGAGGGCTGCGCCACGTCAGTGAGTTCATGGGGTACACCACAGCCAGGAAGCGGTCGATGCTAATGCATGTCATGAGCAGGACAGAGCAGTACATGTTGCAGTAGAAAGCTGCTGTGACGACCCTGCACATGAAGGAGCCATAAATCCAGTCGTTGCCATGGTAATGATAGGCGATCTTGAAGGGGAGGAGCAGGCCAAACAGCAGGTCAGCGCAGGCCAGGTTCAGCATGTAGATCACAGCCGGCTTCCTGGGACGGATGTGATGCACAAACATCACCATGGCAACGAGGTTGAGGGGTACGCTAATGATGAAGACGAGGGTGTATACTGTAGGGACGAAGCTGGTTGTCAGGCGACCCCGGAGAAAGCCCTTGGCTTCCTCTGAGACGAAATACTGTTTGTGAGGATGACGGTGTCTCTTCATCGGCTCCTGCTGCGAACCTGATCCACTGTCATCATTTAGGTCCAACACAGACAGGTCGAGATAGTCCACAGGCTCATCAGTGACCATCACAGCCCGACCAGAGAAAGTCCGCAGGAAGGGCATTGAACCTTCAGAGAGACACAAGTGTTTCAAAATGTTTTTCAGGCGGCCCATTTTTGCAAATTATCTTCTAACTGTAGTGCAGATGCAATTTACTTTTCAAAGGTATATAAACAGGAAAGAGTGTCCCCCAAACTTACCAAAATTACAAATAACAAAAGAAAATCAATCTTTTACTTTACTAGTTTTGATCTGTCTCTGAAATATTTTCTTCCACCTCAATACAATGGAGGATTTAACAAAGTAGTGAATGAAATATCATTTATGGTTCTCATCTCAATGAAGAGTTGCACAATATTCAACACGTTGAGAGAATCTATAGACCTCATTGTATACATATTTTGAAAAAGGCAGCAGTCCTGCAATAAAAAAAATTTCAGAAACAATCAAATGAACACTAAGAGTGAAAAATGTTGATATAAACAAGGACTTAAATGAATTAATAATCTGTCAGTGATTACAATAAAGCAAGCAAAAAGGTTGTTTTGTTTTTTTAATTGTGGACCTGGCAACTCATTTACAATGTTACACTATCTCTAAAACAAATTAACACTTTTGATTAATTTTGACATTGCTTTTTGATCAGATTGATCGTTTGTTTAACTTGTAACACAGCTAAATCAAATACTGTGGTTGTATAAAATAACCTGATATACCATGAGACTTTACAGATTAAGATTTTATACAATAGTTTAAAAGGTAGATAAAGCAACTTACCATTTTGAGAGGGTAAAGCTGAGCTGTGGAGAGAAAACAATACCAACAGCCATATTGACAAGTGAAACATGGCTTTATTTCCTCTAAATATTTTACACTGAGGCGTGTTGAAATGACTGTACAGTATGTTTGCCAGGCAAGTCACTGAAGTGTTTCTGCCAGCATCAACCATGTTATTACAGTCCAGTGTTGACACTCCGCCTCCTCTTCACAGCACAAGATCTCCTCCCCATTGCAAATAAGTAAGAGTGTATTAATACACTATTATTAAATATGAATATATCAGATGAGAAAAAAAAAGTATCAAATCATTTTTAGACGTGTAATTTATTTTGCACGTTTTTCAAGCATTAGAAATCACTTAAACACTGATAATACATATTAAAAGTTGTTGCTGAATTGTAGCTTTTAAAATGTTTTATTAATTAAAACATGTGTCTTTCAATGCTTTAATTAAAAAGGCACTAGTAAACTACAGTATTTCACAAAGCCATGCAGGCTGGATGAAAAGTTGCTCCACAGCTCCAGGTCTGACAGTACTGCCATCGATTTTTCAACATAAAGCGTAACAATAACAGTGTGTTTCCTACAATCTTTTACATACAAAACATGAATATCATTACAATTTAATTCTTAAAAATACATTAATTTACAATCATCATGTGGGAAACCCCCCCAGAAAACAAGACATTTAAATTGAACGGTAACATTTCATTTAGGTTTGATCCATTTAATCATAATCAGATGAAACAGAACAAAGTACTGTCAGAAGGCACATCCATCTCCAACCTCCGCTCTATTCTCTCTTTGGTGATTTGACTTTCTCATTTTCCATAGAATTTCTTGTTTAGGAGGAAAATTAGTAAATTGACATTCACTTTGGCTTTGTCAAACATCTTCATGACGGCCACACCTTCGTACTGCAGCTGAAGGAGGTCCTGTACACAAAATACAGGAGACATGATGAGACACACAATCTCCTCATTCATAATGCTGTGGTTTTAATTTTTATTTATTTGGCAGGTCTGACAACATGTAAGTGAATTCAATTATTAGAACAGCAATTATCATCTCTAGTAGGTACTCTGAAAACATCTACGGTAACTGGTTTAACTGTATATGTCAATCTTTTTTTTGTTTGAACTAGAAAATAATTGCTTTGTTTCCAGATTTCCTGCTAGTAGCCTGATGATGAGAGCAGGAACTTTAACCATCTGTCTTCCAGTGTTAGTGTTGGACGGTGAGATGCTCTATTTTGTGAAATTCTGACAACCCGGGAAATGTTTACCTGGAAATGAAGCTGGACTTTTTCCATCTCAACGCCCATAAACTTGGCTTTCACCTCAAAATCCCCGACTTCCTCGGTGGGTGAAATGTCAAACATGACATTTTTAAACCTGAGTGAAGAAACGGACAATAACATGATGTTATTTTAGATGCGAACAAACAGAACAGAGGGAGGAAAACAGGATCACCACTCAGTATAAATTAGTCATATTAATACATAAATAAAAAAATGTAAAGACAGTTGATTTTGATACTTCCACAGTATGAATGATGTATCTGCATTCTTAGACCAACTAATCACAAATGCAAATCTTAATGTGTCAAAGGAAGAAGCACTTTTTACATGTCTTTGTTCATACACAACTGCCCTGCATTTCCACTTTCCACTGGTGCAGCGTGACAATTTCACTGACCTTTGTGAACAGAGTAACAGAGCATAGTAATGGTCTTCAGGATAACAGATAAGGTTGAATTTGAAGACAAATGTCATTTCACTGAACAACGTTTGTTTAGTTTAGTTCCAACATAAAGAAAGTTAATGAGACACATCCACTTCTTGTATATCAATGTTGGTTTACAGCCAAGCTCCAATTCTTTAAACAGACATATCCTCATCTCTGGAAAAAAGGAATCACAGTCTGAAGCAAGATACAATTGAACTGTTTTTTAAAAATCCACTGAATGTATAAACAATCTTTAGTCACGCTTGCTTGCACTGGCCAGTGATCCTTTATAATATTGTAATATTGTACATATGTGGGTATTTTTTGAGAAATGTTACATGATTCAGTGAAAATAGCTCAATTTTCAATTATAACAGTGAAATTGCCGTTTTTGACAGCTGTAAAGTAGTTCTGAGCTCGACTCACTGGTTTGTCTGAAGTCCTTCTATTTCCAAAATGACTCCTTTCTCATGCAGTTTTGCTGCAGTGTACTTCAGAGACTGTGGCTTCCACTTCTTACTGCTCTTGTCGTCTCCTTTGCTGTCCAGTTTTATTGATTTGCGTGAATTCCTGGAGAAACAAAACAGTAAATAAAATGAAAGAAATGTTACCTCATCCATCAAACCATCCACACAACACAAATAGCTACAAGAAGCACAAAAATGTACAAAAAGAAACATTTTGAAAGTCTTTATTCTCTCAAAGTGAATGAAAAGAAGGTGCAACTTACTTCCGGTTGAGGTTGTCCAGGCAAGTCTTGATGTAGGTATCATAATAGTTCATCTGGTCCTGGTAGAAGGTTGTTTTTGAGTTGAGCGCCATCAGTGTCTGCTGGAGCTTCACCAGCTCTGCCTTCCTCCTCTGTCTGTAGCGTCTTTGGTAGCGAATATCCTGTCAATTACAGGTTTTATCATATTTTTACAAAGTCAGAAGCTGGAAGCTATAATGAGAAACGTGCATCTTTCTATGTGGATGAAGAGCTGTTTATGAACCTTTGATATGTCATTAATGAGGTCCTGGTATTTGTTACTGGCAGTGACAATACCACCCTGCTCCAAGTTACGAAGGTTCCTCAGGATCTTTCTCTTCTTCTGTTCAAGTGGAAGCTGGCTGTCCTCCAGTACTGCTAGGCTGCTCTTCAGACCTTCTGGTGTCTGAGCATCCTGAACCGCCCGCCGCTCTACAATCTTAGTATGCTCCAACTCCTTCAGGACGAAGTCAAATGAGAGGTGTCAGTGCAGATATTCTTTTGACACATATAGATGGCTGTTTGGGATTTGGGCAAGGGAACACAAAAAGAAACATCACCTGTGGGGCAGTAGCAGTGGTCTCAAGAATGTCAGACAAAGTCTCTCCAGGTTGAATCCGAACCACATCCACTATTAACTTTTTTGTCCTAAAAGACACACATACACATACTGTATATATACACTGATCTTTGAGAACCTGACCTCTCACCTTGTGTTGTTTAACAGGAGCGTCATTACAACCAAAGAAATATATAAGGCTTTTCTCATATTGTGTCAGAAGATGCAAAATAAATATTTTTTCATAGCAGAACAGAAGAATAATTTTCCACTTTCAATCATAAAACCACAAAACATTTCAATCTCACCTACAGATCATAACCTTCTATTACATACTTTAAGTTTGTCAACAACTGTTTGTTTGTCCAGTTATCTTAAAAAAAGTATTTAACAGATTTGGTCGGAAGTTATGCAATGAGCAATAGAACATCGGATTAGTTTTTGGTGCAGTCTTGGATCAAATTAAACCGCTATATGTATGTGAGAAAAGTTTGGACACACCAACTCATTCAAGGGTTTTTCTTAAACCATTTTCAACACTGTAGAACAATTGTGAAGACATTTTTCTTCAAAGTAGCCACCTTTTGCTTTGATGACAGCTTAGCACACTCTTGGTATTATATCCCAGCGTCATGAGGTTGTCACCTGAAATGCTTTTACAATAGTCTGGGAGGAGTTCCCATATATGCTGAGCATTTGTTGGCTGCTTTTCCTTCACTCTCTGGTCCAACTCATCCTAAACCATCTCAACTGGGTTCAAGTTGGGTGATTCTGCAGGCAAAGTCATCTGATGGAGCACTGTATCGCTTTGCTTCTTGGTCAATAGCCTTTAGAGAGCCTGGAGGTGTATTTTGGTTCATTGTCCAGTTGAAAAACAAATGATGGTCTAACTAAGCACACACCAGATGGGATGGCATATTGCTCCAGAATGTTGTGTTAGCCATGCCGGTCACATGTGCCTTCAATTCTGAATAAATCGCCAACAGTATCACCAACAAAGCATTGCACCTCCTCCTCCACACTTCATGGTGGGAACCACACATGCATATACCCTCCAGAACCAAAAACCTCACATTTGGACTAATCAGACCAAAGTATAGATTTCCACTGTGCTAATGTCCACCCCTGGTGTCTCTTGGTACAAGCAATTCTCGTATTGGTCTCTGTCAGTAGTGATTTCTTTGCAGCAATTTGATCATGAAGGTCGGATCTACGCAGTGAACAACATCTGATGTTAAGATGTGTCTGCTACTAATAGTGGCTACTTTGAGGAATCTAAAATATGAAACACACACAATCTATCTGTGCTATTTTATAGTTTTGCTCTCCTTAGTATTTTTTAGCAATGTAGAAAATAGTAAAAAATGAAGAAACCTCTTGAAATAGTAGGGGTGTACAAACTTTTGACTGGTGCTGTAAGCCTGGATTATATATGAAAAACACACTCCACTATTCCTAAATAATATTTGTATAACCACAACAATTAATTGATTTTTCAACATTCCACCATTGGTCACTAAAGTCTTGTTAGCTTGGCATGAACACTTCATGCAATTAGAACCAAACCTAAATTGCATTTATATCAACATCTCAACTAAGAGCAATCCTGCATTCATATTTAATATCCTACTTAAAAACTGTACAAAGCAGAAGTTTAGGCAGAGACCATCTTGCTGACACAGTTTGTTGTAAGAAACTCATCCAAGCGGATACATGTTTATGGGAAAGATAAGCCTGACCAATGAGGCCCTTCCTGTTTGAAAAGGAAATGATAGAAGTGCAGGAAAGACAACAGACATGACAGTGAGTGATAGCCACAAGGAATCGCTGGCAGACATAGTGTCAAAAAAAGGATACAGAGCATCACATGGCATTCACAGCAACTCTAAAGTCTATATTGAGTACTTCTCTGCAAGTGTGATTCTGTGCAGTGGCTTTAAATGTACAGTATAAGAGCCTGGGTTATGGTTGCAAGTCCTCCACAGTAAGTTTAACAACAGAGTTGAGATTATTTATACATTCTCAAACTGCAAGAATACAAATGATAACAACAACAACAACAACAGGTGGGGTAACCCTCTGTGAGGTATTTGGTTCCCCCTCAACGATAATTACTTACTTTGTCATGAGAGTCTTCAAGTCTTTGTCATCTCCTTCCAGCAGCTCAAACTTGCTGGTTAGAGTCAGGGAGATCTCAGTCTTGGCCAGCTGGCTAAGAGCACTCTCTCTGTTTGGGTCAGTTGGATCCACAGTTCCTTCCCCTGAATTGAAGTAGCACATTTAATTGCAAACAAACAAAACCAGAGGGGCAATAGAAGCGTAAATGATTCTAAGATGTGGACTTGAGTATATATGCCATTTTTGAAGCCATTCATGGTCATAAAAATCTACAGCTGATATATTTACTGTTCAGATTTTTTCTTTGGTTTTTACAGATCTTTGCTTTTTGCCCCAGTGTAAATAAAAGTTTGACAGTACCTAGCAGTGTCTCTACATCTGGGGTGTCTCCCAGGTCCTGCAGAAGCTCGTGCAGCAGGTCATTGTGGTCAGGAGAGATGGCCTCCAGATGTTCCAAAAGCAGCTAAACAAATATCAAGATTATTAGTCCTGCACTATAAGCTTTAATATTCACTGCAAACTTAGCCACTGTAAAATACTGTGAACAAATCTTGTTCAATTTACCCATAGAGAAACAACAGAACAGATTTAAGGGTCACAGGTCCTAAAACCTCTATTAAAAGTTAAATCCACTCTCTCTTACTACATTTTAAGGAAATCAAGATATATGCCATGACAAGCATCAAGTATTGATTATGTACCTGGTACATAAACACACACAGTTGAGGCCTGGGGATAACAGAGGGACCTGTGTACATCACCCTGTACTGCCTACATTCATACACATATGTTGTGTGTGTGTGTATGTTAAATACATATACACATTATAACCACATACATATGCATATTTCTTTTCTTTTTTACTGTTCCTCCCTTCAGAAAAAATAATGCAAAAAAACAAAGATTTCTCTTTGAAGGAACAAAAGTGCAATTAATGAGGATTCCACCCACTACTTTCTTCATTTCGTTAATAGATGATACATGTTAGAGTATCATACAGTAAAGAAATATACAAATATAATGGATCCTGTCCCCACTTAAACCATGCAAATGTTTTTGTTCATACATCAAACAGAAAGGAAATGATAAAATTATCCGGTGTGCAAAATTAAGATTAAGAGAACATCTGTGTAGACTAAAACAAGCGCATCGTCTCTATTGTCAGTCCCTATGTGTTTAAGTGTAGAGTGAAGCCGATGACAAAAAGGACAAACTGATGTCCTCACCATTACTCCCTTTCCAGGGAAGTGGTCTGGAAATATAAAGAAAGGAAAGGACGATGACAAAAAGACAATAAGTGGCTGTGTGAGAAACAGTGATAAGGATGAGAACTGAAAGAGAGCAACTGGTGGGATTGAAGCAAAATAGGAACTGTGTGCTGATATGACATACAGCACAAATGTCATAAATGTCGTATTTTGACTTTTAAGATTTGCTTGCGATGTTTTTGTGTAAAAATAAGAAAAGTACTTTATTTGACATTAAGATCATTTTGAGTGTTTAATTGATATTCAAACACTCAAATATTTGATCCATGATCAGAATTTCTTAATATTTGGCATGCTGGGAGAAAGGTGTGAATTCTCATTAGCAATGCTAGAACTAACAATAGCAGTGCTAGTAGTACTCTGTCCTCTAGTAGTAATATTACCATTAGTAATACGAGTACTAATAGTACTTGTAAACGAAGAACACCCATATAACTGTAAGTTCAGGATTCCAGCTCTAAACTTGACTAAAATATTGGAGGAGAACCCTGAGTTAAAAACAATATGAACCAGAATCAGAGTAGCCTTGTTTGACACTGAAATGACATTGAAAATGCAGTGTCAGTACAAGCATGCCATCCACTTACAGAATGAAGAATCTTTTGTAGTTAATATTAACCATAACCAAGCATGCACAGCCTTTGTGAGACAGTTTGTTGTATTAGTGAAGACTTAATTTGCATTTGTACAAAGGTAAAGTGAATCTAATCTGACCTACAAAAAACATATTTAGAGATTCTTTTGCTTGGGTTTACCGAGTGTGTATTGATGATCTCATCTATTGAGATGTAGATGATAGGCTTGCTCAGGGTCACCATGTCTGTGTACTCATCGATATTAAACTTCTCCTCAGGTTCAGGGACATCGCAGGCGGACTGGAAAAATACCCTGGAAGAGAGAAATACCAGTAATTATCAGTAACACTGTCTTTAATGTTTCTGTGACCTTTTCAGCTACAGTAAACAACAGATACTGCCTTGCTTCCAGAAAATGAAATTAAGTGTATCTGAGTTTCCAGTAATGATGAGTCAACCACTTTGGCAAAGTGGGGAAAATAACACCACACATACACAATCAAAGCTTCCAGTTTGTGTGTTTGTACCGTTCTGTCAGGAGTTCAGGCAATTTTTAATGAAACCCAATTGCTGACACAGCACATAACAGCTTCTGACTTTGCCAGGACAACATCTACTTCTACAGTGTCAGCTTTAAATGTTCCTGAAACTTACAAGGGAAATAAAGGTTGACTTTGTTTTTCTGATCTTTGACTTTTTTTTATTGGAAAGTCAGTAGCACTACATTGACCTAGTGGAGATGTGTTCCTCAAAACATAACAGCAAAGAGTAAGAATGGTTCTACCTCATGTTTTCACTTTTGATCATGTCATTTCTGAACATGAGCTAAAGGTGTAGTGCATATAATTAAGTTGTTTTGGTGGACTTGCCTATACTCAAGCTGGAGTATTGTCCTGAGCTTAAAAAACATGTTGACAGACAGTCTCGGCGGAACATTTGTACTGGAAACACAACACGTCGCTTTCTGTCACTATTAGTGCTCCCTTTCTCACCTAAATTTCTCATAGGTCTGGGATATGTAGTTGTTCATCGGTGTCATGTGTGCATTCTCGCCCTCAAACAGCTTATTTGCAGCAGCATGCTGGAGCATCTTTGCCACAGATCCCAGATTGCGACGCTGGTCTACGTGAAGCTGCCCTCCTGCTGACACATCGATAATGTCGAAGCCATCAGGGGCCACAATGGCTGGATTCATGTAGCGGTAGTAAAGGAGGTTTCCAACAATCTACCATAGAAAATAAGAGAAAACATCATTAAAAACTTTTGTAAAATTAAATCCGACACAGTAAGTCACCTCAGCATGCTCATGATAGTTAGATGATGACAACAATCATGCAGAGAGGACTGTACGAGCATAACCTGGACGTACTGTACTGCAAATGGACAAATGCAAACACATATATGTATGTACCTTCATTAGCTCATCTTCTGAGGCATCTGGAAACTTTTCATGGAGGCTGTTCTTCAGAACTTTTGCTATGTATCTCATGCCATAACTACATGCAAAAAAAAAAAAGAAGCATCAATGGGAAAATCAAACATAAAAAGGACATGCATTCACGTGTCATGTAACATGGTAAAAGCAAGCTCATGACATGAAGTGCATGAAATCCAAAAGCAGAATGTGGTCTTGCCTTTTTATATATTAATTAATTCATTCATTCTTGAATTACTCAATGACAATATTGATGACGTTCAATTTCTCTTTTTTTGTATTTCCACTTTTTGTAAGTGCAGTTATTCTGCAACAGACCAAAACAAACATCAGCACCATCTAGTGATGTCTACAGTCTTTAGCGCATTTAGAAAGGATTGTGTTATTGACAATTCTGAAATCAAGGAAATAACAAAAAGATGAGTATTTATGTCCACACAAAACTGGGTGATAGGTATGTGACTAATGTAGCACAAAGCAGGTCTGTTTTTGTGCTTTAGCAACTGACCAGATGACTACTTGCTCCAAATCAATGATTATCTAGTAATGACCATGCCCTAACATGCAGCTAAACCCTTAATAACTATGATGAGCCAATAACACACCAGGGCATATGATCATATCCTTGCTTAGCCCTATTTTAGTTAGTCTCACTATAATGTTGAAGTCATAATATAAAACATTCTCTATAGGGAGAGAAGATAGGGGAAACACAATTGATGAAATAAAATAGCACATAATATGGCAAATTTACTTAAATGTAAAAGGACAATATTTCACTACAGAGAGAGAACCTCATTGGTTGTATTCCTCTAACTACGTCTTCCCCATAAACACAAGATATTTGGATGTAAAGTAACTGCATAATGAGAGCATCTTAATCACTGCAAGAATACAGGCAGTGGATTAATAATAATGCAACTGAGTACAACACAACAACCACTTCAAATTATGGCATCAAAGATTTATGCAGAGCTGAGTCAAGGCCTCTCTTACACAGTCACAATACAAATTTAAGAATAGACTCCTTACATGGATTGTATTTATTACATGGACATTGCATGCTGCATTAGTCGGATGTTACTGTTATTTGCTCCACTTTTGTATAACAGAGACCTAATTCCATAAACTTTTGAATATCTTGTATATAACTTTTTTTTATCATTTTAAATGTATTCTTATGTATATTTGATTTCTCAAAAAAGAAACAAAACAACAGAGTCAACCAAATCCTGCCGACCAATCTGCTCAAATCTGCTCCCAAAACTTACGGGATATTATCCAGTGAGGACACAATTGAGTTCAGGACTTTATCTGTTGCTGCCCGAAGTGCCAGACTGGACGCCTCCAGCCTGTTGCGTACTTCCTCATGTGACATGGCCTGTTCAGGAGTCACTTCATAAGGCAGCTTGCTGTAGCACAACAACAACAACAGGCAAACATTAATACTGTGCATGTCAAAGACTTTTTTAAGCTTTCATACAGTAGTGGTTGTATTTGTGTATTTTTACTCTTTACATTACAGCAAACATTTTCTTAAGTGTAACGCTTATATACTTCAATACATTTAATACCATTCCTGATATCTTTCATGTCAGTGTGATGTAAAAAGACAAATAAAACCTTAATCTAACTGGTAGATCAACACAGTAAGCATCAAGTTAATTGTACTTGTGTTTTTAAAAAAATAAATGTTATATTAGAATTATATGAGATTGTAGTTACAAAAAAATGACCTATGTGACTGTTTGTGTGGTGTGTTGTGATCATTGAAGTTTATGATCAATGCAGTGGTTTCCTAAAAAGGTATCAAAACAATTTGTAGTTTATAGTAATGTTTTGAAAAAAAACTGCAGTAATTTCTAGTATAAAGAAGTTATATATAATGGAATAAAACACAAGAAACTACAGAGAATTATTTTTGTAATACAATACAAATGAACCTACAAAAATAATGCAAAAAAATTCACATGACTGAGTCGATCATATATATCAAACAATCATTAATGGAACACACCAAAGAACAGACATCACTATCAGCAATACTTCCAACACCAGGATTTGCCCTACCTGGCCTCCCCAGTCGCCATCTCCAGCTGGTTGACCCAAGCTTTGTAAACGTCCACAGGATTGGTGTTGATACCAAGACTTTTGTCCTCAATTATGTCTTTGACCACGGGAGCCAGCAGCTGTCTGAGTGTGTTGTGGCCTCGTGCACCTCTGTTGAAGCTCACCACCATCTTGATAACTGTTGGGTTCCCTGTTACGATGTCCTGGATCTGGTCTACCTTAGATCTTATAAACAAAGATCAAGGTACAGCAGATGAGTACAAACCAAGACACAGAATTTAGTGTACATGTGTGGACACATTCTTTCGAATAATTTTACCAGGCAGCTCTTACTGGATTCTCATTATAACCATTACATCAGTACAATAGTTAATAAGTGTAAACTGGGTGAAATGGACTTGAGATTATTGCACTGTATTGATCAGAGCTGCAGTCCTCACTTGATTTCTTCCTCCAGAGCAGTCTTGAAGAGTTTGAGCAGCAGGTATTCCTCTCTCTGGTTAGAGGCGTAGTTATACAAGGTGAAGATCACAGTGTCCATAAACTTAGTGGACTTGTTTTGGGGCATCTGGAAGATCAGCTTAGCCAAGTAGGATGGATTAGTCTGATTGGGAAGGAAAAGTGACAGACAACATGAAGTGTGTATCTGCAATTGTACTTGAATGTGTTATTAAATCACTGAAGTTAAATCATGTTGAGCCCAAACAATAGTCCTGAGGTAGATCAGGAAGAGTTAAACGCATTTTTGTTTTACCTGCAGCAGGTAGAAGAGATGTTGGTAGGCCTCCAGTTTCCTTCTTTTGCCTTTACTTAATCCCTTGATACCCAGTCGGTCTCCTGCAGTCAGGTCATCTTTACTTGTCTTATTTTTCTTGCTCTTCATTTTCTTACTATGTGACACAACATCCTTTCAAAGAAACAAACACCAAATGGTGAATTAAGAGGAAGAGGTGAAGTAGATGAGAAATAATTACAGAAATTCAGAGTTCAGAGTTTTTTATTTACTAATTGGTACTACACATGCAATTTGTGGCATTACTAAGCCATAGATTATGTAAAACCAATATGATGGTATGTCATTCCTTTTCTTGTACATATAGAGGCAAGGGTTGCCAACCTGCAGAGTGATCCTGTTCTTCACCAGCAGTCCAATCTTTATGTCCATCAGGTTCAAATCTTTCTCCATCTGCTGATTGGAGCGAATTTTGGTGACCACCTCTTCCCGAAGCCGTGTCACTTCCTGTTCTTCCTGCAGATCCAGGGAGCTCTGCTCCAGCAAGTGGACAAACTTGCGTACCACGGACAGGGGCGGGTCCTTGGCACCAGCTAAGATTGGTACAATTGGTGCAATTTTGACTGAATCAATACCACAATATTTTTACCAAATACCACCATATCAACATACATAAAAAGCACAAGTACAAATAATATAATGAATAAACTTTTAAAGCCCAGTTTAAACTGCAGAAATGTAAAATATCTGTGTTGACTCACTCAGGGTTCTGTAGTCGTCTCTGGCTTTGTTGGCCTTTAGAAAAGCCTGGATCTTCACAATTTCTTTCTCCTACACACACATATAACAGTCAACAACATGGAACAACAACACAAAACCAAAAGGAAACCAATAAGTGTTGTAGATTGACTTATGTGTTACTCACATGATCTTTGAAGTACTGCAACCTCTGAATGTATTTACGTTTGGCTTTCCACATTTTCACCAGGGACTGGATCTGAAAAACACCCGTGTTTTATGTTGGATCACTGATACACAGTTGAAAGTATTCTTTTAATGTCAAGTACATGTAAACTGTATGTTTGTAGCTGATCATTTCCAGAGGCTGGTCATAAAGCTTTAATTTCTGAGCATGGGTGCATTGTTTTACAGTTGTCTATTCAGTAAATAATGGTACATTTTTATATATTTGTTAATAAAGAAAACAATTGATTACCTTAACAACAGAAGCAACATTTTTTTGAAGCAAATGTATTCGGTCTTTGTACATTTTCCTCTGTTTGCAACCTTTCCAGGAAGCCTGTAAAAAAGAAAAAAATGTGGTCAAAAATCTGCATTATGTAAAAACATGCTCTAAGTGTAAACAGGTGTTTCACATCAGTATATCACAGCACAGATTATTAGACTTAAATAGTCGATAATTCGTCCATGTGTTATCCATTAGGTGCAGTCACTTCTTTAAATACATTCAATTTATTTTTTGTTTCTAGACTTTAAAGAGCAATGCAGGCATTAAAAGTGTCAGTATATGACAGTTTATCTTCCTGCCTTGCCTTGATAATTAATTAACTAAACCAAATCTTAACTCTTTATGTACAGTATGGCTCTCTTATTACTGCTGGAATAGTCCACAACAGCATTGGGAATCAATGAAGTTGATCTAATTTATACCATCAATCACTATTCAGAGTTCATAGTGGTGCCACACACTACCTGCAATTTGACGACATGTGGCTCTTGTTGGCGGAGATATTCCATCCTCTGTGCGTGCCTTTTCCTGACCAAAAAACCTCTGACCCTCGCCTGCAGCTGGGTCACCAAGGACTCATTGGCCAACCATAACTGTCCCCTGTTATATTCTGAAGTCACACCACTGACAACACTCTGAGGGAAAAGGGGGGAGGAGTTTTTTAGACTGAAACAATCCCACAATAGTGTGATTATTATCCAATCAAATGAATAGTGCAATTGTCAGATGAATGAAAGAAGGGGGGTGGGGCCTTACCTGAATTTCCTCTTTACTGAGATGACCATCACTGTGTTCAAATCCTTCTGGCTCCTCCCAGGTGCCCTGTCCCATCTTCAGGTTATAGTAGTAGTCATATCTGTCCTTTATACAATGTTTCACCCACACACTGTCACTGTTGCCTGTGAGAAAGCAGAAATGCCCATTTAGACACACTGAAAACCAAATATGAAAATCAGGTGACTTCTCACAGTGTAAACATCAGTCTCTCACAAATAGAGTTTTCTTTCTGGTGATATCTGCGAGTAAATTTACCTTTTGTAGAACTTTCTGTTTGTCTCTGTGCCAGTTCAGTCTGGTATTTGTCGGAACACTCGAAGAGCACCGCTTTCAGTCCTGCACTCGAAGCCTGCAAAGCCTGCAGTGTATTCTGGGAGTCTCCCTCAGCCACCATCTTGTTAATGTCAGCTACTGCTCCAGCCACTAGCAAAATACATGAGAGTTGAGAAGCAGTTGTTGCTTCAAATATAAGAACAGCTAATGAAGAAATAGCAAGAGTGTGAGAGGCAGTCCACAACAGCCGACATGGTTATAAAAAAATAACACACAATGGCCACTAGGGGGCATACTATTACAATGTTTTGTCCCCTACAGTATAACAATACAGGCCCGTGATATGTGATACACTTAATATCAAGACTGCCACCTATCTATGTAACTGAAGTGGAAAATATAACCTAGCGTAGACGAGTCCAGAGTCTGAGCCTCAACATCATTAACTTATATGTCATCATGTCAGTGTCACACAATCATAAACTAAGCTAAGGCTGAAATGTTATATAGCAGAGTAGGTTAAAAGAAAATACCTGCTAGTAAAAAAGTAAATGTCTGGCTACAACAGATACAATTGTGATACATGTACTGTTGCCACAGTATATAAAAAAGACTATTGATTGTGTGTTGCCATTAACTGTATATAAATATGGGCGACGTGTCTCCACTTTCTACCCCTATGCAAACTTGAAGCAAAACAAAATTGACATTATTTGGAGCCAGAGTCTGCACAGTAGAATCAGGTGACTGGATGATAGACCCCAGAACACGCACCCTCAGCCGTCCATAGCATGAGAAGTATAAACTGGACACATATTATGACAATAATATATTGACAATTATATTGTCAAATAACTAATTAAAAACAAACTTATCAGAAAAATGAGCAGCTAGACAACCATCAGTGTGATTAGAAGTACCTAAAATGACAGAAATCATTTTTGGGAAAAATGTATTTGATGTGAACTTTGATGTTTTAGTTTGGCTCATGTCCCATTCTGCTACCATGGAGCTACACTGCAGCCAGCTGCCAGGGGGTGACCAAGATGTTTTGGCTTCACTTTTGGAGCTGTCATGGCGACCATGTTTATGTACAGTCAATGTGTGTTGCATGCCTACAAAAGTATACAAATATTAATTTTAAAAGGGACCTGCTATGTCAGAGCTGTGTGGTGCTCTGAAAATAATGTACAACCTCTGGACAATGAGAATTTAGTAATGTGTCCATAAAGTGAGAATAAACTGGACTGATAAAGCTATTGTACAAGTGGTGAAGATATGGATGAGTGAATTCAAACTTGATGAACACACATGTGAGAGCTTCCTCTTCATCCTGGTTGGCTATGTGTATGGCCTCTTGGATTTGGTCCAGCCACAAAACTGCAGACTCATCTCCAGAGCTCTGCAGTCAGAGAAAAAGTACAAGGTCACCTCTCTTCTTATCAGATGGGTAAGAAAATGTACCTCAGGCACCCAAAGCAATACTCATGCACACAATGCTAACTTGGTATATAATTATAAATATTTCGAAGTTATTTTAATCAAAACATTCAATGTCCTCATTAGTTAGTAATGATTGTCAGACTACTCATCAAGTTAGGATTGTGGACTTTTTATATAGAGTCATTTTCTATCAGAAGCAGCACTTCATAGCAGCACTAAGACTACACAAGCTGGTGCAATCAGAGCAACAGCAAAAATACGCTGTACCATTTCCCCTGTGTCCAGAGGTGAGATCTAAGGAAAAGGAAACAATGTAGTGAGAAATGGTTAACCTAACAAAGTAACATCAAAACAATCACACACAATGTTTATTCAGCCTGACTTTTGTATTTGTTCTCTGGCTAATTATAGAGATCTCTGGTGGGATGGGAGTCTATCTCTGACCACTGGGCCAACAGGAAGGAAGAGACAGCGAACAACCTAAAAAAAAAAGTATTTGTTTTTGTCTGCATCTGTCCAGTGATTTCCCCTCCAACTTGTACATGCATTAAGGGGGCTAGTTATAGCACAGTAGAATCTAACTTGCTGCTAATCACTTAAGCCAACAACAGTAATGCAAAAAAAAGCTGTGGCTCAAAAGGCATTTTCCTCAGAAACTACAATCATAAAGGAGCATTTGTTCTTTGTATAACATCATATCAGATGATACACACAAGTGGGAAAACGTGTCATGAGTTAAACAAATAGAAAAAGAAGAAAACTAAGAAAAGAAAAAACATGTGTGCTGGATAACTTGTGTTGAAGTGGATGGTTTCCATCTTGGAACACAGTATACAGTTCAAGTAACAGATTAATGATCTATGTGCTGTATAATGTAATAGTGTTGGAAGAACATTCGTACATTTTTACTCAAAACAGATGCAGACACTGACAATATTCCAAAAGTACAATACAGCAATCATTGTTCATCTCCATAACCAGGCTGACAAACATTACCTTCCCCAAATAAAAGCCATATCACTTATTATAAAACAGAAATTATATTGAACCCCCCCCCCAAAAAAAAAAAAAAATCTATACACAGTGTAATTTGTTAATGGGTCAAAGCTGTTAGTCTAGAACATATGCCCCTCCCCACTGACTCAGTGGGCAGTTCCTGACGCAGGCAGAGGGGAATTCAGCTTTCAGGCCGAGACAGGAAACGTGCTCACTGAACCATACAAACAGACAAACGGTCCACATACAGTAGTGGGAAGCAGAGCTTGAGTACACATCGTTATCAGTATTCTTGGTTGTGCTGCAGAGATGCATAACAGCAAATTCCAGTGGTGGACCACTCCTACATTTACTGAAGTAGCTGACAAGAAGCAACGCTGAGAGGGGTGAAATCCAGCAACCGTTAAAAACTCTCTATCAGAGAGCAATATGGCTGACCTTCTACCTGGACTACTCATTTGTCTAATGGCAGTGCAGACCATTCAGCATGACAGTAAGTTAACTAACTACTACGAGCTTATTTTAGCCAGGGTCCCAAATGAGAAACCATTTACTCTTGGACTACCTGGTAAAGGACTCATTCAAAATCATTCAAAAAGTTATTGGTTACTAAACACAGGTTTAACTATATTAGTATAGCTAATACATACTGTCAAAACAATACAGAATTCCTAAATTAAAAATATTACAAAAAAGGATATTTGAAATTCATCATTAAAAATGTCTATAATAGAAAGTCTTATAATTATAAAGTCTTATGATAAATACTGGACAGAACACAAGACAACACAAGATTGCAGGATAGATTTAAATGTATGTTTGATGTTTAAATGTAGTTTCAAATGTCTTACAAAACTTTTTTTTAAACCATAAACATCGTTTTCTACCCATACACAGGGAATACAAGCAGGACCAACACTGATAAACCACCAGGTGTGATACCAAAAACTTTCAAGGGGAGGATTTCCAAATTCAACCACACAAACCAGCAGCCGAACACACTGCAACCAGATGACGCTGCGACAGCCTACATCACAGGGGTCCTCAGTACCTGGGCCATACCTTCATCTTACATACTGGCCATGCTGGTGGGTATCCCCTCCAATGCCTACATTCTGACCTTCCTCAGAGTGAGACTCAGAGCCAAGTCCTTGTCCACAGTAATTCTTTACCTGAACCTAGCCTGCTCCGACCTGCTCCTTCTGTTTTCCCTGGTACTGCGGGTTCACTACCACTTCAACGGAAACAACTGGATTTTCGGGGAAATCTCCTGCCGGCTAATCACAGCCTTGTTTTATGGCAATGTTTACTGTTCAGCTCAGACTATAGCATGCATCAGTCTGAAGCGGTACCTGGCTGTGGTCAGACCGTTCTTGTACAGAAGACTTGCTAAGACGACACTGGCAGTGTGGACTTGCTTGATTGTGTGGTTCCTGTTTGGGGCTGCAATTGTGCCTGAGCTCCTGGTCAGGCAGAGCTATCAGGTTACTCAGCTGGGGGTTACCACCTGCCATGATGTTCTTCCCCTAGAGGAAAAATCCCATTCCCCGCTGGTGACATACAGGCTCATGTTGGTTTTTCTGGGCTTCATAGTGCCCTTCCTGATTTGTATCTATGCCCATGTAGCAGTGGTATACCACCTAGGGCAATCTGGTTGTGACTGGAGACCATTTATCAGGGTCAGCACTCTGGTTTTCATCATCTTTGTGGCATGTTTCTTGCCTAGTGGCATCTTGCACATCGCCCACTACATCCGCCTGTTTTCCAGCGGGGACGACAGACTATACGGATACTACAGAGTAGCAGTGTGTCTCTGCTGCTTCCACAGTTGTCTGGATCCCTTCCTGTGTATGCTCATTTCTAAGACAGCAGCCTCCGAACTACAATTCATCTCTTTCCGTGGGATACCTCAGAGGCTGGCTGTTACGACGTGATTAGACTAAATGTGCATGCACAGAAAAAGTATCGCCTTGCTGAACCATTGTTGGGACACAGCAGGGAAGCACAAGTCCAGAAACAATGGTGTGAAAGTTCAAACTGGACACTGTGCATTTAACAGGGTAAAGGGTAAATCTCTGCAAGGTCCACAATAACATTTGAAACAAAGTGTTTTCACATCTTTGTATGAGGAAAGGACTGTGTAATGTATACAAGCTTCTCGTCAACCCAGACAAATCTTAGAAATGGAAACTGGTGACACAAAGTAAGAATATGTTGACAACAGATAATCTATCCTCAATTGTTCCATGATAAGGGGCAGTAACAATACAAAATAAGACAACAGTCATCTAAACATTTACTCTTGTCCTTCTAGTTTATCATTACATGAATAATATGTACATTATAATGTCTAAATCAACATTAAGATTTATAATAAAAATTATAATATAAATAATAATATAATTATATATATTTTTTAATGTATGTAACTCATGATGAGCATGAGTTATGACATGATGTTAAAAAACACTGATTTATTTAATAATATGATATTATTTTCCTACATAATCTTAAATAAATAAATCTAGAGTCACAATACCTGGCAGAGGAGTTTCTTGGTATATTGCAGGACATCATGGTAGTGTTGGGATGTGGCTGGGTTCACCCCCATCAACTTGGCTGTAGGGAGGAGCAGGGCTGCAAGTGTCTGCTGATGATCACCTGAGTTAAGTGCCTCATTGATCTCAGCTATAGCTATAATACCTGGAGGTAGAAGGCAAGAATCATTTGATACTTGTAGTATGTGTTTCATGTATTAATGTATGTGTTTGTAAGGCCACAACTAAAATAAAACCTAAACTGTATCAATATTTACACATATTTACAGAACAGACGAGAATCTGGTAAGTCTTTCTTACGTTCATGCTCCTCGTGGACCTGAACGTTGACTGTGTCGATGCATTTCTGAACATCATTCCATGTGAGGAACTCTTGGCCATTGGTGAGAGTCTCAGCTCTCTGTTTAATAAGAGTGTCAGCATACCTGAGAGAGAGCACCACAGGGAGGTTCAACTCAGTTTCCAGCACAGCTTTAACAGATGGTTACCATCTTTTTTTTTTCCAACGTGAAATTCAGTTGTTTGAGCTGGACAGAGCAATTGGATCTTAGTTGGACTTAATGTGGACACTTGAGACATATTAATACCATGTGTAAATGTAATCAAGTTAAATTATATCTAGATACAATGTGGATATAAGATGCATTTTAATGCAAGGTGTTATAGTTATGGCAACAACAACACAAATCAGTAATCAGTTGTCAGAACAGGGTTACAACCAGCATTAACTGACATGATGGCAGGGAGTTTCAATTTCACTGACCAGCTACCCAATGAAACACATTTTGCTACAACAACTGGTGTTTTAATGTCATCATTAGCAGTCCACAACAGTCTGTCTTGCAGCCATCTTACCTGTTGAGGTTGTCTTGATCTATGTTGGTAAAGCCCAGAGGAGAGTCTGTTAGCTGCTCAATTACAGCCTGTGGGTCTTTGGTGTCCAGCACCTCATTCAGCACCGCTACGGCTGACAGCATCTCTACAGCGACACTCAGCTCCTCATGGCTCAGGCCAGCCTGATAAACATAAAGGTCTGAGTCATGAGCATGAAGTGACATTTGATTACAATATAAATCTACCACTGACGTTTAATTTGCGTATAAGCACATTTTTATCTGTGGGTCCATATGTAAATGTGTGAAAATTGATGTCTCACCCGACCCCCTTGGAGCTGCAAGCTAAAAAGCTCAGCCTGATAGAGGTTGGCAGCAGTTTGGTAGACAATAGGCAGCTGTGCCTCAGGGTTCATCAGCTCCTCTACCGTATCCACTGCATTGCCAAGACGAATGGCAGTATTGATCGCTACAACTGCCTCGATTTCTAGTCAAGAAAATGAACACAGTTGAGCTTAACCCAAATTCAATTTTGCAAAGGCAGTATGTAAATTATATTTATTCCCTGCATTACATTTAGGAGCTAAAATATATCTGTAAAAACCTAAATTAAATATTCATCATGAATACTTAATAGCAGACAGACTTAGCATATTATGAGTTTGGGAGGTGTGATAGTGGGTACATGTGTGATTTTCAACCGACCAGAATTACTGAATAAACATCCATGGATTATAACAAAAAGGTGCTTACTTCGTTTCTCTGCCTCAGCAAAGTCATTACAAGAGCTGACAACTCTCTGAATCTCCTCTTTGTCCACCACTACAGCTTTGTCTCCATCCTGCAGCATAAAGATTAGAGTACATTAGAGAGACACCACTATACAAGTCTCATGATTATTCAGTGTGTGCTTTCATGAAGAGCTACATGTGTTCCGACTAAATTTACGGTGGCTGATCATTTTTTCCCTCTGTCCAACAACGCCAAAGTGCAAAGTTAGGGCTCAAAGCCCAACATGCAATCACATACTTACACAACCAACTTAAGAGGAAAAAAGTCATCTCAAAGCCTAAAATAAGTTCAAATGGTCCTGAAAACATAAATTCTCAATCTAACAATAAGTGATGGATCCCACATTAACAAACCTGCTTAAGTTACAACATGTTCTGGTTATTTTACATTGGAGATTTTTGCATTTCTTTTTCCTCTGTGCTCTTTTAGCTGGTTTGAAGTGAGAGGGGCTCAGCTAGAAAAAGGTATTGTCACAGTTCCATCCACCAATTAAGACTTGGAAATAGTTGAATAATAATTTGATGATGTGTGAGATGTGCATAACTGTACAAACCCAGCACAGACACACATGGAAATTAAAAAACAGATGAACATTGCCAGTATAGAAAAGACAGGCCTGCACATGTTTCAAAGAAAAGCAGCATTATTCTGATTTCCAAAGTCTTGATTTAGGAACCAGTGAACAAACAAGCTCTGACTCAGTATACCTTGGATTTGTGTTGGCAGTAGTTGGTAAAATGTTCCAGGTACCAGCGGCAGTTTGCCTCCTGAACACCCAGCAGGGCCAGAGCTTCAAGCCTGAGTGCAGCCAACAGAGTAGCTTCATCCTGGGTCGACACCGCTTGATTCACCTGCCTTACTGCTGCCTGGACTGCAGACAAGAAAACAAATTCATGACATCTGTGAGACCTAATGTATTTTCTTTTCACATTCTTTCAGATCAGAACTAAACAAATAAATATTATGAAATTAATGATGTTACTGTGCTGTTCAACACCAACACTGTATGTGATTGGAAGATTATTTTCTTGCAAAAAGGTTTACATCCATGGTCATGTGGGAGGGAGAGTCCTTACTATTTACACAGTCTATGCAACTCTGGATCTCCTGCTGAGTCAGCAGCTCCTCGTAAACGTCTCTTTCCTCAGCAGTAATCGAGGAGCGCTACGGAAAGAAAATACATAATGTTTTCACACATATTTCAATCACAGTAGCATATTTTATTTGTATGTTATCACATTAATTTTTTCCAATTCATATGGATGAAGTGGCATGGTTTAAATAAAAAACATTTCAAACATTAGGTGGAAATGGATGGCTCTTGCTTATACAGTATTAGTGAAGAGAATGAGAGACAAGCTGCCCGACAGTGTGGAGGGTTAGTGTTTGGTGAAGTACAGCTGACACTGCAGCCACTGGAATGTGCTGGCAAGGCCTGTGGAGTGAGTCAGTGCAGGAAACCCCTTTCAGACCTCAGAGCACAGTTCTTTTTACTTACTACAGTTGTCAGTACTAGACACTGCAATCAGAAACATCTGTTTACTGAAAAAATCGACTCTACGTGATTTGCATTCGCCAGATCTAGTTGGAAGGTCTCATGATGAGTCTCAAATGTTTTATATTATTTTTGCACATTATTCAGTCCAGCAAGTTCTTGGAGGTCAACACACACTTTTAGACCAGGCTTTGGGAATTTCATTTAATGTTACTGACATTTATGTAACCGACTAGCCATCTAATATTTAAAAAAGGAGTGAGCCTGTGATGGAGAAAGATTGGTATGTAATCAACCATGAAACAAAATAAATTGTGTGTGACACTTTTATGTAGTGTACTGGAATTCTGTACATATCTGAGGTCTATGTACGCATGTTATGTTAAGACAGTTCCAATGTCTGGTAATGACAGAGTTAACCTGTGACAGTTGTATTACTGCACATAAATGATTAAATGATTAAGTTGAGTATAGTTTGTGTTAGATGGGTGTCCTGTCTTAAAGGGGTATCACTGTGATATGAAATCCGAAAATGTTCCCCACATTAAAGCAAAGTTCAAGAACTGAGTGTAATCAGACTGTATTCAGGAAAAGATAACAGATAACAGATATACAGATAAATAATGACACTAAAACTTAAAGAGGTCATTTAAGTATTTGGAAGGCCTCTCACCCTCCCTGAAGCCTGATCCTGTTTACCAGCCTTGGCCTGGCTCAGCGAGTCCTGGTAGTCTTGGGCCAGATATTCATGGGTGTTCCTCAGCATTGCATTAGGATTATTCAGGGCTCCCATTGTGACAGATGCCTGACCTCTGTCAACAGCCTCGTTGATGGCAATCACGGCAGCATGCACTGAGGACAACATTTTAGTGTTCAAAACCAGATCAGGGAACAGATCAACCAATCAACACTGTGAGACGTTCATTTTTCGCAGCTTTTTTGAAGATATCCTGTTCCATTATAGAGATCTAATTAAGAGGTCAGAACACTTACAGGCAGCTTCATCCACTGAGAGCTCGTTAGCGAGGATACCGCCAATCTTACTGAAAGCTGGCATTTGAATGCCATACTTCTCCAGCTCACTCCTCATGTTACTGATCTCTTCCTCTGAAATACAGATATACAATACAGTATATAAATAGAAATGATGGTATGGCATACAGTAGGAAAGGAAAAAATATACTGCCTGCTATACGATTTATTTTCCTTTTAAAGTTAGTTACAAATATAAAAACTGATTCACAATTGATGATCTGAAATGGTAAAAAAATACAAATTAAACATGAGATGTTTCAAACAATTCTTCAAAACGTTATATACTTGTGAGCAGATGACAAGTTTGAAGTTGTGTTAATTAGATTCAAACAAGACAAGTAAACAAAATAAACCCCACTAAAAGGATTCTCATTACATTGATACATGCATAACTAGGCATGTACACAAATTCAAGAATTTATTGAATTTATTTACTGATTTTTTATTGAAGTGTCATCAATCATTATCTAAAGAAATTATCTTTTTTTGTTCTTCACCTGTTTAAAAGTATGCATTTTAACTTTAGTGGTAGGAACAGCTGTACCAATTCAACTAGTGTTACCTGTGAAGGCAACTTTCCCCAGCAGGTCCTGGATCTGTGGTGCGATGCCCAGTTTGTACAAGTATAAGCTGAAATAAAGATTTATTTAAAAAATATTATAATTCAGTAAGCACTGAGACACTGAAACTCATGTCACGCTTAGACCACAGGGGGGTAGTGTTGGTTCAGGGTACAACAAGCACTATTTGACAGCAGCCAGCAGGCTCAGTCCACCACTGGCCAATGAACTCAGCAAGCAGGTGGCTGGAAACTTCATGAAACTTTAATCTTCCATCAGGTACCTGATAAGTGATGATGAATTATAGATATTTAGGGATGGTCTGGTGTCAGCGCAGCTCTCAACAGAGCATTTGTAGTAGCTGTTTTTTCTGTACTTTGGTCAACAGTGTGTGTAAACATGAAATGCACTCTGTCCTTGGGACACAGGGGGCTTTAGACAACTATCTAAACTCTGATTATACAAAGGGTAATGTTTTAACATGCAGGCAGCTGATTCAGTCCAAGATACAAACACAGTAACAGCTGACTGAGGTTAATGAAGGTGGCCGATTACAAACCACTGGGATTACAATCAGCTGACTAGCTTGGAGCAACTAGTTCTAGCTTTTTTATCTAAATGCTTTCATCTTGTTTTTAGACAATAAATTAACTCCCACATCTCTATCGCCTTAGCAGAAGTGTTTCAAAATGTACTTGTACTGTTAACTAAGCTTTGTTCCTAATTACATTGTATTTCTTTTAAATGTTTCCACCACACTGAACATGGAGGAACATCTGCTCCTTTTGTCTCCATGTGTGCATGTGTTGTACCCAGGGAGGCGGCGTATTCACTGGGTCGTTGTGGGACTTGAGCTGGACTTGCAGGAAGGAAGAGCACGTGTGTGCATAGGGAGGGAAGGAAGCCGATTCTCTAAGGACCTGACTGCAACACTACAACAGAGAAAACAATCCAAGCAGCTCAAATAACCACTCCCTAAATCTGTGTTTGGCTGACCAGACGGGTCAGATAGATAAAACTGACCCTTCAGTTCTTTTAAAGTCATCTCAACTGAAAAAGCAAAGACCTAACGTTAATATTGATGCCACCAGAAAACACCACAATTAACTGTCAGACAGCCTCTGCTGACATGCTGAATAGAGGTTTATGTAAGCAGTGTGTATAGATTGTAATTATAGATTATGCTCATTAATGTGTTCAAAACAAAAATGAGTGACAGAGACTAGAGCACTGTGACTTTAATTCATAATTATCACTTGATAAAATGTGTTAGAGTAAACACATATAAAATGATTCAAATTATGTGAAGTTGTGAAATTGAATCTATGGCTATCTATAGGTAATTGCATGGTGCTGTATAATATGCCCTTGACCTATTTAAAACATACCATAAAAAGTCCATTTTAGCATTAAAACCCTCACTGTCAGTACATAAGTAGAAATAACATTTTCCAGTTCCTGTTTCACATCACTTAGAGTACTATTTCCCACATGACACATCAATTATAGGTTGAACTTAATGGACAAAAAAAGAGGCCATGCTTGAACCATACACAGTAATGTTAGTTATTCATTTGTCATCTACAGAAAAGCTGTCCAAAACGTATTTGACCTCAACGCACTGCTCTATAGATGGCAACATAATCACAATGATTGTGAAAGTCTTCGACCTAGTCTGCCAAAACTATCCAGAAAGTGACTGTCAGTGATCACTGCTGAATGCATGAATCTGTAAACATTTACAGACAAAACACAATGCTTGCTGATCTAATCTACCTAACAGTTCAGATTTACTACATTCTTATTGCTAGATACCAGCATTTGACCTGTCAGCCATCTATTGATAGGGCGTTTACTCCTTTTCATTACTTTCTTAGAAGTTAAATCATATTTGAAATAAGGTGTGACTCATTCAGTAAAAAGCAACAGGGCACCCCGTCATTGCACACACAAAAGATTAGAGATCAGTGAGAGATTTAGCTGTCAGAAGTGAGAGATGTATGAAGGTAATAAAAATATTCTTTTGGAATCCTTTTATTCTTACCTCAGTGCGTGTATGCAGTAGACCACCTTAGGCATGTTTTTGCGATCATACACATCTGTTGTTTCAGGATAGAATATCTGAAAATAGAAACAACAAAAGGTATTATTTACTCATCTTTTTCTAATGTCTTGACACTCTTTATTTTGCTGCAGCCAGTCAAGAGCACACAACTGATCACAATGTTCCTTGACATTTTAAGCTGCTGATGGGCACACAGGGAGTCTGCATAAGAAGTTGCAATGGTTGGACATAATGGGACTTAATGGTCTCAACATCCTGGTTTTGCTCAAAAAGATGGAATGATGACATAGAAAAAGTTACAGGCAAGGTTAACTAGACCTGAAAAGACTATTCATAAAAAATATCAAGTAAAGTACTACAAAAAGCCATCCCAAAGGGCAGTTTAAAGATGCTGGTATCAATTTAAACTCATTTTCATTTCCAGTAGACACCTCAGTGAAATCTTTTGTGTCATCTCATAAAATATGCAGTGAGGCTAATACTGTTCTGTGAGAACTTTGACATTCTCATTATTATTTCATCTGCCGGTGTTTACATTCTTGCAGCTGGATGAATATATGTGTGTGTGTGTGTGTGTGTGTGTGTGTGTGTGTGTGTGTGTGTGTGTGTGTGTGTGTGTGTGTGTGTGTGTGTGTGTGTGTGTGTGTGTGTGTGTGTGTGACATCAGAGAAATTTAGTGCTTGTGGTGGGGTAGGATGTGTCTAAATATTAGGATAATATCCCTGATTGAAAAGACAAGCTCTAGATGGCACAGTGTTGAACCTAATCTAGGGATGATAGGAATTCTTTAACTGTTGTAAAATGAATTACTTCCCTTGCGGTAGGATGAATTAAAACCCGTCCTAGTTTTAGATTGTATCCCACTCAGTATAAGTTGTCAATTTTCCAGTTGTAAGATGGACTCTTTCCTCTAACATAGCTGCCTATCTGAGCCAAAGCATACAAGTTAAGCAAAGACAGGTGACGACCTCCCAGTTCCACATGTTGCATGGCAAAGCATGGCTTACAGTAGCTTTCCCTGCCTGTTTGTTTGTTTTAACATGTCACACACATATAAGTATATAGCCCACATGAGCTTATACAGTAAGTTCCACTACTGTACCGAAACAACACTTGTAGGTAAAGAAAAACTTCCCTAAAATGGTGCACTGCAAAAAAAAACTTTGTCTACCCCCCAAATCTCTACAAAATCTGACCCAAAAATCAACTTAACTTAATTCAAAACAAACAACTCTATTAATATACTGACATCACATGCTGTGTTGCATGACATTTTCTCGTCCTGTCCTTGTACTGCAGCTTGTTAACTGTATGTGTAAAGATGCTAAAGTAATAATTGTATCTCAAGAAACGCAGAATATCAACAGTTTGGGTTTCATAAAAGATTTAATCCTTTTCTCTGAATCTGTTAATAGAGCACCGACTGTACCAAAAGCTGTGTTTTCTTCACGTCTCATGACTGTGAATGCAGGCTCAAATGGGTCTGTGTATTGAATGTTTGTGTACTGAATGTTTGAGAGTGTTTGTGTTAAACAGCTACTGATGGCTGTGCAAACCCCCTACCTTTGGGAGACCCACTGACTCCATCGCTCTGAGCCACTGCACTGTGTTGTCGGTGTGTCTGAAGTGAAGCCCTTTGCTCTGAAAATGACAACGAGACCACAGAAATGTGATTCAAAAGGTTTCCCGTGCAATATGAAAATAGAGGATTTATGCATGCACAATAAATGCTGCATTAAAGACAAATCATTGTATTGTATTTAATTAATATTATGAATTACTTGTTAACACACAATAGCTCAGTCAGTCTGATACCTAATAATCTGATGCTGCCTCTGATAGTCTGTTGAGGTTTGTGTATGATTTGTTAAAGGAAATAAAATTGTGCTCAAAATCCAGCTCAGACAATTTTGTATTTTGCTGTACCAGCACAGCAGCTACTGGTTTTAATAAGGCCTGAACAATCCAGTGTAAAACTGTCTAAACTGTCAGGAGGTGCATGAAAGATTTGAAACCAGTCTTCCTATCTGCAATGATCAGACTTGCCTAGAGGACAGGAATATCAGAAGCATAAATCAAAAATAAAAAGGATGATAAAGAGTAAATGAAAAAGCATGGATACATACCTTATAACGGGATTGATCTCTGTCATAGATCCTTTTTTCAGACACCATTTTTGGGGCAAAAAAGTTGGCAAGTTTGCCAAGGTAGACCCCATTTCTCAGTCCCTCCTCCAGTTCTGTGGTAAGGGGCAAGTCCTCCTCCAGGCAGGCTTCTATCCACCTGAGAATACACAGATACTGACTTCAGAGCAGGCACAGGATTCTTATAAGGATCTATTTACATTCAGCTCTTGCAACCATGATGTTAACCTGACACGCCAGATGGTTTGTTACACAGAACCATTTTAGAAGTCATCCTTGGAAACTGTTTGAAAAAGAGAAGGCACTTTCAAAAAATTATTGGCGGGTGTTTGGATGAATCATCTGTCCATCACGTCTTACCATGCGAGGCAGCTGGATTCACAAGATCATGCGAGAATCCTCACAGGATGCTGATTTGTTGTTTGGACACAAGCGCATTACTTGAAGCCTGACTAGATGGATTCTGGTATGATCTCGCAAACCCAGCTGCTTCACAAGATAGCCACTAAACATCCAAATAAATCACAAATTAAAGTCTAAGCATGCATGATCATTCTAATACTAGGAAGTGGACAAAGGTAAAGGTAAATAACAATGAAAAGACAGTCCTTCCATAAGAGAAAGTATTGTTACAGGTTAATTAAAAGGTCCATTAAAATTTCAGTGTCAACTTATTAACTTTACTGTAACACTGAAGAACATGCTGACTACATTCAGAATGTTAAAAAACAAAGCAGCCTAATGTGTTTACTTTGCCACCTGAGATCTATTGAGTGATACAAGTTAATCGGTGTCTGAATGCCTGCATGTACTCAGAAAGTCAATATTGGTTTTTCCTACTCCTGCTGACATTCCTGACTAAGGACCAAGAATATGACTATATATATATATATGATATATGATATAACTATATAAAAATATCAAAAATACTAATGGTGTCTGTCTGTATTTACATCCCAGACCAGTGAAGGAAACCTTGTGTTTGATATACATAATTTTGTGACGGTGCATCTATGATTTAATTTCTAAAGCCATACTTTCACTCCACTTCACACTACATCTGTATCAGTGGGATAAACTCAAATTCAAAACAAATATATTGTCCTCTGGCTAACAAAATCTTTGAATTTAGGAAAGAGCAAAGATTCATGTAAATATTATAAGGTGATCGTTTAACTTTTAACCCATGATAAATATACACTTAGTCTTGGTTTTATTAAATTAGTGTTAACATCATTAGCCTACTCAAATCCAGAGGTGCTTTATTTATTCATTCTGGGTTAAACACAGCAACAAAGTAGTCTGGAGGCCAGTGAGAACTGGGCATTGTTACAGACAGCACCCACACCGTGCCCAGCATGCTTTAGGAAGGGGGCTGTGGACAGATTTACAATCTGAGCTTTGAGACCATGTGAAGGTTAGTCAAAGTCTCACTTGTCAAGTGGAAACTGTGCGGCACAAGTGAGCAAGATGCCTAACACTACTTCAGCTGATCTGAAGCCTAAATTGATCACAAATGAAGGTTTGTGAGTTCCACTTCTGCAAGACATTAAGTGTAATCATGAGACACTTGTAATGAATGTGATTATATCACTATGAGTAGTGAACACAGATGAATTGACAGGGATAAGGAGAAACAGAAAACTGAACTGAGAATATAATAAGATTGACCTTCTTTCTGTCATAATGTCCCTTTGTAAGGATCAACAGCAGCGTCACAGCAGCTTCACAGCAGCCCCTGCTAAGTAGTAACTGGACATATTAGGGAAAAATCCATTGCAAAGAACTAGTGAATGATTAGTGAGGGAGGTGAACTATCAAGGTTTGAGAATCTGTTACATATTATCTTACTGCCTGGAAGTGACACCACATTTACTAGTATGGCTACAGCCCTGTCCTGATGGTTCTACTCTGAAGAAGCTGTTAATATTTACGTTTTCGCCCTGTTGCTCATCATCCTACAACTTAATTTATGTCTTGTTGAATTTACCAGCATAGAGACTGAGCTCAGTGATTTAGCTTGTTTGCCTTAATGAGTTATTCATACCAGCAACCCCATCCCTCTTTCTGCCTACAAGCAATAAAGTGTGCCCTCCCACATGCAACCACACAGACACCTTGTTTAGGTTAATTAAGGCAGTGCGGGTGCTCAACAGGTCTGCTCTGTCAAAATATGTGTCAGCACATTAAGGACAACCACAACACTCCATGCACTGTCAACACAAACCCAGTGGAGTGTGTGGTTAGAGACCTTAAGCAATAAGCATAAGCTTCCTCTAGTGTAGTAGCTGTCGATTATGCATGACAAACTCTGCAATACACGTTTTTAATTGAAATATTAAGCGCAGATATGCTTTTGCTGTGTGAAAGTACTTTAGAGGTGTAAATATTATAAAATGTGAGATAAGCCACTTTTTCCTTTATGATACCATATATCCCCAATACACATTCAGGATGTTCCTGTATGGGTAACAGGGGTAAATGGTAAGAGAGCTCTCCTGTGAAACTTCACTTCCTGTCCTTAAAGCAATGCATCCTGAATCCTGAAGCAGGACACACTCCTGTTTACAACACACCAAAGCAGGCCTTCCTGTCATTGTCTAATCTGCAGCACACCAGGCTAAACAAAACACAAGGAGTCTGAGACTTCAGTTTGTCCCATAACAACACATTAATACTGAAACAAACTCCTTTGCTTTCAGCTATAGTTTAACTGTCTGCACAGGCCCTCCTCTGAAAGCTTGTGTCATATGTTGTAGCTTAGTCATGCTGGTCATGGGTTGGCATTTGTTCCTCTGAGTGAGTGAGTGAGTGTGTGTGTGTGTGTGTGTGTGTGTGTGTGTGTGTGTGTGTGTGTGTGTGTGTGTGTGTGTGTGTGTGTGTGTGTGTGTGTGTGTGTGTGTGTGTGTGTGTGTGTGTGTGTGTGTGTGTGTGTGTGTGTGTGTGACATCAGAGAAATTTAGTGCTTGTGGTGGGGTAGGATGTGTCTAAATATTAGGATAATATCCCTGATTGAAAAGACAAGCTCTAGATGGCACAGGGTTGAACCTATATCAAAGCAAACCACAATGGTGCCCATCCAAAAAAGCTATGCTGTTTACTCTCTGGTGGGGGTACAAAGTCTGTGTGTGTGCGCGTGCTTGTGTGTGCGTCTGTGTGGTCCTACTGGGGGAAAAAAGTCTTGTCTCCAATTGGGGAAAAGTTTATTTTTGGGTCAGTGGTTAAGGTTAGGGTTAGGCAAGTAGTGGTGACGGTTAGGGTCAGCGTAAATCTCCAGGAAATGAATGTAAATCTATGTAATGTGACCATGATCTGATATGATATATGTGTGTGTTAAGAGGATGTGTCCTTTAACTGAAAATATCACCAGACCAAACTTAGCACTCCACCCTATCAAGTGAAGTTACAAACAGGGGACTTTGAACAACAAAGCACGAGGCCATTGTACTGTGTATAAAAGGACTCTGATTTGGTCACATGGAATATTCAAGTTCATACATGCCATAAACAATGATCCCACCAGCCACGTTTGCATTTGTTATGTCCTCCTGACCAATAACACCTGAAGTAAACTGACTCTTATAAAACCGCAGGTGTCTCTGTTTTATTGCTGAGATTTGCTCTCAGTGAGGATATTTCCAATGAGCCTGTGATTTATCTGTTCATGCATCCAGTTTTTAATAGAGGGCAATAACACATTTGACAGATGGCATGCATGGAAAACATAAAATCGCAGAATGCAGAGGATCTAAAAGTAATTGAACTTGGTTGTGAGGAGCTGACAGAATTCTTTTTTTTTTTTTTTTTTTTTAAACGTCGTCGGCCCCAATACCATCCTGCAGATTAGCTCAGGATGCCCCTAATTATGCCACCAATATTTCAGTTCACTTACCAAACTGAATTCTTAATATCATGAAAATTTGACTTTGCCATTCAACTTTATTTGCTACTTCAATTGTGCTCTACCCATAATTACTTTATTATGAATTTTAGACACAGTTTAAGATAGCACCCCCCCTGTGAGTGCTTATACACTGTCAAAAAAAGATTTTCCGTAAAGAAAATAAATCATAAGGTAAGTAATAGACTTTTGTACCTTCAGTTCCATCGTTTGACTACAGAAGACTTAATTTATGCTGAATGAGCTTCTTGAGTAATGTTATGCTTCTTTTACCCTCTGAAAGAACAAAGAGTATTTTTCTGGCCACATCTGACGTTCTGGAGATGTTTTAATTGGACGAACAAACTCTACCAGTTTCCAAAAGACATGAGTAGGCGATGACATTTTTCTTGAAAGCTCATTTCCTAGGTGTACTAAGAAAGCCTTCAAAAGAGTCGCTCCCGTCATGGTTGCCTTGTTTCAGTTAATGCTGACTCCTGACCCAGGAGAGCAGAATCTAATCCCGTGCGCTCTGTGGCTGACGGCTTCATTAGACGTCTGCCTTAATCCTAATCCAACTTGACACCTTTCCCAGAATAGAGGTCCCGTTGCACAGTTGACAGGAGTGTAGTAAAAGTCAGTAGCACTTAGATGGAATAACAGGAAGTTACAGAGTGAAAGTTTGAGTTTGTGTGGAAGTGAGGGCGAAATAGTAGTCACCATGAGGTTAACCATGAGGGTGTTACTGAAGCTTATGTTCCCTAAACTGTCTCAGCGAAGCTAAAATAGCTTTCCACTAAAGTTCTGCCAGCACACTAAAAATCTAGGTATATCACTGTAGACTGTTATTACCCTGACATAATCAGTCAATGAAAGCTATTCAAACAGTCTTTACTGTGTCAAAGTGCAGCTTCAGTTGTCAAACAATAATCTGAGGAAATGCTGATGAAAATGGGGCACACACATACACACACATCTCATCTAAGAGTGTCCCAACAAGAAGCCTGATGGTTGAATCACCACTAGGCTACAGCACACAAGCAGAAATTATCAATTTCAGGGATCAATTTGTGTGTGACTGGGTGGGGTTGTCGCAAAATCAGTGAGTTAAAAACAGGCATCATCACACTTCCTCTTCAGATGGATATGTAGAAGACAGGAAGTGGTTTAGTTTTAGTTTTGCTGAGGCACCTCACAAGAAAAGAGTCTTCATCGGGTTAACATTGACTTTAGGATAACTGACTTTTAAAAAACCAGGAGCCAAAACATTACTACTGCAAAAATGATCATCAAACCTTCTTGAATTTTAGTATGTATTTGATTATTTCAGGGTTCAGTGAGGTTAAGGGTGGACACTCTTTCCACTAAGTCAGCACCACCCCTGTTTTAATTGCACATGTTCTCATGCATGCTTACAGCTCTGCGTCATCATCATCATCATCATGCACGCTGATTGTGTCGTTAAAGCTCCCCGCTACTACAAACATTATTTAAACACACACTGCTTTGTTCCCTCATCTATCTCATGTCCCTGACTTTGCCTCCATTTGATTTGATTGAACGTCAAAGTCATGCCCTGCTACTTTTACTTCTCTGTAAAAATGTTGATAAAATAAATAAACACACGATACAAAATTGTTTTGCATAATCAAACAATAACATCAAACTTAATGTTTGACCAAATACACCCATTGTCATCCCTCTGAACTGTAACCTGTGACAAAGGGTTATGCCATTAAGCTCCTCTTATATTCCCTTTCATCCTCTCCTCCTCCTGTCTTACCGTTTGGCCTCCTCCAGGTGACACAGGTACTCGTAGGCAATGTTCTGTCGTCTCCGCTCGTCCATCTCCTCCGCTGACAGCCTCTCATCATCCTGGATGGCTAGAAAAAAACAAACAAAATCACAAAATCATGTCACTGATGTGCTACATATTCTTATTGTCTTCATTACACAGAATTAAGACTTTCATCTTTTAATTAACCTTTTAGTTATCCATGCCATACATGCAATATGTGGAATTCTTTGCCCGCCTCACAAAACTTAAAATGGATAGATATCCTTTTAAGGAAGGATCAGTCATGTGGTTATGGATGATATGCTGCTTTTCATTCAATATTAAAATAATGGGTTTTTTTGTGCTGTTTTGCATGTATTCTCTTTGAGTTTTGTGTATTGTTGGCCCATCAGGGGATGAGCTTAGACTAGTTTGCCACTACTAACATTAAATAAATTAAATACAATTATACATAAAAAGTATGTACTATCGAAAAACAATCACTTGAGTGCATCTCATTTCTAAAATATAGGATTTCTTGACTAGAGGTGCCACTCGCAATTATTTACATTATTGATTATCCAGCCAATTATTTTCTTGATTAATCTGTTACTATTTTAGCATACAAAATGTCAGAAAATAGAGAAAAATGTAAATCTCACAGATCTTGAGATTACATCTTCAAATGTCTTGTTTTGTCTGATTAATATGCCAAAAAGATCCAGAGATTTAGTTTAAAATGATATAAAAACAGAGAAAGATTCACTCCTTGCATTAAAAAGCTGCAGCTAAAGAGCTTTTTAAGTAAAAATTGATTATCAATATAGTTGCAGAATTGTTTTCTGTTGATGAACTAATCAATTAAGCCATTAATCATTGCAGCTCCAAACATGACGCTGGTTATTCATACAACAGGAAAATATGACACTGCAAAAATAACACATTCAAATCCTGTTATGTAAAATGGGATTTGCCTCAACAATTGTGTAGTTTGATCACCTTTGATTGTATATAATCTCCTCACCACTGAAATAATTTCTCCTCAAAAGGACATTCATTTGTTTAGTAGAGTTTTAATGAACTGTACTGGCATCAACATGAATGTCGTGGAAGCTTCATTTATACTGTAAATTCATGTTTTTTGTATTATAAGGACTTTGAGTGCCCCTGAGAAACTGTACCACATCCTATGCTCCAATGAACCGCTGTATGAGAAAGATGAAATGGCCATGATGTCAAAGTGGCCGTCGTGGGGTGCCCCACTGACAAGTGACTTCTACTGAGAGTTGACCTTTACCTGCAGCTTAATGAGATCTCCCCCCCCCCCAACACTTCTTATCCCCCTCTAATCCAACCAAATCTCTTTACTTCTGGCTGAGTGAAGGGCCAATCTGACGCTCAGGGGAGCTCAGTTTCAGAGCAGAGCTGTCTCCCACTGGACAGAGCACCATGCTCTGGGTTGAGTATAGATTAACAGCTGACTTTTCACATGGACTATCATACTTTTTATGCTTCCTTATGAATCTAGGACATCAAGTAAGACTGAAAAATCTGTAATTATACAAACAGACACCAGAGTTTACCTTTGGTGCACAGGTTTCATGAGTATTACTACCGCTTGAGATGCCAAGTTAAACTGATGATGATTGATTGATTCAACATATTCAATCTGATCTCAATTCCCAGGAGTAGGAAAAAGCCTACACCTGTTCCTATTCCTACTCAGTGCTGTGCTTTAATTACTTACCGCAGTAACTTATTATTTACTGCTGTGTTTTGTAGTGGTTTATTTATGTGCTATGTATTAATTGTGTTACTGTACAATGCTGCAGTACAGAGGGCAACACATTAAATCTGATTCTTTTAAACCTGTCATATCTATTCATCTGCCACCTGCTTAGACATCCTTTCGGCGCGTCTTTATAGATATGACATTCAATTCTCACATGTGAGAGGACAAGGCAGAGACACAAGACAAATTGCACACACACACACACACACACACACACACACACACACACACACACACACACACACACACACACACACACACACACACACACACACACACACACACACAGGGATTTTCAGCCACGGTTGAAATGTCTTCTGCCCTTATGCTGTAAGTACAGCATCCGGCCATCCAACCACAGATCAGAGGCCCAGCTGTGCTGTTCACGGAGATGCAAAATGTGTATTTCATTCATCTCAGGGGTAGAGAAACCATACTGCAGCCAATACCCCCACTGACTCCTCACACACTTCCTGGAAGGGCTTGTCTGCACTCTTGCAATGAGTGTTATATTTAACCCTCAGGATGGAGTCTGTTGCTTTTGTGTGTCACAGGATCACTGGACCTGAGTTATTAACTGTATGCTTATGACTCATGCTGTTGTTTAGCTGAAAAGTTATTCAACCAAACCTTTAGGAGGCAATGAGGGGCTACAAATCAAGACTAACTTTGTTTTTGGGCTGGTCCATCTCACAGGAGAATCCATTAACTACAATTAGTCTGACATTCTTTGAAATTAATTCATGGGTTTGACTTTGCTTTAGTTAAAACACAAGCAGAGGAAACTTCCTTGGAACAACAAATTAAAGATACATTGTTGGCTCAGAGGAAGACCACAGTGTCAGTATTTGTGCTGCTTTTCTACAGACACACCCCTCCATGTGTGTATGCAGGCACTGTTGCTTAATGAGATTCAATGGTCCAAAGAGGCAAGATACTGCAATGACAAAAATTGTTGGCCTTATCTCTCAGAGTTGTACTTTGCCCACAGATGGTGGTTTGTGACAAGATACCTACAGTAAATACTAACACAGTGTTGCCTACCTAAAATGTGTTGATTACATTCTTGACCTACTCATTGAGTTAGTCCTGGATTTCGCCCCTGCAGTAAAATAAAAAGTTAATGATTAACCTATGAGAAAAAAGCCTTATGTGTAGACAGCCTGATATGCTGTGTGCTACCATTAAATAAACAGATTTTTTTTTTTAAACCACTTAGGTGATTTTGGGAGAACTATGAAGGAAAATACAATTTAAGGGAAGGTTGTAGTGCCCAAATCACAGCACCTATTATCTGGAACATCAACTGACCCACCTTATAATTTAAAAATGAGCCATTAACCAAGAGAAAACTCCTTCACTGACCTCTGACCACTTTTCATGTGTATTTTATACTGTCTGCAATGCCACACCTACTAATGGTATCTTGCTTTTTAATGGGGCCAGGTGCTGCTGTGCCACCTGTTGCCATGATGGCACCTTATGTTAGCTTATAAACTCAGGGTGAGTTTATAAGCTCTGTCATTTAACCGAGTAAGACAGAAAGTTAACACAAGTTTAGTTTGAAACTCTGTCAGAAAAAAAGTGCTACTTACTTCCATAGCGTGGCTTTTGTAATGTTGCGGTGTCTTCATGGTACATCCTGCCGTGTTTCCTCCACTGGTGAACTCTTGTGAACTGAAAATAACTTGAGCTAATGTTAACGTTACAGCCGCGCCTCAGTCAGGATGTATTGGTTGGAATAAAATAACTACAGTAGCAAGCTGAATGCCAGAATGACAAAAATGGGGCACAATAGCCTTCAAAAGTTTGAGTGAAGCGCCAAATGTCAGTAGCGACAGACAGTCTCCATGGTTTGCGCTTTGGCTCCTGGACAACCTACTTTGTATTATCTTGCCGCCGCTACTCTCTGTGAGGTGAAATGTTTGACGGGACAGGAGGAGATGGAGATTTAGCAGGTTTAGCACCCTCTGCACCACCTGCTGGTCAGAAGGTAGCTCGTGACGTATTTACTTCCACTGTGAAAAAAGTGTGGTTAAAAAGTGACACACCACCACCACTACACACTGTAATGATTAGGCTTTTGTTTGTTTTGTTTGTTTTTCTTTTGCCTGCTGTCTGTCTCCTGGAATAAACACACTGTCAGTCACATCCAGGAAAAGTACACTCAAAGCGTTTTTAGTCAGTAATAAAGACCATAAACATATAGGCTACTGGCAACAAGGGGAAAATACTGTAAAATGTATTTACAAGCTCAAGTCAGTCTTATTTTCTTATTGTATAAAAAAACACATTTGTGTTATTCGCCTATTTTTAAATCATCTGCATATCAGTGATCGACAGTGAATCCTAAATGTTACAGTAACTCCAGTACTTGAACCACTAGGTGGCAGCATTAGTATGAGATTATTATGACTGAAGGTAGCACACACAAGTGTACATTGTGTCTCTGCATTTATTTACTCTAATTCATTTACACTAGTTTCAATTATGTGTCGCCACTTTAGTAGGTCTAACGTGGCGAGTTTCTATTTCTATTGTATGTTTGGCTTCATGAACATGCCAATGACTTAATTGAACAAAGGGAAAAGTTGCCACTGCAAGTATGATTGCATAATTTCTTCCAAAGACTTAGTAAATTAAAAAAAAGATAAATCTTTCAAATAATTATAGGTGTGAGCAGTATTGTAATATATAAAGTATGACGATGAACTCTGTGAGGTTTGAGATGATGGTTATGAAATAAATGCATTTCATAATTTGCTAGAGAACATAACTTTTATTGTATACATGTTCAAAAGCAGCACAGTCTGCAATCCCTGCCTTTCCAGTTTCTAACATTATTCACAGGGCATCATTTGACATATTTCTTCACATATTTTCACACTTATAGATCTCTGAACATACAGCTCAGTCATCCTATGACTGGCAGGCCCTTTATAATAACATACACAACTTAATTCTCCACATACATTTGATTACAGTACCTCCATAAAATGGATGAACAGAACTTACAAGAGTGATACATTCACATTTTTCCTCAACAAAAATCAGAATATTGCCATCATGTTCTGCCAGAATAATTTACAATAAGAACACAAAGTTGAGCACAAAAGAACAGAAGATTTCTTACATACATGCAAATGTGTGTGCAGGCACGCACACACACACACACACACACACACACACACACACACACACACACACACACACACACACACACACACACACACACACACACACACAAAGAGTAGCAGGTGAATAGGGGCTTAAAGCCACAGACACACAGAGATGTACAACAGAGATACAGTAGATGGACGTATCACTTGGACAAAGCAGGAGACACATGATCAAGGAGCTTTAACACATTTAACCCAAACGTCCACCAATATCAGCTTTGATATGTACATTATTTACACTAAATGCATACGCAGGCCTGCAGCTGGGTATATGCACACACACGCATGCTTGTATACACACTCTCTCTTTCATACACACACACACACATAAATACAGTACATATAAGCAATACCTCAAATACCTCAAACATAATAGGTGATATAATTTCTCCCCAGTATAACACAACAGGTAGATCTGGTACTAATAAAGGTTTAACATATCCAGGAACATACAGATCAATCCCTCTGTTATTCTTGCTACTGACAGCAGGCAGCAGTGCTGGACTGACACTGCTGGGCAAAAGTCATTACTTTTTTATATCAGCATATTTATTTAGAATTCGTACGCAATACTCAAAAATATTTAAATCATGTTGTCAAAAAATATATGTTTAGCAGAACACTTCATTATGTATTTCCCACAGATTTTATCAAATCTGACAGACAGTTAGTTAGTTAGTTCAGGGAAATGGAGGCATATGTGCCTACTTGGATGTTTTTTGTTTGTTTGAAGTTGTTTGTTTGTTTGTTTATTTGTTTTCTATAGCACTGAGAGAGACATCTGCAGTAAAAGGGCAAACTACCTCTACGCTGCAATCACAGACACAGATACTAATACAGAGAAAAGCAGGAGGGCACAGGCTGTAACTCAGAGAAAATACAAGACTGAAAGCAACTGAATTGCTGTGTATTTGAGAAATTACAATTAATGCCAATTTAAATTTTTAGAAGCATTTTAAAAATAGCAAAACCTTTATTTATATTCAACTTATATCTTATCTCCCTATCTTATCTTATTATCATTATCTTCAACAGCAAGAAACAGGTCATGTTCCCAAGTTAGAGATTATGGCAGAATCTGAATTTAGACAAACACCTTGTTCAGTTCTACATTTGTCCACAACTTCATATATGTAAGAATTATGCAAACATTTGAGTTCAATTTTACCCAAATGTTTTGAGATTCAGTCCAAAAGCTAAGAAGTTTCCTTAGGAGACATTTTCATCGTGAATGGCACCAATTATCCCTCATAAAGAGGTGGTTGGTATTTACATTATTACTTTGCAATCATGCTAGCTATTTTACACCATTTGATCATATTATGGCTCATTGTTACCTTACGGTAGTGGAATTAATCTCTGGAGAGGAATAGGCTTATTCGCAAAAATAAACATTTTTATCAAAACAGGAATGTCTAACAAAAGAGATTAGGTTTAGGAAATGAATTGACACCCTAATAAAATACTGTATTGGCCACATATTTCACATATATACACAAAAACTTAATGATCATTTTATTATATATTTCCTATTAAGTTTCTGTCTTTTCCTTAGGACACCACATGACTATGGGCAGACTGCTCCAGTTAAGGAGAGGCACATTTAAAAAGGCCATTCAGTATTTTTAAAAGGAAGGAAGCAGCATGACATGTCATTATCAACGCCAATGCCACAAGCAAAATCCAACATAAATCATAAGGAGTGCTCATCAGAGAGCGTTGGTACAATAACACAACACAACACAAGGAAGGGGGCGCCCGGAAAAACAACATTTGGATAAAATGAATAATTCATCATTCCAACTTCACAACTACACAGCAATAAATAAAATTAAAGTCTTCAGATTTAACATACCATACAATTATTGGTACAAGAAAATACTGTTTTTCTATATGGCCTTTTTTATTCTTGATTGGATAGGTAATGCAAAGGGCTTAGTGTCTTACATGAATGATCTGCTTTGAAAAGGTTGCAGGTATCTGAGAAAATATCATGTTGAACAAAAACAGTATTGTGTGTATGGTCCCAGTGGAGAATGGGTCAGATTGTAGTTATATGAGAGTGTGAGTCTATTTTAAGACATAGAATTGCACAATATATATACGTGTGAATATTTATTATATTTGTATATGTTGACTGTTTGCAACATGTCCTGTACGCGGGTCCTGTGGGCAAACCATCTGTCATGCATCTGTGTCGTGTGTCCGCTCTGTCTGATCATCTATTCCCTCCGTTATCACACAGCAGGCTGGCTGTGCTCATTACAGCTTGTTTTTCTCTTTTCTCCCCATCTGGCTTGTCTTAATAAGACTGTATCAATATTAAAAGCCTTGAGCTTTAACCATGCGGTGACTCCACACAAGATTATGGCTGCAGCTGGAAGGTACATCCGTTCACTGAACAAAATTTTACTGAAGTCTCAATAAAATCTCAGAACCTGTGCAATTTTTCAGCTCTGTCATGTGAAATATTCAGAGAATAAATTCACAAAATTACTTAATATTAACTTTCAAGGATTGATCTAACGCATTGTGAAAAAGGGGTTTTCAAACATTATACCTAAAGAACATAAGCTAAAATGTGATTATTAGTGTTAAGGTATGTATGAACCAAGCCATTTGCACTCCTTGTTCACTGCTCCCTGGACTTCCTCTTGATTTATCTCCATTTTACCCCAGCTGATGAACATCATGCTGGGGTTACATGAGGACATTCGCCCTGGTGTCAGGCAACCGGAGACCCACTAGGCCTCCCCCCACAAGCACGGATGAGGCCATGAGGATGGGGATGGCCTTCGTGATGCCAACAAGGGAACCAAATATCAGATTCCCCAAGACTGCAGCCAACTTGCACAGAGCATTGCAGAACCCAAAGCCTGTCCCTCTGGATGAGGGGGGGAGAGACAGAAATATGTTAAAGTTGATTGAATCAGCTCTTTGTTTTTATGTAGAATGTCTGTCCATTGTATGGAAGTCAATAAGCAAGTCTAAACAACTATGTGCACTTTTGTCCCCTCACCTCCTATTAGTAGGGAAGGACTCAGTTGTGACCACATCCAGGGAGTTCCAGGCAGAGATGCTCAGGCCATTGTAAAGGCACAACATGAAAATCATCATGGACTCACTGGTGCCAAACCACAAGAAGAAACAGCTGATGCCTGACAGGACCATGGAGCCACCTGAACACAGAGAATGAGTTAGTGCAAGTCATTTATATAATGCTCAAAATTGCCTTTCATACTTGATGATGGATGCCACATCCATAGCATGAATCATTTCAACATCCTACAGTCAATATGAAAATCAATTACTCAAATGTGCTGTCACCCTCCTCCATTGACACGAACATGAACCTTCCCCATCTTTCTTACCTAACATGGACAGACGCCCAATTTTGTCCATGAGAAGGGCAGACACAATGTTGCCAGGCAGAACAGCTAGAGTCCCCAAAAAATTGATAAAGTAAACCCAGTAGGCACTGTAGTCATCATCAAACGTCATCTGGCATCCCATCTTGTTGTGGGTGAAAGTGCTGTTGATCACCTCTGTGCCATCGATCAACTTGGCTTCATCGATGTCTGCCCAGAGAACACAATAAATCACAATTTGGCAATAACAGCACATAGCAAATTACTGTTTTCTCCAATGTTTTCTGTGATTTTGTCTGCCAGTTTTCCCTTTTCACCATTTCACCTGGTTAATTTGAGAATCCAAAATGACAAAACGTGCTGCTTAATCTTTAATTTGAATATCTCACCTGTGTTAAAGAAGAATGCATCAATGAAAGTACAGTTACGGAAGAATGAGCCCACCGATGTAACATCATCAAAGAAGCAGTTACGAAAGGTTGAGTCAATAAAAGTGACGGACCTCAGCTTCATACTGATGAATCTGAAGAGACAAAGTAGCAATGGGCTTTCAATGTTTTATCACAGCATGTTATAGTAGTTATTATAGTTTAAAATCAGTGTAACTGCAGTGTGGTAACATTTAAACTGTTTAAACCCTAAATTAATATGTTTGCTTTGTTTAAATATGTTAAATCATAAGATCACAGATTAAAATTATAAACTGAACATAATCCATATAATTTTGCCTCCACTCATCCTGCATGTTAATTTACTAGTCCTACCGATCATTGACGAAGAGGCCATTTTTGTGGATCTGATTCTCCAGTGTGAAGTTGAAGGTGAAGTCTTCGATGCGTTCATTGTTGTGGATCTTTACTTTAGAGGCATAGTCATCTGCCTGAAGGTGTTTGATGACATCAGGGAACCAAACTGACAGGCCGTAATACCTGCAACCAACGGAACACATACTGCATCAGGACAGCAGGGAGTTATTTTGTCAATTGACCAGCTTAATAATGTTGATTTTGGACCAAAAACATGGACACACTCTTAAATGTGCAATCAGAGAAACAGAGAGGCAGACACACACGGCAGAAGGAGACACCTGTGGTTTTCTGTTTGATTTTAAAAGGTGTTTTTGTTTTAAAGGGTGTTTTTAATCCCTGGCTGCTTTCATTCCTATCCCTGCTTCCACTGAGACACCAATGGACCAGTATTGATCCACAGGACTATGATTGATTTCACGCAGCCACGCAACTTCTGCACAGCAGAGAAATCACAATGACAGAAATGCAATGTGGCTGCAAGCCTGACTGCCTTGTGCTATTATCTGAGCAAAGAAATTAGACTTGTCAGATTTTTCTATGACACAAATGAGATCAGAAAGCTCACCCGAATGACAGTGTGAACCACACTATGGCCAGCCGTATCATGTTTTCTCGCATAGGGTAGTTGAAACACTTCATGAGATTTATGTAGATCTAAAAAGACAAAAGACCAATTTTAGTTTATACATAATCAAAAGACAAATTCAGAATGGAATTAGTGGAAATAAATGAGTATAACAGCTGACCTTAAAATACAGTGAAATAGGAAAACGTTTACCCCATGTACTTCAGCCTTTATCCGAAAGAAAGCCTTGGAAACTGGATTTCCGGACTGTGACTCCATTTCCACCAGTTCATCTAACTGCTTTGGGATCTTGATTCTATTTACCTGGGAAATCAACCACAGGAAACACAATAATTACATTAGTAAAATATTACAGTGACATGACTCTAATTATGGATTACAGTATAGTGGGTCTCAATTCTATTTTAATTTTGCTTATCTATGTGGTCATCCCTCATTTCCAACTATATTGAAAGCAAACGATGACTGGATTGAACATCTAATCAGAATCAAGAAGGTGAATTTTAACAGGCGGTATTAAAGTACATGATCAATTCAAGAAACATGTCGACTAAGAGGCTTTCCCAAACTGCAGCTCATGCAGCAAATAATCCTGAATGACACAAAACAGCTTTCAGAAGCATCATGATTCAGATGTGATCCTGCACAGAGAATGTGTTAAAGCCTGTCCCAGTGGTGGCAGAATATAAGCCTCTTTGCTTCCTTAAGCATCCAGAAACCCAGCCAAGACAGCGCGCAGGAGAAACAAACACTCACAGTGAAGACTTTCTCCGGTTGCCCACGCGCTCTCATGTTGGTGTCGTGGATCTGTTTGAGGATCATCCAGGCTTCATCGTGCTTCCCCACCTGACAGGAGGGAAAGTGGGGGAGAGAGAAGACAAGATAAATTCATGCGATCAGCACCAGTCTCGCTTACTCAGAGATGGCAACCGTCTCCCATCCGCAATCATATACACTGCACATAAATACACTCCTTTGATTTCTCTGACATGGGCCAAAATCATGAGAGTCACGACAACAGTGACTCATTTTACTTCAAAGGGTAATTATCCTGCAGCAGAAAAACTACTGGCGCTGATCTTTAGGCTTCTATTTTGAGTTTTGGATGACTCACACTTTTTAGTCTGATGAAACATCTGTTGGGGAAATACTCTCCATTTGACTGTTGTATTATTATAAAGATGAAATTGATGTAAAATTGATAAGCACAGTTATTGACACTGACAGTGCCATATGGCTGCCTTCTTGAAGATACAACTGATGCTACAGATTCAGGAGATATCAGAACAATTTCAGTGTTGTTGAACTGTAACAATTCAGAAAAATCTGTTTACCTCAAGGTAAAATCTGGGACTTTCAGGCATGAAGGTAAGCGCCACCACAGCACACACACAGGGCAGGGCACAGACAACCACAAACACCCTCCAACTGTGAAACTGGTACGCTGAGCCCATACTGAAACTCCATCCTGTAAACAGTTGACAACCAGGTCAGATTAAGATGTTTGAAAAAGCAGAATTGGAAATTAATGCATTTAAATATTTGAAGATGTTACAAGTGCTTACAGCACTTAGAGATGACATGCACACTTCTAAAGCTGAATAAATAACTGTTGATCAAACTTCATTTAACTCCAATCATTAGCAAATGAAATCCTCAAATGCAACATAGTATCAATGCAACAATGCCATCAAGATGTCTATTTATAAAACAACAGACAAAGGACAACATGACTATTCATTGTCCAAAGTTGTCCAATGCTGCCTCCCTGTTTAGCTCTGTTTCTGGTCTTCACCAACTCCTGAGAAGAATAGATGGCTGTTTAGCTCCTGAGTGATCCAAAATGTTAACCAGCTAGTTTTGGGGTTGGACATGTAGCGCACAGTGGGTTTATGAGTGCTTTTCTTTTGGTGAAAATAGCTGCTTGCTGCAGACTAATGGCAGTGGACTTTTGGGCCTGAACTAAATCAATTAGTGAAAAAGTAAATGCAGAATGAGGCGATAATGCTGTATTTACAAGTAAGTTATTTCACATTGCATATCATTATACAATAGCATTTGATCCATTATTGATATAAGAATAAGATAAATCCTATAATTGCAATCAGGGTTTCTTATTACCATTGTAAATGCCCGTATATCGTATGTAATGTGCATGTCTAAATATTCTTGTTGAATGGTGGGGTTTTTTGTTGTTGATGGAGATTATTTGGGTTTGGTATGTTGTCATCATTTCAAAGATGATTTGGTGTGTTTTAAGCACAGCTAACTTAATGTTTGCCTTTTTTTTTGCTGATAAAGATGAAGCATGTGTTGGTATCCATTCAAAGATCCTGATCCTGAAAATAAGTGACAAAGCACTACAGGGAATATTTCTGGTGATAATTGCTTGTGTCTCGGACCAGACAACAAATCACAGTAAGTCTAATTCATGAATTATACACTAATGCTCAGCACACCATTTGAAACCAGCAGGTGGTTATTTACCCAATCTTCAATTCACAGGGGCATAATAAAAGCAAATATCGTTACTCAAATAGTCTTGAAACGATCCTTTGAGGGAGCACAAGTACTGTAGATACTACGGTATATCTTTATCAGAGGCAAGATTGGGCCATTTGATCTGAGAGGCTGAGTCTAAATGTTATGTATGAACCTATTGCGAATACAACAGCTGCAAATGAAAGACGGCATTTAAATTAGAGCACTCCACAGCCAGAGCAGAGTGATGTGTAAGCTCTGAGATGAATGGCTCTGCAGAGGGAGCAGAGAGAAGGGACGGGTTAATTGAATGTGTAGGAAAGGAATTGAGTGTTTTCTGCTAAGTTAAATCTTGTTGCACCTGATCTCAGCCCACAGGCACTCTTGCAGACTCATTAATCATTGTAACATGCACTACTCACATACACACACATGCGCACACACACACACACATACACACATATAGGAAATCTCACAAAAGGGGAGAGACGCACACACAGCCACACCAACACATAAAACTTGCACTGCCAGGGTAAAAAAAAGCACAGAAATTAATAACACGAATTATCATATGCACATGACGCTTATGCCATACTTCCACCCACAAATGCACACAAAAAAACACACACACAATTAGATTTTTGTTTCCCTTTTGAAATATGACACTTACTGTATCTTCTTGCATTTTCACAAAACTGTTTTGTGAAAATGGTTCAAATAAGTAAAGGTTTTTTGTTTTTTTTAATCATTCAGTGAATAAGGCAGGATGACTACTGTTTAAAGACATCTTAGAGATAGACATAATGAAAGATTTGAATTTAGCTTAGGTTGAAACAACAATCATGTTTTTCTCATACAATGCCTGACAAAAGATGTTTCCACATAGACCTAAACTATGTGGAAAATGTAAGACATTTCCTCTCCTCATATATGGGATGAGACTTTATATATACCAAATAAATCGAGGACCAGCCAGAATGCAATCACAAATGCATAATACAGATTTATAATATAGATAATCCAGATAATATAGATTTCTATTTGTGCTGTCATTGACTTCATTTTTTAGATTTTTTTGGGAGAGCAAACACAAAAAAGGGTTGCCATGTCAGTCGTGACCTCCCACCGCTCTCAACAGATCACGCCGCATGCAGATGCTGCTCCAAAGGGAACAGCACCATTATCCATCAACGTACTCCTCCAACGTACTCCTCCTCCTACGCCTATCCAAGGCGTAGGAGGGGAGTCAGGGCGTGTGGAAGGGGGGTTAACGCTAATGGTTATGCCAGGAAAAGACTGGTTAGAATTAATCTCACAGCGTATTAAAATCAGGCTTTGATAGCAATGCATATCAACAATTTTCAAATACGAGGTGGGTGTTTGTTATAAGTGATGGATGCATCCCACAAGAGACCAACAAGACGAGCATGTGTCAGGAGGGAGCAGTCAAAAAAACATTACAAAGGTAAACGTCTAGCAAAAACATCAAAAGGACAAAAGTAAAAAAGTAAAACTGGATTTTATTCCTTTTTATATTTGCTGTTGGTGAATTTATTAACACGACAATACAACACTGTACAAAACATGTATAAACATAATAAATGTGATGTTTTCATATACTGTACATGCAAGCAGGTTGTTACGGATAAACATTTTTTGTTGTTTTTTTCTGAGTAATAGCACACGTTATATGGGTGTGACAATAATATTGGTAATACTGTACATTACCAATGAGTCTATGATTGGGTTTCACCTCTCAGTGTCTTTGTTGGAGGTAATAAGATTAGGAGACTTTGTAGTCATTGTCTCGACTGTGTGTAGAGTCCCTTTATTTATTTATTTGTCTTTTTGTGTGTGTTTGAGTGTGTGTATCTGTGTGAACTGACTCAGAGAGAGAGAAATAAAGAGAAAAAGAGACAGAGTAACAGAGAGAGAAAAGGAAGGAGTTGTTCAGCAGTGATTGCCTTTTCTACAGAACTGTAGTGTGGCTTCCTGCCCCTCAGGGTTAGTGTTTCACTCATGCCATCGGAAATCTCATTACAGGGATTATGTACATAATTGACTAAGTCTATGGATGACTGAGTCAGCAGTGCTACACAACTCCCAGCTAGATAGATAGATAGATAGATAGATAGATAGATAGATAGATAGATAGATAGATAGATAGATAGATAGATAGATAGATAGATAGATAGATAGATAGATAGATAGATAGATAGATAGATAGATAGATAGATAGATAGATAGATAGATAGATAGATAGATAGATAGATAGATAGATAGATAGATAGATAGATAGATAGATAGATAGATAGATAAATAGCGCAGTAGAGTCTGCTGAGGGTATTTAATCTGTAGATCTGTAGATCTGAGCAGTGTTTAACGAGGTTACTCCAGTGGTGGGCTTGGTTGGCAGCCTGTAAACTCTTCAAATTCTGCTGTCAGTGTGATGAGGACCTGTGCCGAGCAGACCTCCTTCAGGGGTCCAGCTGTGAGTCTGTCAGGGGGCTTTTGGGAGACATTAGGAGTCAGCGAGTGGAAAAGATAAATGAGAGCTCTAATGGTGTATTAAACACCAGTGTTGAGGCACTCGTATCATACACTGTCACCAGTGTTTTCATTCAAAGACATAAAGGTATCTCTGCATGAGGCATTTGGCCACTTTTTGCCCACACATCACAGTGCTGTTGGTTACAGGCACTGCAGCACTACAGGGAAAACATAAAACCATCGGGTTGCCAGAGTATGTATGCAAGACACGTAATCCCTTCTCAGAGAAAGAGAGGCGGAGTGGTAGTGAGCAAAGAAAGGCCACTACCATCCCTTCAATACGATATCAGCAGATCTGACAGCAGAGTCTTTTCATGAAGACTTGTTCTGGTTTCAGAGGGTTCTGCAAGTCTTCACCAGTGTGCCTCTACACATCCATGTGAGCGGATATACAGCAGTGTGTGTATTTATTTATGTGTTTGTGAGCACCCTTCTGTGAAGAAAACTGGCAAGTGCCTCGTCAGAAACTGAATGGAATTTGCCATTGCCCTGCCTGTGTGTTCATGAGTGTGTGTGTGTGTGTGTGTGTGTGTGTGTGTGTGTGTGTGTGTGTGTGTGTGTGTGTGTGTGTGTGTGTGTGTGTGTGTGTGTGTGTGTGTGTGTGTGTGTGTGTGTGTGTTAACTGGAATGACCTCATACAGTGTCTGATGTTATTGCCTTCAATTTCCCTTGAAGAAGACCTGTGTGGCTGCAGCCCAGTATCATCCATGCCACTTACAGACAGAAATACACACACATACACAAACACACACACACACACACACACACACACACACACACACACACACACACACACACACTGTATCTCACTGACGTCACAGGTTGGCTAAAGCATGGTCTGGCCATAAATCACCTCTAGCTGTAGCTTTGTCCTATTAGAGCAAGGAGAAAAACCTAATTATGCTTGATCAAGAAGAACACTGCGGAGACAGAGAATGGAGAGAGTGGAGAGGTAATAAAAGGAAGGACGGAGTTAGACAGAGAGATGGGGAGAGTACAAAACAGGAGGAGAGGGGAGGCAGTAAAAGGAAAGGACAGTAGGTTAAAAAAAAGCAGGGAAGAAGTGTGAGGGGCTCGAGTGGGAGAAGAGGAAAAGAGAAAAGCTCATCCCCTTCTTTTTTTTTTGCTTTTCATGAAGAGTGCAGCTGATATCTGAAGCAGTATTGTCATAAATCACAGGCATCTCTCTCCCACAGGCCCACCATCACCCATTCTGCTCTATGGTATCCATGTGTATGTTAATCTCTTAACCTCTGCCTCTCCCTGCCTGCAGCCACTGAGAGCTATTAAGTGATTGATTGTCTGGCAGGGAAAATTTAACGTACAGCCACAGGGAGGTCTTACCGTTTTTTAACCTGTTTGTCAGGAGTTAAGCATAAAGTCACATTACCAGCTTATCATCAGTGTAAACTTTATCCTTTTAAGGCTTTCACACGAGATACATTTTTTTAGACATAAATTCACATATAACTATCAGACTTTTTGACAACCATCCATTTCAGAAATTCTCCATCCCTTTACATGTCTGCTGTTTAATTACAGAAAAACTAAAATCATTTCGCTCTTGGTGCAGCCACATTATAAACATGAACCCCCTGCCTAACACATGACCTAACCCAGACAGGTGTACATTATTTTTTCTAACCAATAAACTCACCATAGTGTGGTATGATGGCCCAGGCCATGGCCGATGCATAGATCTCACCAATCATCCAGAACATACACAGCCAGCTGAGGTGTTCGCCTCTTTTCTCTCTGGACAACACCTCTGCAAAGAAGGAGAAAACGATGGGCACAGCACCTCCTATCCTGCAAGGACCAGAGAGAACAGGAAAGTTAGTGGGAGGTGGGGAGGCTGGTAGAGACACAACCTAAATTAACTTAATCATATCCTACTGTTTTACAACTTTTATATTAATTATTCATTCATGGTTGGTTTTACATGCTTTGCCTTCCCCCGGTTATATGTTTGTGTTCATTCAGCTACAGGAATACAAGCCAGTGTCACAAAAACTGAGGAGCAATTAAATGTTAAACGCTAATAGCATAATGGATAATTTCATGCAGCATGTTTCATCTGTAGGCTAATGTTTTTGATTTTGTTTTTGTTTTTTTTATATATTTTTTTAATAAAAAAAATGTGATTGCTTTGATAGTAAAGTGGTTAAAATAAGCAAAAAATAAGAACACCTATTTTTTCTCCAAACAAAACACACAAAAAAACCCCAGTGGAAGGTATACTCATGATTCAAAGGCACAGGTCACACTGGCAGTTCGGACAGCCTTTTCAATTACTCCGAAGGTCTCTGGGGAGAGCGATGCAGATGCAATTACTGAATTAGCTCTTAAAAGAACAGTTACACTGCCAAAGAGGACAAAATAAATCACCAACTGCGCCACTAGGTCTCCTTTGTGAGTAGATGACACATTGTCTGCCTCTGCTAACATTTTAAATTTCAGACAGTCTGAAACATGTTTTGTTAATATCTATTCTGAGACTACGTATATTTAATTGTTGTTAATGCAATGAGAACATCACAGGGTGTTAATAGTTTTCATTGCATTGCAGTAGTAGGGAAGATACGTTACGAAAATTGATAGATAGGTAAAATGACTCTATGGTCAAATCAAAAACTACAGACTTTCTGTTGTAAAGGGAGAGAGGAGCATGCTTTCCTTTAAGTAATCATTAAAGGAAATTGCTCTCAGCTTTTTTCAATAACTATTCAGTGAAAGTCTGCCTCACAGTGATTAATTCTTTACTCTCATTGATTTCATTTTGGATAACCATTGTATGTGCAGAAAGTGTGACCATCCTGTTGCCAAGGAAAGTATGCCTTAAGGCGTCCCTGCCTTTGGATTTGGCTTGACGTTCACAAATCATTTAAAGTGACGGCTTGCCTTCCTCGTCGGCCCGAGAATGACCCTCACTGAATCAGACTTACCCAAAGCCCGCGACGAGACGGCAAACAAGGAAGAGGCCGTATCCCTGGACAAAAGATGACAGGAAGGCGAAGAAGCCGTTTGTGGACATGCAAATGAGGAGGCACTGTCTACGGCCCACTTTGTCAGACATCCCTCCCCAAAAGAACGCTCCAACCATCATCCCCAAGTAAACAACACTGCCTGGAAAGAGAAAGGGACAGAGAAGTCTGATTTTCATTTTCTTCAATATACAGTGCATTATCTAACATCTTTAAATTCTTGTATTTGTTTGTATGAGATTGTGTTTTTGGTATCAAGGATTAGACCGACCGTCATTTTGCTCATCAGATTTTGTATGTAAAGTAACAGATGAGTCATTCCCCACAAGCTTTTCACATATATTTTGCTACAATATCTTCAAAAAATATAAACATGCTCTTTAGGAACACTATTTAAACGTGCAAATACTGATTTATTTATTTTTTGGCCTCTTGATGCCAGTTGAAAAGTTCTTCTTTTGGTCTCATTTGATTCTGAGGGAAATGTCTGACTCTTTAGCTGCTTAATGTTCCACTGTTCACCAGCCAGCCATTCTGTCTGTCTGCCATTTGGTGCTGTGCAGCTAGTTTTTGTCTCTGAAAACACCAGCCCACTGCCGCTGAAAACCACATTGAGAGCATTTAAAAAAAACCACAACAGTAAATTTGTAGGCCTGAAAACCAAAGAATGAACTGAAAGAGACTATAAAACGTTGTAGAGATGAGAGGGACTGCACAGTTGTGGATCGAGTGGCCCTTTTCACAGAAAGTGATCATGTGATCCCGTGTTAATATAAAAATATTGATTATAGACACGTAAACATGTTACTAAAGTTACAGACATGCACACCAGAGAGATTTCCAGGACATTCTCTGCTGTAAGCTGCTATTTTAAATAAAGCATTTCAGCCACAGAACAATTATGCCTCGCTCAAAGGCATGGTGGTATAAGACCAATGACAAGATGAATACATACTCACTGATGTGAATGTGAAATTAGAATGCAGCATTGTGAAAATGTCTCAGCCTAAGTGGTCAAAGCCACCTAACACTGCACTCAGCCAAGAAGTGTTTTAGTGTTTTACTTGTGCCCTCTAAATCTGCCTCCGCTGGCAAATGGGGAAGTGAAAAATTAAAATATGGAACAACATTAAGCTTTAGCCTCCATTACTGCTGGATGGACATCAGTGAATTGGACGTTATGTTGAATGACTGTCTCCGTATGGAATGCTAAATTTAAAGATGATTTTGCTGTTTTAAAAAGTTAAAAATAGAGTACCGTCACATGCAATTGCTGATATCAAAATGTTTCATAGCTGAATAAATATCTTTTCAGTCTGGCTCCTCATACATACACACACAAACACAAACACAAACACAAACACACACACACACACACACACACACACACACACACACACACGCATGCATACACATTCCCAGATGTTACAATTACAGATGAAAGAACATTTTCATCATCACCTGTAATTCAAATCTCTATGAGACAAAAAAATGTTTTAAAAGAGATCTACTGCATAGCGTTCCCACTACTCTAACAGGATCCCAAAAATCAGTGCACTGACTGATGACAATGAGCCTGAAACCCAATGAGGAAAACCCTCAGCTATTGTAACACACTCTAGCTTTGATGAGTAAATACAGAGTGTAAAGGACTGAAAACAGGCTCTGATCAATGAGGAGACAAATGTGAACAGTAATGCAGGGTGACTTTACAAAAGGGCCCTCTGCTCTCTTTTAATCTCTCTCATCACACATGGGATCAATGCTCCAACAAAACAGCATTGATTTTTCTCACTGATCATCATGATTCTGCTCTGGAGAGTGAGGCCTATTATTGCTGCTTTAGTCTACATTGTATGTGGCATTGTGTGGTTAGCAACCTTCATGGACATATAGTATCTGCTGCAAACCAACAGGATTTTTCTCCATTCAGAAATCTGTTTTTGAGGTTTCTGTCTGAGCCTACTACAAAGTGAATAGTTTATTGAACAGATAATACCAGATAATATTACACCAATGTGTTGTCCTCCTTTGTATCCAGAAATGTGCAGACATATTAAGAAGGTATTTGTATTTAAAATTTGACACAAAAAGAAGAGAAGAGAGCTGCAGTCACATGTGCATATACACACGTGGACAAAATTGTTGGTACCCCTCTGTTAATGAAAGAAAAATCCACAATGGTCACTGAAATAACTTGAAACTGACAAAAGTAATAATAAATAAAAAATTACTGAAAATTAACCAATGAAAATCAGACATTGCTTTTGAATTGTGATTGAACAGAATAATTTACAAAAACAAACTAATTAAACAGGCCTGGACAAAAATGATGGTACCCTTAACTTAATATTTTGTTGCACAACCTTTTGAGGCAATCACTGCAATCAAACGATTTCTGTAACTGTCAATGAGACTTCTGCACATGTCAACAGGTATTTTGGCCCACTCCTCATGAGCAAACTGCTCCAGTTGTCTCAGGTTTGAAGGGTGCCTTCTCCAGACGGCATGTTTCAGCTCCTTCCACAGATGTGGGACCGAGGATTTAGATCAGGGCTCATAGGCCACTTCAGAATAGTCCAATGTCTTGCTCTTAGCCATTCTTGGGTGTTTTTAGCTGTGTGTTTTAGGTCATTATCCTGTTGGAAGACCCATGACCTGCGACTGAGACCAAGCTTTCTGACACTAGGCAGCACATTTCTCTCCAGAATGCCTTGATAGTCTTGAGATTTCATTGTATCCTGCACAGATTCAAGACACCCTGTGCCAGATGCAGCAAAGCAGCCCCAGAACATAACCGAGCCTCCTCCAGGTTTCAAAGTAGGGACAGTGTTCTTTTCTTGGTATGCTTCATTTTTGCGTCTGTGAACATAGAGCTGATGTGCCTTGCCAAAAAGCTCCAGTTTTGTCTCATATGTCCAAAGGACATTCTCCCAGAAGCTTTGTGGCTTGTCAATATGCATTAAACCTTAAACTTCTGAATAATATGTGCAACTGTAGTCACAGGAACATCAAGCTGCTTGGAGATGGTCTTATAGCTTTTACCTTTAACATGCTTGTCTATAATTTGTATTTCTAATCTCCTGAGACAACTCTGTCCTTCGCTTCCTGTGGTCCATGTTCAGTGTGGTACACACCATGTCACCAAACAGCACAGTGACTACTTGTCACCCTTTAAATAGGCAGACTGACTGATTACAAGTTTGAAGGCACCTGTAATGCTAATTAGAGGGCACACCTTAGTTTAACATTTCCCTATGGTCAAATTATTTTCAATATTTTCTAGGGGTGCCATCATTTTTGTCCAGGCCTGTTTAATTAGTTTGTTTTTTAAAATTATTCTGTTCAATCACAATTCAAAAGCAATGTCTGATTTTCATTGGTTAATTTTCAGTAAATTTGTATTTATTATTACTTTTGTCAGTTTCAAGTTATTTCAGTGACCATTGTGGGTTTTTCTTTCATTAACAGAGGGGTACCAACAATTTTGTCCACGTGTGTATGGAGCCTGCCATAGGGACACTTTGTTCATCCCATTGTAATAAACTTAATAGTAAGATGCATTTCCTTTCTGTAATGTCTGCAGTCAGGTCACTTCTCCTCTGCTGTGAGCAGATATCTGTTTGCTTCAGGGGACAAAACCCGACTATCTGTCACATTCGGCAGCCATCTAGATACTCCCCTGAAGGTGCCATAAATTCAATTCTAGTCTTCAGTCTTCAGTCTTCAGTCTATGCACAGTTCACATTTGCTTCATTAGGAAGAGGGTAGATAGGGTGCACAGGGAGACTGCACAGGCAAACACCCACTGGCCTCCTATTAAAAGTCATGCATCCAAATATCCAGAGGCCCTTTCATTTTTTGCAGCAACTTTCCAAACAATCAACTTTGTTTTTTGTGGAATTTTTTTTAGCTTTCTTGGCAAAAAACATTACAAAAAAGAACCTCCCATTCCTGCTACTTCAATGCCCATACAAAGAAGAGAGCAATAAAAACAGTTGACTAATGAGTACATCTCTCACAGGACAGTTAATTACATAATTAATTTATTGATGTTCTGTCTAGCTTGCACGGCATCTCGGAGCATGATGTCAGCAGTGTCCGTGCCAGCAGAGGGGAGAAAAGTGTACTGTTGTGTGAGTCATATACTGTAATTCAAAAGTAACACAGGCTTCCTCTTACAAATTCAGGTCTGTCTCATCGCTAAAAGACTAAAAGCCAGTTTGTGCGTCATTAACCTGTCAGGTCAAAAAAAAAGTCCTCAAGAAGGATTTCTTTGTAATGTGTTTATCACAGTCACACTTCTCTTTGAGCGTGATGACATAGTGATACATTTCCAGGAACAACACTGCAGCAAAATGTTCATTTAAAAGCTGCTCACAGAACTCACCAATGACACAGTAATGGAGACACTGTGAGCAGTTAGGAAACCTATTTGTGGCACATGCACTTATATTTCCCTCGTGCTGTAACTTCATGAGTACACATTTAAAGAAATATTTCAACATTACATTAGACTGACGCTACTGCCAGTCAAGGGAACATTTTCAACATGATAAAGCTGGACAAGCGCTTTAGCTGGGCTATACATGTAGGTCCTCTCCTATGCTTTCAAACTAAGAAGAGGAATGAAATCAATAGACTTCATCTCAGTTCCGCCTCATTTCAGGAGTGAAAATGCTAAAAGATGGACTGTAAAAGCTTGGTTTCTTATGTACACTTTCTGATGTACTAATTAGACACATTAGAAACAAGACTCCTTGAATGGTTGCCAGCTTGTACATGCATCTCATTGAAGATGCGGCTGAATTTGGACTTGATGACCCATATAGACTCTGAGCACCATCAGAAAATGACAGTGTGTCAGGAGAGCTCTCAGGCAGAAGCAAAAGGTTTTGCCCCATGACGCTGTGTTGAGATGTCAAAACACATCTCCAGGAATGGTTAATATTCAGCAACATCATAGGCACATTCTAAACACAAGACAAATTCTAAGGAGGGGGATGGTTGAGGCTGAGACGTGTAGCAAAATACTCCCACAATCACACAAACACACACACAACCAAAGAATAAATTTAATTTATCCATTAAAATATGACAAATACATTTGATGTATTTTGATGTTGCCAAAGTATCCACTGGGGAACTACATAAAGGACAGGAAATTCAAAAATGTAAATGTATACAGTAACAAGCACAAATGCAAGCGAATGAAATAAGTGAGCAGCAAAAGAAAGAGCAAAACGCAATAAAGGGGATGACAAAAGCAAGAAAAAGGTAATGAGGGAGGAGAGTTCAATAATTGCCAGATAGGGCGAGAGAATGAGAGGGAAGAGGGGAGGAAGGTGAAGGCCCTTGTGCAGTGTTTTCTGTCCTGTCAAATCCCGAGGAGCCCCCTGAGAGCCGTGGGAGCGCAGAGCTGCATCACGACCTCTTCTCTGATTTCATGCTTTGATGCTCTTTGCTCTTAGCGGTGCAAACTGTTTCAGTGTCGCGCAAAACACCCGTCCTGTTTTATTCATAATGATGATGCTATCATACAACGGCGTGCTTAGTGCGCGCTATGGTTATGCTATGGTACCTCTCTCTGTTTGAATTTTTTCTTCTTCTACTCCTTCTATCAGTCTCTTCATTGCTACTTTGATCTTATTTTATCTTGTCTCCTTTTCCCTCAGCTATCTTTCTCTTTCACACTGTGCCTCTTTCCCCTACCTCTCCTCTATTTCTCTTTCTCTCAGCTTGTGTCCTCTTCTATTGCTTTCCAATTTCTTGGCTTGCTTCTCATTTCCCTTCCCCATTTCTACTCCTTTTTACCCCTGTTCCTCTTTTCTCCCTCTCATTTGTTTGCCTTAGTTTCCTCTTTGCTCGCACTGTCATCAGCTCCTTTACACTGAGCAGCATGTAATCACGTTTGTACTACATCGTGTCAGTTTGATCGGATTCATGCCCCCGTCTTCTGCCACCTCCGCAAAAAAAGAGATTGGAGCTTTTTGTCATATTTAAGTCATATCAGTGGGGGCAGGATTTCAATGAAATCTATATGAAAGTAACCTATTGTAGGGCTTAAAGTGGATGGTTTAAAATGACTCACTCAGCATCAGTAATGATCCAACCTTCATAACATTAAAGACTGTTGATAATTTGTGTGAAATATAGTGATGCCATGAACCCCTGATAAGAGCGAGCAGTTAGACATGGTTTACTTGTGGCTGATATTGCTGGTGGCAGCAGGTTTGGTCCATACACGCTCACACACACATTCAGTCCTGTCACACACTTCCCCACCCTCCTTTCCTCTCCCACATACAAACACAGACACACATTCCTACACAATGTGGAGCTGCACTACTCAAGTAGTGTAATCTCCGCAGTGACGCTGCGATCTTACTGCAGTTTAGCCATGCTCAGCTGCCCCTGGACCACGAAGTCCCACACAGCCTGCCAGCTGGCTCATACAGACAGGGAGAAAGAGGGGGAATGAGGGGAAAAGGAAAGAGACAAAGAGGAAGAAAGAGAAATGGAGCCTGAGAGGAGAGAACAAGTGAAGCTGGGAAACAAAGAAGCAAAGGTACAAGAGATCAGAATATGAGAAAGTAAGGATGAAAAGAAGAAAACAATAGAGCAGTGCGGAAAAAAAGAGGAGGGGGAAGTCTTGAAAGTAGAGAGGGAGAGGTGGCTGTTAAAGGAAAACAAAGAGTTTCGAGAGTCAGAGAGAGAAATGAGCGGAGTCTCAGCAGGGAAAAGATAGCCTTTGAGAACAAATAAATAATGATAGGGTGATGTGCTCCTATTGTCTGTTGTGTCTGAGATGATAGCTAAGCCTCTCCCTCACACTGTTAGTGTTCTGAATAACACCAATCTGAAACCTCTCTGTTCCAATCCACCCACACCTCTCATCCCATTACTCCTCTTTAACTTGGCAATCTCTGTGCTTCAAAGCTGTCCCTCCTCCTCTCCTCTCCCCTGTTCATCACACATATTGCATCTAACAGCAACTGCTTTCGCTCCTGCTTCCTTCTAACATCATCCACTCTTATTTAAAATATTTACAGTATTTCACCCGACAGTCCACCCCAACTCTCCATCCTTCATTCCCATGTAGCATTAAAGATTCCTGTGAGATGGGGATACTGGTAGGACCAAATTGAATTCTGTAATCTAATCAGCATTTTAGTCATCCATCCTATTCAGGCCTTTGCATTTTTCATACTGCATTATCGCATTATGCTCAGCTCAGTCTGTGCAGCTTGCCTCTGTCTCTGCCTGTTATGTGATTAATGGAGCTGCACAATGCAACAATGATGGGAGTCCAGCTCAGGTGGAACTAACCAAACACCAAATGGCTATTTTCAAAATATGTGATGAAATGTTTAAGGGTAGGAAAATTAAAAATTATCCCTCTCTCTCTCTCTATATATATATATATATATATATATATATATACACACATATACACACATATGTGTGTGTGTGTGTGTGTGTGTGTGTGTGTGTGTGTGTGTGTGTGTGTGTGTGTGTGTGTGTGTCTGAATTTTACAAGTAGTCAAAATTTCAACTCTGGCAACCAAGACTTGTCATGGATAATTTGCGTTAGTTTCAGATTTCAGTTGAACTTTGGATGGAAGTGTTCTCAATACAAAGATGGATCACTGCAGTATGTGTGATGATCTCTCCTTTCATCCCACTGCTCGGCTGTTGCAGTTGAGCTCATAGGAGTTAGTTTTACAATCATGTATTGTAATCGGCAATCATTCCTTGAGTGGGGGTAGGGGTTAACACTCCAGTGGGATCATTATACAAATGCTAATATGACAAGCCAATTAAAAACCTGGTTACACATATACATGATTTTATAGAAGAAATATAGATGGGAAATGAGATCTCTCTGATCCCATACCCCAAATTATGAGTTTTTCATATACAGTAAGTAACATTAAAGAAACCATGTTTGTGGCATGCATTGGTAGCCTCCTGGTTAAGAAACAAGCCACATAACTGCAACATCCACAGCTGGATTCCAGCAGCAAATCTTGTAGCTTGGTGTTCCCCATCTTTTTATCCCCTGATTTACTCTTCTCTGAAGTATTGCTACCTAATAAAATCATGAAATTCCCAGAATATATATGTAAACTCAGAAACCTGGCTAGCTTTACCTGCAGGCTAAGCATGTGGGTGCTAAAAATCCCTCCCATCCCCACCCCAAGATCACAATACCTGCCATGCAACCACAACCAGTCACCACAACACACAATTGCACAACCAAGTCACTACAGTGCAGCAGCAACAAGTTTATAATCCCTCACTGGCTTCCCACCCATTTACCTACCAAATGTCTTAAATTAGACATAAGGCCACATTGGAGGTACCCCGCCAGGAACAGTAACCTGGTCTGTGAAATGGTGGCGGTTTAACCCTTGTGCCCCCTAAAAGCCTACAGTATCTCCATCATCAGACTCATAAAGACTGTCACGTATTGTGAATCTGTCATTGTAAAATAAGAGCCTTTTATTCAACTTGGTTGAATAAAAGTTATACAAAATAAAGTCTACCCTAATCAACCCACAGATTGAACTGGCTGCTGTTTATTTCTGCACTTCAAGGCAATAAAATATTGCCATGGCACCTGTAAAACACAGACTCACTTAATTTTGCTGGCCATAATTAAGTGTAATTACTCTGGAAAACTCCTAATGGATACCAACAAGGTCATAGTAATCATGTAGGCCTTGCTCAGACATCCACACACAAATACACACAAACACATACACACTAATCATGTTCACCTCAACAGGGAGGAGCCTCAGGGCAATCAGTAGAAGAAAGGAGAGGAGAATGGGGGAGGATGGTAGAAGAAAAGAGAGGCACATAAAGAATATAGGGAGAGAGGGAGGGACAGGGGGTGAGGGATGGAGTCACGAACAAGGGGAAGCAGAGCGTAGAGCACGAATGCCTGCAGGACCTTACTTGACTAGAAAAGGAGATAAGAGTTTACATGGATACTTGGAAAGAGACAAAAAGATGAAGGTGTACCACACACAACTTCTTGTGAGGATTTCACACAGCGGAAGTGGAAACCCCACACAGACATATGTTAACAAACGATTTCATCACATCGAAATAATAGGCACTTTATATGTATACTTTGTAGAAGAGAAATCTATGTATGTTGTCCCGCAAAAATGTAGTGAAGCATTCATTTTGTTAATTAAATGGTCAAATGAACAACCAATGAATAATCAAAATTGTGAGAAGTAAAAATATGATAATGACATTTTGAACATGACAGGGAGTTTAAATATCTTGCTTTACAGATATTCTAATGTAATCCAAATATTTCATACTTTCCTACAACAAACCATTCTCAAACCCTGCCCTATCAATTGTGCATCAGATGTTGCAGTGATATGCAGTTGATATATTGTCATGTCTCACTGTGGCAGTTAGTATCTAAGGGCTGTGCGCCTGATTTAATGTCCTCGCCACTCTGGTACTGACACAGTGAGTCAGCCCCTGTACACAGCTCCATGGTGATGGATTATACACCTGCAGCCACTGGAACTGCTGGACTCCTGCTCAACACACAGATCACACAGGGAATACTAGCTACCCTCTTAATCCTGACACAGATACCAGTGGACCGAAACTATAGGATAAAGTGTGACATGCACAGTTCAAACACATTGCACTAATCCAATCTTTTTTATGGCCTGGTTCTACACTATATGGTAACCCAAATTGTGATAAGATAATGGAACATGAAATATAAAAATATAATGTGCACTTGGGTTTGATTGTTTGATAATGGAGGAAGCTGTGTCTAAATTATTTAATATGCAGTTAAAGTATGTACTGGGTAATGTAAATACTCACTATATAAAATGCAGTATGCATCTTGCACTACTTACTGTAAAAATCTGACATTATATCCAAGAGAAGGCAGCCACAAAAAAATAACTTTGTCACTTATAAAGGTAGCTCTTCTGCGGTATCACAATAGTTGGGATTTTGTTGTTTGCCTGTTTGCATTTTGTGGGAGGGAACTTTATTGGGCATCTTACAGTCTATATTGGTGTTGCAATTAGACAGTATGCATATTAGCCATTAGACCCCAAACTTGGGATGTCACTTTTTCTGCTTTGTTGGTTTTCTGATTAGAAAATATCCTCTGATCAAGTAGTTTCTGTCAGAATTAAAATTACAGTATGTAACACTTTTAATAGCCTAGGGACCATTGGCTAGTCACCTAATGTTTCTGTTCATTTTCAGTTCATACTCATACCTTTTAAATATTAAAGTTGCATACTAAAATTTCAAGTATGGAGACTTTGATGTCAGGTCATTGCCACAATTCAACATAAACACAATGGAAGATATATAATCATGAATGGATAAAAATCCTTGAAAACAAATCAAATATATACTTTGCATCAGTTCCTGTTAACACTAAGTAATGCATGCACACTCACCAATATTCACACACTCACACACACACACACACACACACACACACACACACACACACACACACACACACACACACACATAGGTTCCCTTACCTAGCCATCCCGAGCTGGAGTTGGGTACACACATGTCTGTCTCTGCGCTGGGAAGTACAAAGCCCACCACGAACACCTCCACCCCATCTGACATGAGAGCCAGCCCGAGCACCAGGAACAGCTGCCACTGGAACCTCCCATGGCCACACTCTTGGATGATCAGCTCATATTGTTGGGCCAGCTCCTCCTCATCAGCCTGTCTCTCCTGCTCCAGGTCCTTACGGTCCCTTGTTGCGTCTGACATCGGTTGCCCCAGTGCCACCTGGCCCTCCTTATGCTTCCTATCTCCCGCCGAAGGGATCCCCTGGTACTCGCCCTCATAGATCTCATCCTCATCATCGTGGCCTTCCGTGGCATCACTGGAGCCCTCCTCATTGTCATTGTCATTGTCTCCGGCCTGCCTAGGGGGGTTCCTGTAGAAATCCTCATCTTCATCCAACTCATCCTCAAATTTGGTATAGTTGCGCTGGGATGAATACTCATCTGTGGCACGGTCCACCGCCTTGTTGACTTTCTTTGCTGCATGCCGCTTAGCCTCCTTGACCATGCCCTTGGCCCCTTTAACCAGGGAAGTCCTGTTATTGTATGTGTCCTCCATCCTGGCTCCACCGGTAGGTCTTCACAGGGTTTTAGAGGATACTTAGAAGTAGAAGAAAGAGGGTAGAGGGGCAGAAGGGGTGAACGTGAACTGGCAGGGGGTTTGCAGGAATGGTGAGATCAGTAGGTCTCAAGATGCAGCAGGGTAGAAAACTCTTGAGTCTGCAGTCACCACAGGAGATAACCCACAATGGCTGTGGCAATCATCGGCCAGGCTAAGAGAGATGGGGGAAGGGTAAGAGACAAGAGAGATTTTTTTTAAAAGGAGAGAGAACAAGCAAGGAAGGGCAGAAAAGAAAAAGAAGAGAGATGGAGATGTTCATCAGATAGTGCCCATAACTCATGTCTCCCCCACTATATCTGTAACCATCCTACACTAACAGGTGACACTACACTGACAGCACATACCCTCTTTAATCATTCACTCACCATTCTCCCAGGACTTTTAATCATTTGGAGTGATGTGAGGAAAATGGCTTTGGCTGTATAGCTCTCAGTTTTTATTCAAAATGAACATTCAATTTCCAGAGGTGCTCTCTTTGTTCTATATTTCATGAGCTGGCCTTAGTTTTGAAGAGATGAGCATTTTAAACAGAGATGCTGAATCTGCTGATTCATGATCAGCACTGGGGAACAGAAGCTAATAAACAAGACCCTACCCAAAATCAATTTGCCCCCAATAAAGAGCTGGTTTATTATAATGGGAGTGACGATCCAACCATAGCAGTACTGTCATATTTAATCTGTGCAAAGAAAGGAGACATGGTCACGAGTGGATACGTAGATAAAAGCATACTCAGATACAGGAGACCAGTAGTAACACACACACACACACACACACACACACACACACACACACACACACACACACACACACACACACACATTCACATGTCTTTGAGACTCCCACACACAACCAAACATGTTATGCACCCACACACACACACACACACACACACACACACATATACAAACACATAGTATGGGTGGGGAAGCCCTTTCCCATCTTGGCATGCCAGTGCCGATGGGAGGGAGACCCCAGTCTAACAGTGTGAATGATGTAACATGAGTTTATGTGAGTGCTCAAACTGTGATCCACAGCCCATCATCACATTGCCTCCACAGGCTCACTCTGGCCTGTTCATTGCATAATTTGTCACAGCAAAGAGATACAACCATTATTAAATAGATACAAAATGATCATGAAATTCAGTCAGTATGTGGGAAAATTCTCATTTGCGTTAATTGGATATAGGATTAAAACATTTCTGGATAAGAGGAGTGAATACTTAGGATGGGCATGGTCAGAGCTGCCCAGTGTGTGTGTGTGTGTGTGTGTGTGTGTGTGTGTGTGTGTGTGTGTGTGTGTGTGTGTGTGTGTGTGTGTGTGTTTGTGTGTGTTCGTGTGTGTGTGTGGCCAGAGCTGTCCAGTGTGTGCTGTACCCGTGTGTCTAGGAGCTGTTCACCACAGCCTCTAATGAACAGTGAAGCCTTGTCAGGAGGACACAAATCACAGGGCCGATTCCAGCTCCCATAATGCAATTTTACTGGGCAAAATGACACTGCTGATTCAAGGTGACTCTACTAATCCCTTTTGGCTCATGGGATGACTTCTGTGGTTATAAGCACACTCTTTTACACATTGGCTGATAATTTTTTAATACCTCCATTGACACCGGCGGTACCTCAGATTCCTGAGAAGGATTCATGATTTCTGTTTGTTTCCTTTGTCCAAAAGCAATTGTTCACCAGAAAATTGCTGATGTACATATTGCAAGGGGTTACCTTACGATTTGGTGGCATGATTATTTTCTATTTAACACTGCAGCTACATTGCTACCCTGCATGAAGACTGTACTAGAAGAGACTTTTATTAAATCAGCTCTTCTTGAGAGTGAAACATTGCAGCTTACATTCAACAACTCCAAAGAAAAATATTTCAGAATTCCTGAGTAGACTACCATAAAGCCAGGAGTATGTCAAAGTTCAGTGGTGTCACTGAACTGATGGCATATATTGTTTCAGGATCAGGTCATGTTGATATTACACATATTTTTCATTTTTAAATCTGTGCTCATATAAATGCACTCACTCACACGCACAGGCAAAAGGGGACACATCCTGGTGGAGGCTGCCTGTCAGAGAATCAATGGAGTGTATGGTGAGGACCGCTGTCAGTGGTGGTGAAGCTCAGAGGACACCCAAGTACGCAGACGCCCAACTTCACCTGACCGCAGCTGACGAGACACCGACAGTGCAGACAGCCCAAGCAACGGCAGCAATCACAATCAAACTGGGTAACCACCAACACTCCCAAACAAACCTATCTCTGTTTCACTGATTTTCTGCTCTCCGCCTCTTTTCAATTTTATTTCTCCTGCATCTTGTCTATCAGTGTGACTCTTTCTGGCTCCCCCTGTTAGCACTGATTTTTTCCACTTGTACCAGGAAATGTCCATTCTTACATCTAAAACCATCTTCTTTAGACCATTATCAAGTAACTATCCTTTTTTCAACTTACAGTCTTCACCAAACCTTAATTATAGCCAGTAAATCATTACCAAATCCTTTTTTTTCTTATACGTCTTTGTTACCTCATTGCTTCACGTAACCTCCAGTCTGTTCAAATCACACCATCATTATGTCTCTCTGTGGCGACCAAACCCTAGATTTAACTCTTCACCATTTTAACAAGAATGTTCTAGACAGATATACTTGTAATATTTATTTAAAAAACAAGTTATATATATCTTGGGATAATAAATCAACATGGTGAGTAGGAAATGCATCAGAACATAAGAAAACAAAAGACCATCCCAGTTGTTTTCTGCAATTAAAATAAAGAGAGTTAATGTAGTGTGTGTACTGTTGCTGTGAACCATGTGAGGTTGTCTGAAAATAGGCCTTGCTCTAGTGATAGTCTCTGTCTGCATGATGGATAGCAGCCCTGCTTTCCTTCAGCCTCTTTAAAATACTAAATAAAAAAACACCAAGAATCACTCGGCTCCAAATTTCCTCATGCATGATCATAAAGACAAACGAAGAAATTAGAGTCACAACTGTTCTGTCATGTATCTAACTAAGGGCAAGCAATTTAAGAAAAGTTAAAAATGTGTGTTAATTTCCACAGTCAGTATGTTTAACCATCTTTGACTTTTACATAGCATATCATGAATCATTAGCCAAAAGTGGCATAGTAATTAAGCTACTAATGAGCATTTCAAAAGAAGAAACTTACACAATTACAGCCTTAATCAGAAGAACTTAAAACAAAAATAAGCAGTTTTTCTGATCTACCTTGATGACTCCAGCAGTCACCAAACAGATTGGTATGGGCAAGCATCTTGTTAGAATAGAAGTAAAAATCTATTTGGGTCGTTGAATTTCAGGTTTCTTGACCCACAACTGCTGGAGGAGACATGTGCTTAATATTTTTCATGAGAACTTGAAGGAAAATCAATAATGCCTTATATGGCTAAGTGCACTCTGGTGATCCTGATGTAAGCCCCAAAGGAATGATGCAGCACAATTATTTTCTTTCACTCTGCAATTAATGTAAGTGCAATAAAATTATTAGTTATATTAAATGCATCTTATGGTATTTTTCTGCCTTTCTTGTTTATTTGCATTATCATATACACAATACATTAAACCTGTTTCACAATTTTTGTCCCTTTCCTTATTGGAATAGTTAATGCTTCCAATCTCAGTCAGGTTTGACTTGCCGTTGTCCTGCCCTTTCAAAGATACACGCAAGCACAGTGGCCCGACGGCTGGTTTGTCCTATTACCATCAGAAAGAGCATGTCCAATCTCTAAGTGGGCAGAGCTGCATGTAATCCCATCAAAATGGAGAACCCGTGACCTCATCTGGAAGTCAGAGGCTCCACCAGCCTGGGACGTCTTCCGTTAGGAGATTTCATCAAACACTGATGCCATTACTGAATGAGTGCAAAGGGAGAGAGAGGATGAGAGCAAGTGTGTGTGTGTGTGTGTGTGTGTGTGTGTGTGTGTGTGTGTGTGTGTGTGTGTGTGTGTGTGTGTGTGTGTGTGTGTGTGTGTGTGTGTGTGTGTGTGTGTGTGTGTGTGTGTGTGTGTGAGTATTGGAGAAGTATTGATGACAATGTAAGTGGTGCCTGGACAAAAGAACTTCTGCAAATGGTGCCATGTGAGATTAGAATAAAATAATAGTAATTCATAATAGGGGGTATAAATGAACGCTTAAATCAATCTAACAACATGTCACTACTGAGATGATGTCTTTTAAAGCAACTAAACCTCACTCATTTCACATTTCTTCAACAGTTAATGCTCCACTAAAGAAAAGAAAACTTCATAAGCAAAGCTGCAGCAGCTAAAGTCAACCTGTTCTGCCATGAGGAGCTAGCATGGGGAATAATAGTCATGGGTTAAATTATTTTTGTGTACAGCTTAGCTAGGGAAAAAGAGATTCCCCGCTGTGTATATTAATACTGTGAATTCCCTTACTTAGATAAATGATCAAGGATACAGAATACATGCCTTCAGAAAAATATATTCAGTCAGTTTACATCTATACAGACAGAATTTTAGAGTAAAAGAAAAACATTTCCCATCCCACCCTGATGATATACAGTAAAAAAGAGTTTGCCGTCTCTGTGCATTCGGTCTTCTTGGTGAACATATGGTCCCCCTGCCTTGCCAGACCTCACTGATGACCCAATACAGTGCTTAGGAGACATAAAACATAACATGCTACCACCACTGTCTGGTGCAGACTGGACATTTTGTGTTGCAATGACGCAATAACACCGATCAGCCAAGCGAAACAATATGTAGCATGTTTACCAGTATTTTTTATTACAATTAATTGTTTATTTAGTCAAACTATGTAGATTTAATGTAATGGATGATGTCTGTATGTAAGTGTTCCTAAAATTTTCGGGAAAAAATGTAATAACTGACTGAAAAATACAATACGAGAAACCTTCATCCCCTTTGACAAAGTGAAATTGTGCTCTATCATTCTTTACAAAGGCAGAAGTGTAATTTGGGTTAACTTCACCCTTAAATAATGACTGTTCTGATAATTTTCTATTTGTCTGTTTATCAACATAATGGATAGAAAGAATTTTTTTTTCTGTAGCTCTCATGTCTACTGAAACCTATATTAAAAGTGAAACACTGGAGCAGAAAATGTCTCCCTCTTTGAAAAATCTTGGTGATGCAGCATAAAGTTTAGGAAGACTAATGAAATTACAGGTCAGCGGATGCTAGAGATGGAGATGTTATTGAATGCAGAAGAGAGGCATCCTGAATCACAAGAAGATTCTTGTTTAATTGAGCAGAACAACTCCTACATCAACTTGAAATCAATGATATGTGGGTCAAAAGAATGAATTCTGCAACATTTTACCTCATCTAACACTTCTTCTTGATGACGCCTTTAATGTAAACCTCACAGGACTACTACAGCAGCCTCCGGATTGCAAATAAAGCACTTTGCCACAGATTTACAGTTCAACGGCTGTGTGCCTGTCAATCGCTCACCGCCTCTTAAGGTGCAATTCACGGATGAGTCAGTCTCCTGCTCCCGCATCCTCTCCTCTTTTTGGCGGCAGTGCAGAGTGCTTTAACTGCCCCAGGGCAGGTGGCTGGATGGCACTACAGCATGCAAAGTCCACAGCCAACAACCCCAAACTCTGCTCAAGCCAAGGACAAGTATTTCACAAATATGCTGGTGAATAAAAAGATGGGTAAAATATGAGCTACAGCCAGTGTCAAGCACCAGGAACACCCATTAAAGCAAAGTCACGTTGCTTAAATGGGATATTTCATACTCACATAAACATGAAGACTTTATAGAAAACTAAAACTCCACTGCACCCCAGTTATATTATTTTTTACTTGTAGACTAGTTCCAGCTAATTGTGCCAGTTTATTTTACTTTTGAAGGAGTCATGTGGGCTCAGTTTAGTGCAGCCACAGAAAAACCACAGTGCCCTGAAATGTTCCCAACTTTTAACAAATGATTCACAAACGTATGCATAAATAATGAAGTACCCTGTCTCTCAAGTCCAAGGACATCACAGGAAAGATGCGCATAAATAACTTAACAATACATGTTGAAAAATGTTGGATTTTTCTAACCCGAAAGTGTTACAGTCAGCATTTTTTGGTATTTTTTTTTTTTAATGTTAAAGTCATTACTTACCGTCATTTATGGTGAGAAGAGTAGACTGAGCTGATAGTCACCCATTGCATCAGACTCCTTTTGCTTTATGAAGGGAAAGAAATCTTGTGGGCTTTTTAGTGTAGAATTAGACCAGAGGTAATTGTCAGCGCACGACAATGTTTTTTCCCGATGCAGTCCTCTCTCGCTGCAGCAGATTTCAGGAGAGGAGAGAGAGAGAGAGAGAGAGGGAGAGAGAGAGAGAGAGAGAGAGAGAGAGAGAGAGAGAGAGAGAGAGAGAGAGAGAGAGAGAGAGAGAGAGAGAAGTGGTGGTAGGAGGGAGGGACGGAGGAACGGATCGGATGGATGGATGGATGGATGAAGAGCGGGGGCTGTGTAATCAATACTTGTATTTCATTGAGTGATGCGGGTAATTCCGTCTGATGGAACAATCTAGTTAGGTGACTGAAGGACGTGAAACACTGCAACGCATGAATGCTAAGCAGATAAAAAAGGTCTCATTTTAGCAGGCTACAGTCGGGAAGTCGGTGCTTTCGTCAAGTCACTGTGTGAAACCCGCTGTTTTTATGTGAGCGGTGTGTTTCAGCCTATAGGAGAATGGTTAGTATATGATAAATAGATCTGGGCTCCTGATTGTGGGGGAAAGTCGTCTGTTTAAGCAAAAGCTGCTGCTTAAGTTGAAAAGTTTTTTTTACTTCTTTTCACATGCGAGATTCAGGATATCTACATTATCCGAAGGGCTGTTATACACACACACACACACACACACACACACACACACACACACACACACACACACACACACACACACACACACACATACATATATATATATATAGATATATATATATATATATATAGATATATATATATATATATATTTACATATAACTTCAACCATAAGTGCTTCCAAAAGTAGATGTGTGTCCAAGCTCGCCTTTGTCATGCAGAGTCCACTCTGAAGCCGTACGTTGCATTTCAACCACTGCCTCTGTCCGTGGTGCTGAACCTACACCTGAGCGCACCACGTTTGGATGTTGTTGCCGTATACACACTGGTGGTGCACACTCTCCAGTTATGTGAACATACTGTTGCAGAATTCTGAGTCACTGTCTTCATCTCTATAAGTTAGACTCTTTCTGAAAAGAACCAAAAATCCTTTATTTATTATGTAAAACGGATTTTCACTTGACCATGTCATTCACTGAGTGGCCCACTGATCACCTCTGATCAGGTTTCAACTTGGACCCCTGGTGGCACAAGAACTGGAACAGGAAGGTCAGGGTGTCCAGGCCCCTATACCTTGGATGGTGACACTGTATCTAATCAAAGGGTTCCCCATGTGAGTGATATCTTTCCTGATGAGACACTGTGGAGACATCCTCCTCAGTGTACCACTGATTCTGGTAAAACAGGACTGCCAGCGTATTGGACCACCTTCTTTATGCATTTATGAAGAGCAATAATTCTTCTTCTTCATTCTTCCTGTATTCCTCACAAATGATGTGAGCACAGAGGGAGTAAAACAATTGACGAACACCACACAAAGATTATACAATCCTGTTACAATAATTGCATAACCAAACACAGGCTCTTAGAGATAAGTGGGTTCTTTAGATGAAGTGTGAGACAGTGACTGCCTGTGCGCCTGCTATGTCAGATCATAAACGCCTCTCAAACCCGCAAGGGGTTCCCGGAGAAAGTGAGGGAGGGGGAAAAAAGGGGATGACGGACTGATGCAAGCACAGGGACACTCAGCCTTTCAGTATTCACATCATTAAAGCCTGCAAACTATAACAGCACTACCAGTGAGATTCGGTCCACTGAAAGAATGACTACCAGCAAGCTCTTTGATGTATTACACTTTGTCCATTGAATTCCTTACCCTCATTTTTAACAAAAACTAAATTTCAATAGATCCATGTTAAAACACTTCACATGAAGAAAACATAGTGAATAGTGTAGTGTAGCCCTGTGCATTTGTTCGAGTCTAAACATGACGATTTGACTCTGACACTGGTTGTGTGTCATATTCACCACAAAAGATACTGAAGAGGATTGTAAATGATGCATACAGTGTGCACAAAGACGTACACAAAACCAGGCATGGGAACACACACACACACACACACACACACACACACACACACACACACACACACACACACACATACATATACTGTATTAGCAAAAAAGGAAAGGCATCATTCTTTTTTCTCTGAATTTGATGATTCACAGAAGCAGTGACCTGGGGCTTGGGACACTCTCTGCTTTTGATTCAGAGTTGGGATACAAACCCCCCTCAAGCCACAAGACTCCATTTACTGCTGCTGGAGAGCCGAGGAGCACTTAGCTTAATGTACAGGACAGTAGAATGACCCTCACACACACACACACACACACACACACACACACGCACAGTGCACAGAGTCCACTGCGCATACCAATACTCTCTCCCTCTCTCTCTTCTCTTGTAAGACCCTTTTCTTTGTCACACAAGAAAGAAGCTTATGAATTTGTCATTTCATTACAGTGTAAACACACTAAATACAATATTTGTATTCCACATAGCTTGCTGATCGGATACTGACACATACAAATATTTGTTGTCAAATTAATGAATTGAATGTCACATTCTGTGAATGTAGACTGATATTGGTGGTAGCTAATAAGAAAGTGACCATGTGAGAATTCCATATATTACTGACTAAACAATTCATACCCATCCATGCTTACCATGCTGGGCATGTCTGTCATCATTCTGCATGTGTTGTGATATGCACAACTATTTTCATAACTATATGCACAAGTATATTCAACAATACATTGCTACATTGATACATACATACAATAGAGGTGCGTCTCCTACAGCATTTTGCATCGATATTATGCATTGTTTAAATATAATAAACTGTAGTGAATTACAGCAGCTCTAAAAAAATTTTTTTTAAAAAGGTTCATATGATTCCTACCGCCCCAAGATCTAAAATGGATGTACCTGCAGTGCCAGCTTTCCTTAAGAAATGAAGATGTGGAGGTGGACCGAAACAACTGTCTGCTGCTTATCTTCATCCTGATTATAACAAACGGATGTGGACACTGATGGTAATTGTTTTTGCCTTGTGGAGATTGAAGCTCTGGCTCAATGATTTAGTCTCCATCTTTCCTCTTAGTCTCCACTATTCATCTGCACTCACACAGGTGACCATTTTAAACTGAAGTCAACATTGCATACTGTATGGATAAGATGGTAATGACAGAAATTATGCTGCCTTGTTGTTCCTTACCCGGATATCAGTACAATGCAGCCGTAGTGTATTTATAAGATCTGATACCCAGGCATTATGAAAGCAAGAAAAAAAAAACCAAAAGGACAATGGTGTCACTCATAGAGAGATATGATGGATTAGAATGGCCTAAGGGGGAAGTCCTGGTCCATCAAAATGTAATGAAAACTAATTGGAAAACAGCACACAGCTATGAATAACTCGAAGATGAGTTTTGGCAACATCATGTTCAGTGAGAGGTCATCATTGTCTCGTATGAGAGAAAAATGTGTTGATAACATTACGATTGATGACAGCACATTAGTTGTTGTCTTCAGGAGTTATGGCTGTCTGTAAATGCGTCTGACTGAAAATCGATCAAGGGCACAAACTATTTCACACCAAGTTTGTAATCTACTGTTTCACAATTGGAACACTGAACATGAAATGATATAAACATAAGAGCATGTTTCGAAGCTGTTTGTATCAGGATAAGGTGTAAACAAAGTCAACTTGTATAAGCGCAGGAAAATGATTTCCTAATTTCTGTTCTGTCTACCATCGCCAGGTCCCGAGTAGTCTAACGTACCTGAGCTAAAATACCAGAGGGAAGAAAGTCAAATGGATTGTGATTATTGTCCTGGAACAGATTGAACAGGCTATGAGAGAAGAATGTGAGCTGAATCCCATTTCAACCTGCGAGCCCGGGTGCATTTCTCTTGCTGAAAGGAAGGTGAAATTTTACAAAAGGGATCTAAAGAAGGGTTTCAGGCAGTAATACTAGCTTTAATCTAACCACTATCAACAGTAGCTTATTACCTTTGACTGTGACAAAAGGAAAACATCATACAGAGTGGTTGCAGAATAGAAGTCTGCCTTTATTGTCTGTCTGTATCTTTAACTCAGTTGTCTATTATTTTATACATGGATGTACTCCTGTGAGGCATAATTTAAAACATATAAGCAATGCATTTCCTTTGATCTTCACTACTTTTATGTTAATTAAGAGAATATGGATTTTATATAATTGAGAGATGATGTAATATTTTAGTTGAATGTATTTTACTTAATCCCACATGAGGCAATTAAAACAATGCAATTAAAAGTAAAAGCAATCATTAAAAACAAACATAAAACTGACTTTTACATTCACTGATTCTGGAAATACCTGGCCTTCCACAAAGCATACACTTCTTTGCCATCATGTGTAGTTCTTGTTATAACAAAATTACACAAAAGCAGATGCACCCATAAAAAATTAGAAATTCAACATCAATGGCATGGTAAAAAAAAATTAATTAAAAAATTAAAAAACAGAGTACCTAACAAGCCAAGTTGAGATGACAAAAATCACCCGAAAAGAGAAACTGTGATGAACACATGCAGCCAAAACCTTTCAAAACACGTGAATCATCTGCTCTGAAATGGTATTAAGTAATCTGTGGGAGCTACAGCTTCCTGTCATTTAACTGGAAACCTCCACTCCCCACAGAGCGGCATGGATTATCCTCCATGCCTCACAATTCTGGTGCAAATTCACAGCCTGCATCAGCCATCAGGACATGTAATACAGTAATAAAACGTGTGTGTGCTGAAGGGTGTGTGTGGCAGACAATGCTTGCACTAAAAAATCATTCCTGTTTATTTATCTATACATTTGAAATGCAATTTCTCAGACTTCAACAGTTTGTGATCAGCTGATCGGCCACCAACTGCTGTTTTTGTGGAGATCACCACGGTGACACCAGTGTTGCATCAGTGTATTTCCATGCTGACAGGACATCCTCAGACAGTGAAGTACTCTGAGCTCTCAGCCAGGTGGCAAGGAGGCCCCTGTCCAACACTACCGCTTGCAGCTCTGCCACGGCTGAGAGGGACCATATGTCTCTTCTCTCTGGAGTCTGTCCCTGCCCAGAACTGCCAAGCCGTTAGGCCTATCCCACATATGTTTCTTAATACTGTTAAGCACTAGGTGTTCAGGGGGTTAAGACATTACTTTAATTCAGCTTGTGAATCGTTGTCTGTTCATGGGTTGCCTAAAAGAACAACAGAGAAATGGAAACAGGGAGGTTTACAGGGTTGTGGTATTCACCAAGGACTTACACCTTCTTTAGACAGGTAAGTTTACTTCCTTATTTAATCAGTTAATCTCTATGTAGCATGTCATGGTACTGACAAAGCTCTGTCTGGAGATCTTTAAATGGGAAAAGCTGCTAAGTGCAGATTTTCTAGGAATTATTTCTATTTTAATTTTCATGGAATTGTTGAACTGAAAATGTGCCCTTTTATACACTGATATGTAGGCTGAAACTATAATTCATCAAGTAGTAAGTGTTAAGATGGAAAATAATATGAATATGTCTGTGAAGATTCAGTCATACAGTTCATAGGTAGCCTAGGGAGGAGAGGTTATAGGTCACATGACTTGTGGGGAATCCCAAGCATCCCCCACCACTCAGCCAGAACTGAAGAAGCCTTTTAAACTGAAGTTTTCCAGAATCTAAAGCAAACCCAGTTGTACTTGATTTTGTCCTTCTGGATAAAGTAATTTGAAGTTGAGAGACATACTGTGGTTTAGGGCAGCGTCTGGTTAAACATGTCCGAAATCCTGGTACTCTCTCTTTCTGTCTCTCTCTCTTTCTCTCTCTCTCTCTCTCTCTCTCTCTCTCTCCCTATCAATTCAATTCAAAGTGCTGTATTAGCATGACTGTTTAAATACAGTGTTGCCAAAGCTATAGGAAGAATAACAGAAATAGAAAAGAGAAAAAAAGAAACAGAATAATACAATACAATCGCTCTCTCTCTCTCTCTCTCTCTCTCTCTCTCTCCCTCTCTCTCTCTCTCTGTGTGTGCGTGCGTGTGTGTGTGTGTGTGTGTGTGTGTGTGTGTGTGTGTGTGTGTGTGTGTGTGTGTGTGTGTGTGTGTGTGTGCGTGCGTGTGTGTTGCAAACATCACAGAAACACAGAAACAGCTTTTTATTTGTTATAGAAAACAGTTAAAGAGCTTTGGCGTTGTTCCGCTTACTGTTACCATGGAAACATTGCGCCCAATCAGAGACGAGTTAGTAGGGCTCTGTGGGGAAATAGTAGCCAATCAGACAGTCTGTTGTTTGAGCGTCAGTGGGTTTGAAACGGCAGAGCAAGCATTTTCCAACCGACGATTAACTTGTGAAGGGAAAACAGAGAAGTGTGCTATCTGCATTTAAAAATAAAAGAGGCGAACTTTCCCAAAAGCACCGTCACTACATCTGTAGTCTGTGTAGGTACGTTAAGTCAGCTCATTGTTCTAATTTACTGCTACATAATGTGACACTGCACTAATACCTAGAGGGATTAGTGCAGTGTGTATTTCTGTTTTTAAGAATGAAACTTTACTTGTTTACCTAATTGTTGGCGTTATTTACAAGTCTGCTTGAAACGTTAAATATGTGTAGCCTAGCTAAACTGTGTAGTTAATCTAAGCTCTAGTTTGTGCCTCTCAACATGAACCTTATATGAATATGCTTTATACGGTAATGCTCTTATGTAATACTAACACGAGAGACACAACCTGGAGCTAGGTTAACTGCATGTTTCGATTAGAAAAAACACACTGATCCAAATACGTTTTTAAATGGTCAGATTTTTTTTCCTAATCTAAGTGTTCTTTGAGCACACATTGGTCTGTTTTTTTTCTTACAGGATTGTAGCCACTTTCATGTAGCTTTCTTCTGCTTTATACCCTGTATTTTGTTGTTTAGTACCTCATGTAAAAAATTTGCTCTAAGAAATCTTAATAAAAATTATGATCATGTGCCCATCGTTGTATAACAAAGCTGCAAATATTGTGCGTTCATAATTACAACATATGACTTACAGCAACACTCTTCTAACTATGTGTATCTTGGTTTAGATGTCATCAGACGAAGAGGACCCAATCAGTCCAGTTCTGCTCAAGGACTCGGATCGGGGCAGCTCTGTCTCCTCCGATCTTCAGGTGATTTTAAAACAAAACTAAACACACACACACACACACACACACACACACACACACACACACACACACACACACACACACACACACACACACTGATTGGTGTGCTTTTATGCACCTGCCACATTGCTGACATCTGGAGACACAGAAACACTTTGTTGCACATTTACAATGCAGTCAGTATAGACACACATCAAATTCAAGCAGACTTTGAGTAGATGGACAAGTTTTAAACAAACACACAATTTAAACCAAAATGAAAATACAGGTGAACCTACATGAAATGCCTGGAGTGCATCTACGCATGTACACAGCTGTCGGTCTGGACCGTAACTTCAACATTCACCTTCATCTTCACTTTCTTAAAACCAAGTTTAATGTTTAATTACCAGAATGGACTCATTTGTAAAGCTGCATATAGCAAAATTGCTGCATCCCCACATGTTGACAGTTAAGTTGATGACTAAACTATTACGTGATTAAAGTGATGCCCAAAAACTACAAAAATGAGATACAGCTTGAATCAAAAAATATCTTCCTCAAATATATATCAGTAGATACTTGAGCCCACTGTTCTTTTTTCACTGTTTATGGACTGACAGGATGAGTATGAGGACCTCCTCCGCTATGCTGTGGTCACTCCCAAGGTTGAGACAATCACCAGTGCTTACCTGCACCGATTGAGCACCTCACATCTGTCTGCAGAGGGTCGGGGTCACCAGAGAAAAGACGGCACAAAATCGCCACGCCCAGCAGGTATTTCTCTTGTATGCAAGCCACACATACACACTCTTATTTCACTAAGCCTTTCTGACAGAAACCCAACTTGAGCCTATCCAGATACTGACCCCATCAGATGATCAGCTGTCAGAAAGGATTTGGCTTCACAACATGAAGAAAAATGTGTATATGTTTATCTGCCTCATATTTTCAGCTTGTAAACCAGTGTAGTCAAGATACATATGATATCAGCCTGTCAGATTGTACCCCCTATCTGTTTCCCCTACGATACCCACATCTTAAACAGTCCATTAGTCCCCCACACCACAGCCCCAGTTCCAGTTGCAGCACTCATTGGAGGTTTAGTGCTTTAACTGTCACGGGGTAGTGCACAGGGATGTAGAAAGCAGGCAGGCAGGCTGATTGGTAATGATCTCCTGGCACTCTGCCCGTACTGCTCTTTAGAGTGCAGGCCTTCTCTTCCCCCTGCAGGATTTAATTAAGATATTGACATAAATGCATTCTTGGATGAGGAACCATGCTTGTCTTATTCAGCATTCATGCCATCACCTTTTCTGTTGTTACACTGTCTTTTGTTTTTTTGACCTCTTATTTGACCGTTTACTTAGTTCTACTCTGTTATTTTATGTTAAGATTTATTTCAGCAACATTTCCTTTTTGTCTGTTTAACATTTTGCCTTTCTCTCTGACTCACCTGCCGCATCTCTCCTCTTTTCGGGCAGACCCTCCCACTGAAGCTCACCATGGGAAGCCCTCTAGTAGGAGTGTTAGATCATCACAAGTCTCCCCCTTGATTATTGAGCCCTCCACACATTTAAGAGCTTCTCCTGGTAAATTTGATACAAATACAATTAAAGCAGAATGGTTAAGTGTAAGTTAAGTGTAATGCCATCTTGTTTTGTAGTGATATTCTGTCTGTATTTCTTTTGTTTGTTGTCTTCTCCTTCCAGTTGAAGAGATGGTACGTCCATCATCTAGCAGGGCGTCAGACAGGTTACAGGCAGCATCTGAGAGGTCTAGACCAAGCAGCCCAGGAGTCTTCGAATCTGCCATTGCAGAGATGTTTATCTCAGAGCAGAACATAAACAAGATGGAGAATATTCTTGACACATGGAGCCACAACCTTAAGGTAAGTCTGCTTTCTCATAATTTACAACTATTCTTTCACAATCAATTAATTTAATGGTTTGCTGTCTGCTTGAGAGCTCACCATAAACAATATTATATGTGTAAATATAGGACTTTTATGTAGAGGGCATATTTTGAGCTTCAGCAATTTACAGTGAAATAGACCCAAGCTGGAGTTTTACTGTGAAATACAAATTAAAATTATATTTGAATTATTCATTTACTGTGAAAAATGTGTTTTGAGTAAGTGTCAACTAAGAGCTGTTTATGGAATTTAAATTTAAAATAGTGCATGGTAGAAAAACTTCACATCTGGTTGTTCTGAAAAAGTACCTTTTTAGTTTATGCTTATCTTTATATCTATGTCACTGGCTCTTCACATATATTACTATAATGTTTCTGATTATATATAATTATGAAAAAATGCATAAATATATGATTGTGTGGAAACTGCCTATTAGGTTCATACTGACATTTCTCAATATTGCAATGAAACTCTTAGACTTAGATTGGTTAAAATGCAAGAAATTCTGTGGACAGTGTCCACAGATAATGGTGAGGAAGAGGCCAGATTATAAAGGGTTGTTAAGTGTTTTAGTCTTAGGAAAGCTATTTTACAGCTCTACTCTTCATGGAACCAGTGACCTTTCTAATTGTGTCTCCCAGTGGAATGATTCTGGAGGAGGTTAGTGCCTTGATGTGGGTGTCCTTCCTGCCATTTTATTCTGATGTTGTACAGCTCATTCACAGAGGCAGGTGACATCCAATCACCTGCTACACGGTGCCGATAAAAGAATGTAGTTTGACTGAGGACGAGGCAGCACAGTACATTCATGGATGCTGAGACTCTTTAAGTTATTTTGACTGATAGATTTTGTCTTCAGTTGTCAAACAATAGGCTTTTGAGTCTCTGAAGGAAGAAAATCTATTGTTTTAATTCCTAGATAAGCCAAATATGTTTATATTTGTACCTACTCAAAATGTAACTGCACATCAGAATCCCATGTCAACGGCATCTCTGGTGGGAACCCAGAAATCCTTGCGCAGAAGCATAAATCTGGCTTAAGGTGCAGGGATTTGTTAGATGTCTGCAGAAATTAATCCAACCAAAAAAGACAAGAGATGAGGTATGCTAGGTTTACTGTAGGGTTTGCCGAAAGTTGTCATAGGCAAACCCGCCAGTACACCTGTTCATATAATTTAAAAAAAAACTGAGATATGCATACATATGTCCATATTTCCTAAAAGTAGTGTAATTAACATACTGTGGCTGTCCCACTCTCTGTTCTTTAATTAGTCCAATGTGCTGACGGAGCTCAGGAAGTGGAAGCTGGCCTTCATGGAGCAACACAAGTTGGAGATAAGGAAGGAGAGGGAGAGGTGTGCAGCCCAGACAGCTGGCCTGAATTCAGAGCTAGAAGGCCTAAAGGAGCTGCTCCACACCTACGAGACTTCCAACCAGAGAAAGGATGAGGTGACTACATATGTATCCATTTACTTTCTGCAGTACATCAATCATTGAATGGCTAAACAATCCTAATTCTAGAAACGGATTTCAAAATATTCATCATCATGTTTTAGCCAATGACTGGGCTTAATCCAGGTCTAAGCAATCAGTCCCACATGTCTCTCTCTTGCATTATGTACATTTAGTCTGGTTTCAGACTTAGCAAGCTTGTTGTGTGATGTGTCCTCCCTCAGGTGATTGTGAACTTGAGCCAAGTATTAGACAGACAAAAAGAAAAGCTTGAAAAGATGAGGACTTTCACCCACTGGAGACTTCAACACAGTGAGGCCAAAGAAGAGGTACACAGACGAGGCTATGGTCTTTCCTTCAGGCTGAAAGCATATTTGTGGGGTGGTGCTAAATTCAATAGACTGAATAGTAATTCAGTGATTATTTAGACAGCATGTTTGTTTTTTAAGTATTTTTATTTTTTTTATTCTTATATATGTGAATTTTGGGGGAAATGGATGTGAAATTAGTGGTAGTGAACTATATCTTAAAGCTGCTAGATAACTGTTAGTGCAGTTTAATGGTTTATGCAAATGTTCTGTCTCTGCATGAGTTACCAACCCATAAATCAGTATGTCACTGCACACTGAACATGCATATGGCTCATTTTTACACAAATATCTCTCCTACAAATTTCATATACTGATATTTTGTCACTGCACCGATAAATATGGTCCTTTTTTATACCATTCTACATATCAAATTAAAAAGTGCAGTAACGTTTTTTTAAACTAACAACATAGCTGTTCATGCAATTTCTTTAAAATGGAAAATAAAGTGGATTACTCAGATTTTTGTCTAAACTATGACACAGAAAGTGCACCACAACAGAAAATGCACCGCACCTGCACAAGAATGAATTGTGGGTGTAATTATATCCTTGTGAGTATTTTCATGGTCTTGTGGTTCCCTACCAGGCTAATGCTTCTCAGTTAGCGCGGCAACACTACAATTTGCATCTGAAGAGGAAGGTGTGGTTAGGCTGGCACTCTCTGGTCCAGAAACACTGGAAGGTGAAGGTGGAGCGGGCTTGCCGTTCAAGGGCTGAAGAGGTCTGCAGCAGCCTGTCTGAAGATTATGAAGTCAAGCTGGCAGAGGTAAGTTAAGTGGGTGCAGGAAATGATGTTTGCATGGTGATGTTGCATGATGTTTCATCAATGCAGTTTATTTCATGTTTGACTAAATTTGACTAAATTCATATTTTATTCTACCTTTTCCTCACTGGGGTGTGTTATATCAGAACCACGGCACTCTGTAGTCAGTAAGATGCATTAAACATATACAGAGCCGAATGACTTGAACCCATAGGTAAATTAATTCAGTCCCCCCCCCAGTGAATAGTTTTAAACACATACAATTTGAGCATTTCAACAAGTAACTGTTGAAACTATTGAAATCTTAATGGAGAAAGAGTTAAAGTTTAATCACACAGCTGTTCAAAAGTACACATCAACAAAGTGGCATACAAATGAAAAGACTTTTTTTTTCAGCCGGGTGGTACTGTAGTGTTAGTGTCAGAGTGTCATTACATTACATACAGTAAATGACTGGTTAATTGTGTCCACCTATCTACAGCACTGTAAGGCCATAGAGAAGGCCCAGGCAGAGATTCAGAGACTACGACTGGAGCGAGAGCACTATGAGGAATCTATGAAGAAAGCCTTTATGAGAGGCGTATGTGCTCTCAACATGGAGGCTCTCAACATGTTCCAAAGCACAGAGGGAAGACCAGAGCAAGGTACAGTCCATGATCAGCATGGTACACAAACACCTTGTTTTTTTTCAGAGATTATCATTTGTTGTTGTTGTTGTTTTTTAATTGTTTAAATACCATTATCGTATACCTATACGAAAAGACCCCTGCTTTATATAACAAACCTTAAAGGCAATGTTGGCCTTGGCTCTGTGGTGTATTGACTCAACCCAGCTATAAAGACAGAAACTAAGAGAAGAAAAAGAGACACCATTTGTCCAGTGAAGTGCTGCCATGTGTTATTGACAATTGTGTAGATTTATGAATGAGCAGGGTGCACAGGGGTCTTTGTTCTTTTCTTGAAGTCATTTACTGGCTCACCTAATGGAATGAGTCATACGATATGCTGAGTGCAGACTGCACAGGTTATTTCTTTAATGTAATTCACTTATATTCATTCAGTCAGTCAAGTACTTGCTGTACCTGCTAGTAGTTTGTTAATGCTGTGAAGATTGAGTTGAGAACTTGGGACAATACAGGATTGGACTGGAGAAGAGTACCATAAATATCATGGACCTGGAGCTGGACAGTAGCCCTTTTTGATTGGACTAATTGTCCTAACATTTACAGAAAACCCTTAAAGCATATGCCATTATCCCCATACAGTGTCATTGACAGCTATAAGCGCCTAATTCACATCCTTCCATCAGCATTTGCACCAGAAGTCTAAATTTGTCAAAACACACAACAGTTATTCTCCTCAGTCACTATTCTTGTCATGCATGTGGCTGCTAAAGCTGCACCTCCCTGTTTTTAGCTGGTAGAAATGAGCTCTTGCATGGTCTTCTGCTCATCCATCTGCTTTCAGGTTTAATGAGTCTGGCGACCTGAAATGCATTTCATTATGTTTCTGTCAAACTTGGTGGGGGCGTGATGGCCGTTAGGTTCTTTTTCTGTTACATGCACGTCTTTCTTTCCTCCTCACAATAACATTCAGTTTAAAATTGGCTCTATTAACTTATCTTTAAGGTCAAATTTTATATCCCAACTAAAATATGAAGTTTCCCATTTTTAATCATTAGTACTGAGAGATGGAAAGTTAAATTGTGTTATTGGATACAATTCAGAAAGATGGTGTAATCACTTGTTCAGGCCAGATTAAAACATTTCTTAACTCCAGTCCAATATTCAGTCTTGAGATTAGTCATTTGTTATAATTATAACAAGTTTATGTCAAGAATTTTGTTGTTCCAGATATTCAATTCATATTTTTGTCTCTATAGATCCTCTGCCTCCTCAGGATGAGTCTGGCTCTGCGACATTGGCTCAGATCCAGCCATTTCCTGTTTCTTCTTCACGGATCAGCCCAGTTCACTTTGACCAACCCGACCCTCAGTCCCACAGTGAGGGAGATGATATTGTGAGAAGCTAATTTCTTGTCAAATTACACTGTGTCAATCAATCCATCAGTCTTTCACATAAAAAAACGTTCCATATTTGTTGCTGTTAAAATGTGTTTTTTTCCATCTAATTTTGAGTTGTAATTGCTGGTACTATATGCTGATGTAAAATCCAGGGTCATATTCAACTTTTTTCACATGGATGGCTCACTAATAGAATAATTGTACGCCATCAATATATCAGCTTTTGAGATTCTTTCAGTTGCTTTTATTTACTGTACTATGACTCTCCTTCAAATCTCACTCCAGCCTCTCCTTCCCCTCCATTCCTTTTCTTCAGGTGGGCTTTGGTGCCACGACAGAAGTACTCCATCCCACTGCAGTGGTGCACAGCTCCCTCCCACTAGGGGGCCTCTCAAGCTCCCAAAAGCAGGTTAGCATTAGACATATCATATTTCCTAAAAGTGATGAAATTGTCCAACTTCAGTGTAGTCTTCTGAAACTGATATAATTTAGTAAGTGGTTCTCAGATTTGTAACCAACTGCATCAAATTTCTGAAGTTTAGTAAAAACTAAAAAAGTGGCTACTACAGCCATTACATTAATGCATGTGCTAATAACATGAGTATTAAATGTTTCAGGTCAGTGGCCGTGTTGTCACAGCCAGCCAGCAAAAACCAAGCAAGACTGTAACGGCTCGCATCACTGCACGACCTGATGCCAGTAAGACTGCACGCAGCAACCTCCAAGTGATGGGCGTGGCTCCACCCATGAGCTCTGTTATAGTTGAACGTCACCATCCTGTCACACAGGTACTGGAATCTGTGCTCACTACTGTTATTTTCAAGTATTTATGTTTGTTATTATGCAAGTACCTTTTAGTCATGTCAAGCTGAAAAATAACATGGATTCTCTCCCCTAATGTTTTTTTTTTTCTTTTTCTTCTTTTCTCAAGCTTACCGTCGGTCAGGCCACGGCTGCCAAGTTTCCTCGCTCCTCACAACCAGGTCCCAGCTCCACCGGAGGACGAGGTTCCTCCAAAACACACAGCAGCACATGCCATGTACACTCCATCAAAGTAGTTGACTGACCACACATACATCTCACAGAAAATACTGCACACTTACTCTAGATGTAAAATGTTACACACACTATGCAACAGTCCTAAGTGTAGTTACCTTGGCAATACTTTCAATTCTGTTCTCTTTTGATATCTTGTAATGAATTTGCTCTCTGCTTTTTGAAGTCAACATTACATTTTTTTCAGCTTCCTTTCATTAATATTGAAATGCATCATTTCCTGAGGAACAACATTTTTCTTAGTAAACCACATAGACGCAGGTGTTTAAAAAAGCACATGTAAATTATTTTTAATTATTAGCAGTTGCATACACTTTGAATTGTGAAATAGAAATGTATTTCAATGAAGATTATGCACAGGTGCGACTGTATTGTAATGTGTAAAATCACATATTTTAAATATTTGTGTTATTGATATTTTCTATTGAGACCAACCGTCCAACAGTGCAGGATATTTACTGTACTAAACCAAAGCCATATTGTAAGTTCATGATTTGGTACAATTTTTAATAAATTATTTTACTGCTAACTTTCTGTACAAATCTGAAGTAGAAAATGATGTAAACATGAAGTTCATTTTGTGTCAGTCCATATGTTAAATATGTCATGAAATGCTGCAACTCTTACTGCTGATATTCTCTGCTTCCATCCGAATCTTATCTGTAAGACAAACCAATATCACAGAAGAGTCTGTCATACAGGAGTAAAATCATAGACCTCAAAATGATGCACATCCACAGGCAGCACAGCTAAATGTTTATACATTCCTCTATAGGTTTGTTTTAAAAAATATTACTAAACATGTACCTGCTGCTTTCCTGTTGCCTGCAAGGATCAGGCCCTGGTATAGTTCTTTAGCAGGGCTTTTCTGAGCCAATTCCTCCCCATGGAGCCAGATCAGCAGCATCCTGTTCCCATGCTCTCGGTAGCTGTGCTGACCTGTGGACAAACACACACAGCACCTAGTCTGTCAGGAAAAAATTATTCAACTTTTATAAATAGCCTAAAGAAAAGTAAAGGGGATAAAATAGCCAGTCTTTCTTCTTATAGCCACAACTTGATCATAAATTTAGGGGTTTAAATCACTAACATTTTGGCAACAAGAGGCTTATTTTATAGTATTTCAGAGAACTGCCAAATGCAGTAAAGAGTCTGTCCAGTCAGTGAGAGTTGTGGCACCTGTCCACTGCTCTTCGATGGCTGACACTTGCGCTTTAGTGAAACTCCACTGTTCTGCCAGTCGTTTCCAGTCTCCTGGCTTCAGAAGCTCATACGCCAGACGCCAGGCCATCGAACGGAGCTGCTTGGTCTCGTGGCGGTGGTCAAGCTTGAATGTTATTGAATACTGGCTTTGAACACTCTCATTAAGCTCAGCATTTGCCTGAAAGGGCAATTAAATTGTGTTAGTAGATTGATAAAGGCCACAAGCCTCAGAGAGCACAGGGCATGGGAAGAGATTATTGGAGAGAGGCTCACACACATTATTAGCAATATGAATGCCAGAGTTAAACATTTTGAAAATCAAGAAGGGAAGGGAATCAGAGCATATCCTTTATTAAATTAATGGTAAATTGGCTGTCTAATGTTTCTGGGTTGTGAGTTATTTTTTACCCTGGATGCTTTAATATTATTAGAGGGAATTCAACTAATCTAAACTGTGACCTCAGGAAATGAATCATTTGTGATGAATGTAATCATGGGAATAATGGATTATGACACACATGGAAACAGTAAAAGTATCATGTCGATCTCTCACCTCCTTCCACGTGTAGTATCTTTCTGCTTTGATGATCATGTCCACAATGATTACCTCATTCGCTCTGGCTGCTATACCCAGAGCCGTCTTACCCTGCTGCTCCAAATCCAACACAATTTTTTTAACTTTAACTCAACTTTAATTAAAACTGGACAGCATTGGATTTTCTTTACAGATGAATGACTTGACAGTGAGGTTTTTTTTAATGTCTCCGAGCATATTTTAACTTTAATTAAAAAAACAATGATTAATCCTTACCCTGTCCTTGAGTGTCAGATGTAGCCCCGATTTAAGTAGCATCTCCACAACTTCTATTTTGGCTATCTCTGCAGCAAGATGCATAGGAGTCTGGGACCGCTAACAAGTTATGGTATAAGACATGTTATGGTATATTGCACAATGCAATGCATGAAACATATTTTCAGTGTATTTATGTTTCATATAAATATAGTTGAGCTAACATCTTATTTTAGTGTGTTACAGGAAGATTTTTACCTTATCAGTGACATTAATGTTGCATTTAGCCTCCAGTAGAGCGTGGATGACAGGGATGTGACTGCTCTTCACTGCCAGGTGGAGAGGAGCCTCAAGGTGCTGAGGGAAAAATATCCTGTTACACAACATGAGCCCATAAATGAACTGTGAGCTTAGTAGGAAATATGTAAAAGTTTGATGATACGCATCCAGGCGTAGTGTCAGCAGTGCACCTGATCTGTTACCAGAAACTTCACTGAAATAGTGTACCACTGCCACCTAGCTTGTGTTTACTTACGTGGTTCTGAAAGTCCGTGTGGGCATTGTACTCTAAGAGGAGTTGGACCAGAGATGTGTGTCCTCTCTCTGACACTGGATGGAGAACACTGCATTTTGCCTGTGAGGAAGGAAGTTTAGCTGTAAGCCTATGTCTAAAAAACATAATTTGTAATTTAAATATTGATGCTGCCCAAACATTTTATGGCACAGTCATTATTGGGCTTTATTGTACCGTTGTTAGGATGTTGGGTTTACAGCCACCCTCCAGTAAGGCCAGGACACATTCTTCTTGACCAGTGTCTACAGCCTGGTACAGAGCTGTCTCACCATCCTGCCACACACAAGATCCTATCAATAAAGTAAAGGCAGGTGCAGGGAAACCACAACAGACATAAATGAGCAAAATCTACTTTTAGTGGACCACATTATACTTTTCTAGCCATCTAGGAACTTTGACAGCCATCAGTAAGGTGTAATAAATAATAATGATTTTCTGGGGGGCTTTTTCCAACATGTAATTCAGATGAAATCCATCATTAAGTACCATTTCTGATCAGGAGGATCTTTGGCCGAAAGCACCAAGTCAATCTGATCAAGTACAGTTTAACAGTCCGAAGATCAAGCCAGAATACATTTGCCATTTAATATAATAATAACCAACTTTTTTTTCTCAATTAATCCAAAGTGGAGCCACCATCCAGCAGTGGATCAGCTATTAAGCACACACTGTCACGAACCAAACCGTGATAGAGATGGTGTTTTACACTGATTGTCTACCGTATTGACTTCATCCCGAGTATCAAAGCTCTGCAGCAGCAGTTGGACGGCGTCCAAATGGCCATTCCTGGCAGCTAAGTGCAGGGGCGTGTCCCCTCTCTGGCAGAAGGGAGGGAGGGAAACAACTTGCATCAAAGAGTGTTTGACTTTGAGCTTTCTTGCAGGTGTGACCCACAAATATGCACCCAGGCTTATATTGTCAATATATACATATACACCAACAATATGAATTGCACACACACCTTGTTTGGCTTCACGGTGGCCATCTCGTAATGTGGTTCCATTAGCATGTTTAACATTTCAACACAGCCATGCTCTGCTGCCAATGCAAACACCCCTTGTCCTGACTGATTGAGGTACAAACAACCACATTACTGACCGTACTTTGGTAGTGCTAAATAAGTGAATTATAGAGTCGGTTTATTAGTGCTTATAGTACAGAAGATACCTGGTCATCTTTGTCTAGTTCTTTCATTTGCAGGTCATCTACAATGTACTCTAAAATCTCTGTGTGGTTGTTGATAGCAGCACAGTGCATGATGTTCCGTCCCTCCTGAAGTAGAAAAAAGCAAGTTATTATGTGGAATAGCACAATGTTTTTACTCAAGCAATGTGCAGTATCTGCTTTTGTCAAAGAAATTTAACTATTTGTATAAGGTGGAAAAATAAGGATATTTAGCAACTAATGTGTACATCTGAGTACATCTGAGACACTGAGGCTTGTAACAAGCATTTTGGATTCAAAATGCAGCTAAAAAAAACAGTCACTATATGCCTGAGGAGGAGCATGTTATCTTTTTAAGAATGTGCAAAATAACAAGAGAAATGGCCCAATTTTTGAGTATTCTTCTTGAAACAGTAGAACAATTCTGCTCCTGCTTCTTTACCTCGTTCTCAATCTTCTGTTCAGCCCCAGAACGCACTAATAATTTCAGGATCTCCAAACTGCCAAACCAGGCAGCCAAATGAATGGGTGCCACCCCATACTGTCAGACACAAAACACGAAATAGAAAGTTGTTATTACTCAAAAATACGACATAAGTCTGTCGTTAAGTTATTCGAATCACAGACATTGTAGACCTTCTCACCTTGTCTCTTTGATCTACTTTGACCCTCCGCTGTAGAAGGAGCTGAACAGCTTCCACATGTTTGCCAGCTACTGCATAGTGGAGGGCAGTCCTTTCATGCTGGGGCAAACAACTTAATTAGTATGAAATCCATTTAAAAAGGGTTTCTCCAAAACCACTTAAATGATCTGTGTGATATAATACATTGCAGTGTAAAGACAGTTGGTCTTTTTAGACCCACCACATTCTTTGCATTAGCATTTAACCGCCTTCCAACAGTCTTCATTGTGTCCACATCATTCCTCCTAGCTGCCTCCATAAACTGCTTCTCTTCATCAAGCACTACACAACACAGCACACAGGAAGTTTTCAAATTCAGTCAGTCAAAAAAAAGAAAAAGTACTTTTAACAGAACAGTGTGTAGCATTTCTTTTAATACACAAGCAGATGGTGTGTGAGGTGTCTGGCTCAAAACTTCAACATTAACATATTGTAAGGTAAACTGAGATGAGTATGCTTCTGCTTCATGTGTTGTGCAGGAAATCGCCTGAGGTTTCAGCCTTGTGCAAATATGGGGTAGTTCTCAGGAATAAGCTATGATGTTATGATCACAAAGTCGGTCCATCATAATAAATATCTGATTAACTTTAGTTGTAACAGTGTAAGTTCAACAGAAACTTGCAACAAAACATATATAATTGTATGCTTTTTGCTTTGCTTTTTTTTTTGTTCTTCCTGTTCCGTAAAACAACAGACTATAAATAATTTCCCTCCTCTCATCTCATTTTTTTGACCTTTAATTCTTGTGTACTCACACATCTCTTGGTTGTCAAAGCTGTTGTCTGTCTCTTCCTCTGAGTTTTTATTCAGTACAAAGTCAGAAAATCCCCTCAAAGTCTCTTGTCTCATCCAGTGTCGAGGGTCCAGAGTCTCCTTCTTGGGACGGTGCTTCTTGATCATCACTCTCAAAGCTAACATTCTTCTCTCCATTGGGAAGCTCTATAAGTAACCTTTTTGTGTAATCAGGGTCCAGTAAACTGTCCAATGTAAGCACTGAAAGTTTGACTTTCACATTAAACAGCTGTAAACAAACAAACAGTTAAATGCCTGAGGAACCAGATCACACATAAGATAAGAAACCCTACTTTACCTACTCTGTTGTAATTCCTGTCTTCAACTAGTATACAGCAAGCCTTGAAATGGAAGTGCACTCCTTCTATATTCTTAATGCTGGAGGGCTGATCCGTGTTTGCTTTATGAGCTCACACCCTTTAGAGACCTGCTGATAGTAACGGCTTATATTTAGCATGTCACACTTGTAACATGTTACATGACTGGTAAGTATGAGTATGGATTAATTCATCACACCTGAAGTAAGATGCAGACATTTTACAAAGGGTTTTTTCAAAGTTAAGTTCTAAAAACACAGTGCAGTATTTACGAAAGATTAACATAAGCCTCTAATAGCAGTTTAACTTGTTTGTCCGGGGAAGTTTGAATTGTTTAATGTGGTACTCTTTTTCAGAAGTGTTTCACATTCATACAACCTGATGCAAAACAGTGTTTTGCTTTTGGCAGTTACGTAGCTCAAGTGGACCATTTTTTTTCCATAATGTCTTTTCTTATCAGATTCACGATTCAAACTTGCAACCTCCCAGTCACAAACTTACTGTAATCAGTCTAATCCTTTGAAGCAACCATGTTTGGTTAAAATTCATATTAACAGAGAATGGATGGTTATTCATATGGGGAAAAAGATCAATCATCCACAGCGAAATTTAAGCAAAATAGTGATTTATTGCAATTTTAACTTACATGATAGAATAATTATCTTATATTCATTAAACTTCTATTATCATTTAAGAATACACAATAAATAGAGGATTTCAAAAACCTGACAATGCAATACTTAATACCTAATATGGTTTCATGTGCAGTGATTGTGCAGAATCAATAGCTAAACCCAGATAAGCCAAGTCACTGGGAGGAGCCGTTTCTGATTTCCTTTGCAAAACTTTATCAGTTCGTCCAGAGGACAATGAACATTCTGCATGCATGACTGTCACCTAAGGAACTTGTCAATGGTGTTGCGAGGACCGAGGCCTCTCGCCTTTTTAGATGGTGGAGAGGAAGGAGTGTCCCGTCTGAAAGACATTAGATCAAAGCAAAAAAAAAGTAATTAATTAAGGGAAATTGTTGTGAATTAATTGTACTTAATCAACAGTATTTGGAATATGCTGACACCACATGTCAACATTTTGTGCAGAAACAATCTGTAATCAAGTATTCTCACCTTTTGTTTTTTGCTTTACTTGTTTGCCTTAACAGGAGGTGGCCTTTGTCTGTGAACAGAAACAGACACTCATGGACATGGACCAAAATAAAAGAAACCCTCCATCATTATCTTCTCTGACAAAAGAAATGACATCCACTGAGGAGACACAATTGCAGCACCGCTTCAGTGGCATAAAGAGTGCAATTTCTGAGGCAGGCTTGTTTAAGAGGAAACCATGGTGCACAGACATAGCCAGTTCATTGTAGGAAATGAATAGGTGAGAAAGTGATTTAGCCATTTCCAAGACCAGGGCAAAGGAATCCCCATGGGGCGAAATTAGATGTCTTTTCTCTGTAGGAATCGATACAAGCTTCTCACACAATGTCAGTGTCAGTAAATAAGAGGGTCAGAGGCCACTGCATCCTCCGAAATAGACATTCCCTCTGTTAACTCAAAAAATGTCACATAGCCAGAGTCTAAAGACATTACTAACAGGAAGGATATGCATTCAAAGACTTCAGATCTCGCCGGAAACGCTGACATATGTCAGACCCCCAAATACACAAGCAACAAAATGCATAATTATCAGAATGGGATTCTCACAAACTCACCTGTCACTTTGGTGTTTGTTACTGTAACTGAAGGTAGATTAATGGAAGATGATGTCTGTCCCCCCAGCTCATGCAGTACTTCCTGGTTCAGGCAGAGGTCAACATGACGATTGAACATAGTGAGGTCATTTGTGTCCTGCGTCAGCTGACATACTGGGCAGATTAGGACAGGACCTTTACCATTACATGCCTGAGGCTGCTGCAAGGTCACTGGTCCATTTTCACCATTGATCAGCAAAACTGTTTGGCCTGAATCATTTTTCAAGTTGTGTTGGTCTTGCGGGGAATCAGGTTTGTTTGACTCCTGCTTTTTTTGAGCCTCAGACTCCCTCCTCCATTTGTCAATCACTTCACATTCTTCATGGTCATTCTCGCCATCCTGATCTGACTCAGAGTCAGAAACTGTGATTTGATTTGGCTTTCTAGAAACATCACTGAGACACTGGTCTATATGTTGGTTGAAGACATTCAAATCAGTCGTCTCCACCTGCCTGAAACACACAGGACAGGTGAAACTCTCTGACACTCTGCCACCACGGTCTGATGTGGAAACATGAGCCTCTGAGAGGGAAACACTGTCATTTTCTGAGAGACCAGATGCTTCACAGTTACTCTCTGACCTCTGTCCATTTATCGATGACTTCACGCTCTCATGAGCATGATTGCCTGTGGAAGTAATCACAGAAGCCTTTTCATTGTGGACTTCCTCTTGTGTGCTTGCACTCACTGCCTGGAGTTGTAGTCTTTTGGCATGGGCCTTTTGGAAGAAAGACATCTGGGGTTCATCACTAGTCTGACCCTCCTTTATCCCCCATAGCTTAGTCCGCCAGGGAACTTCCTCCTGTCTCTGGCACTTCTGCACCAGCGGAGGACAAGAAGAGAGATGCTCCCTCTCAAGCTGGTAAGAGCTGGTAGAGTCTGTCTTGCCTGGCTGGAGGAAACAAATGATGCTCTTCTGCAGAGGCTTTTTATCATCCGAACTGATAAAGGCAGAGATTCGAACACCTACAAGCACAAAAGAAACATTTTCTGGAGGCAACTTAAAACAAATGCCAACTGTGTTATTTTTTCCACATGCACTGTGTCACAGATCATTTAGATTTATTTCAAGCTAGTTATATTAATTGATATGCAATATCTAATTACCCATGAGTCTCAGTCTGAGTGGCTGAGGGCTTTCCTTTTCCATTTCTGTTTTCAGCAGGTCTTTGGCAGCAGCATAGATCTCATCCACTGTAGCAACAGCATACGGCAGCGTCACTGCCCTGGTTTTCACTTCAAAGTTCACGTTCTTCAGCTTCAGTGTTACTGTTTTACCCTTTAAGACATTTTTTTTTTTTAAATACAAAGTTGAAGTCATATTAGCATTGCAAAACCATTAGAGTCATTTCTGTCTGCTATCAAACAACCTCTTAATTACGGACATAATCAATGATACTGAATGGAAAGACCATATATGGAGCAGAGCTGAATATCTGTGTAATCTGTCATATCACTGATTGATTTGTCAGAATGCATTTTCATGGGAAACACGCCACAAAGCGCTGCCATAGTAATGATCACATTACTATCTCCCAGGGAGACATTTCCTTGGCTGATAGTAGCTCCCGCTGTCTCCTTAATGGCCCTGCATTTTCTCAAGCTATCAAGGCCACATCGGGACCCAGGCAGGGGGGTGATGGTCTTGCCAAGCCATCCAGTCCTTTCTCTATCGACTCGGAAAGGGAAAAACAGGTTGAGGTAATTGTATGAGATACAGTTTGGAGTCAGGGCGATTCTTGGAAAGCCAAGAATAGCATGTTTGTTTGTTTGTTTTTTAACCAGTTTAACCATTCTCTCTCAATCCATTGTATTGTTGTCTATTTTCTGTTCAAAGATTGCCTGTTCTTGCTTCCTTTTGATCATCTTCTAATGCCTAACATCTAGCCAAGCAATGTCTGCTCATAGCACCACATATACGGTTGTTGATGTAAGCAGGGCAGAATGTTAGATCAAATGTTGTATCGTGTTTGCCAAAGGTGAGCTTATTCTAACAAATGTAACCTATTTGTTCAGAGTAAATAAAACAACTCTCTGTCATTCGGTACCTTCAGATCTTCTTTCTTCATGTCTTCTGCTAAATCTTCACAGAGCTCCCTACATAAAGACAACTGTTCCTCAGCCTTATTTAATTCTCTAAATGTCCTGTAAAGCGTAAGAAAAGAGTGGAGCAGAGAGAAAATAAGAGAGAATTAAGTGGATGGAGACAAAAAATATTGTTTTGTTTTTATGCTTAATGAAAAACATACCTCTCAGTGCTCATGCTTTTTCTTTCCTCGTGCCTGTATGGAAACAAAGAGTGAGGATTAAAATCAGGATTATCTCCCCTGTCTGGGCATAATTTTTGTTGTAAGTGTCGTTAAACTGAGTGAAGTACCTCGGTAGGTATGTGGAGCCCAAACCCAGGGAAACCTGTATGAAATGATGCCAGGATGTCTCCGAGAACAACAATGACAACAACGCCATCTGCTGGCTGAAATGAGAACAGCTGCTGATGTCCAACGCATTCAGCATTTTCTCACTCACCTTCCCTATGCCAGAAACCTGGGAGAACACACAGACATTTTTACTGTCTTTAAATATTGATATGACTGCTCTTTAATCCATCTTTCCCTTGTCAGGAGCACATTATTATTCACTTTACACCACATCTATCAGCTTTTCATAATAACTCGTGACTACAATCCGACATCTTTCCATAATAATTCACCAACAACACCTCGAAGACTCTGTTTATGTTTCAGCTTGAGCAATGTGTGCCGTACTTTGCGAACTGGGAGGTTCTGGATGAAGTCCATGACAGCCTCTCTGGTGGATGGGAGTCTGTATTGGCCGTTGGGCTTGTTCTTGTCACTGCACACTTTGGCAAGCATCGTGTTTGGAGCAATGCCTAGAAAAGTGAATAGGGTAATTGAATAGTGTATTTGTACATGAGCGGCTGGTAAAACACATAAATAATGTTGATCATAATTCTAAACAGAAGGTGAAGGAAAGATGTTGCACTTTCATTATTATTGTTGAGTAGTTGTTTTTTTTAACAGTTAAGTATTATAGTCCTTTCCTGTTTTTCATCAAGAAGTACAGAGGTAGGGAGGAAAACAAAGACGATATCTCTGATAAGATGGAATAGAAAAACGAGTAGGAAGGGCAATATAATAATACAATTATATGAAGAGACAATGAAGCACAGTGTTTTCACTTCTCATATATGAAGGTATGAAGGTATCCAACCTGCACTGGCAGTCAGCATGGTCTTTTGCTCAATTCGGAAGCGCATCTCTCTCACAGCCTCCTCAACAGACGTCCCAAACACTTCGAAAGCCCCGCCAGCTGCACCAACACCTTCTGGGCTCAAAAAGCAGGGAGAGGAGCTCGGGCTGTCCTCAAACAGAACAGGAGAGAGGTCTCTCACCTCTGGTACTGACTCATGGGGAAGATCAATCTGCTCTTCACCTTTACAGAAAAGAAATTAAATCATTATTATACAGATTGGATTTCTAGTGTATGAAATTTAGCAATGACTGTTTCCTGTCATGTCTTTTCTGCACCGACAGTACTTAAAACTACAGTAAATGTGACAGAAGTGGCAGTTACAAAACACACCACACTATATCATTACTCTACTTTTCTGTATGATTAAGTCCTGCCTGTTTCGCTGGTGCTGGTGCGGAAAAGGTGTGTTCGTGATGATTCAGGGCAGCTCTCCCTCAGTTTCACGTGGTCTGTAAAATCCAGATAAGCTTCATCTAGGCTCATTGGCTGGAAATGAGGGTCATAGTGTGCAAAAATCTCACGGATCTAACAGAGGCATACAAAATCAAGAAATTGTTTGTTGTAAACTACAAAAAGGTTGCATAGCAGGTGTTTTCATATATGTAGAGGCCTGTATTTATGTCACTCTCACCTCATTACTCACAGCTCTGTATTTGTCAAAGTTTGTTGGAACAATGACTAGGTCGGGGCAGAGTTTCTTTGCAATGAAGCCGGGCATGGCAGCTCGAACTCCGAACTTCCTGGCGTGGTAGTTAGATGTTGACTGAAAAAGGTCCAAATAAAATACTTTTAAATAGAAGAAGAACAGAGACTGTGGGTTTTGTATTTCAACTAAAAATTCTGGTTTGAGAAATAAATTTGATGAGGCTCCGTATGATTTGAATTACTGTAAATCTAAATGTTTATTTATTCATGTGTATTATATTCACCATGTTCATGTTTATTGCTTCTTCTGATAACATCTGGAATACATTAAATTCCTTGTACTTTTTTACTTGGTGAATACATCTGATTCTGATTCTAAAATCCATAAACTTTTTTCCATTGTGAACTAACTAATTGGAGGATTGGCAGTGCGATTCTCGACTCCTCCAATTGCTCCCGAAGGCTGCGCCATCAGTGTGTGACTGTGTGTGTTCTCCAGATGAGCAGGTCGGCACCTTGCATGTCAGTATCTGCTTTCAGTGTATGAATGTAAATGTGAATGGATGAATGTCACTTGTACTGTAAAAGCACTTTGAGTGGTCAGAAGACTAGAAAGGCGCTATATAAATGCAGTATACTATACTGTAACTTGAGAAAATGTATTATTGCCACATTATACAATGAAAATGATGGTTTGAAGATGTATAAAGATATGGTGTGTGATTAACACTTTACATAAAGTACTAATATTTTTTTATTTAACAAGCTGTAACTAAATTGCTGTAGTGAACTATATCACAGAATGTTGTACTATTTGAACTGCAGCCTACTTTTATTATTATTGTTTATCTCACCAGCATGCTCATAGATCCAACAGCCATGGGTTTGTCCTTCAGCTCAGGACAATCTCTCATTTCCACAGCAGCGTAGAAAGCGTCCATGTCCACATGTACAATTAAATGACTTAAATTGCGTCTTTTCTCCAGCTCGTAGGCCAACCTCTCCACCTACACACAGAGATTTGATAATCATGATCTGCTCCAAAAAAAGGGGATAGAGCTTTTTTATTTAAAACCACATAACATGACTTACCTGAGCCTGTGCGTTCTTTAGCTGTTGTTCTGTAATTTGCACCTTTTGTTGCATCATTTTATCAATGCGCTGGTTCACCTGCTGCTCTTTCTTCACCTCATTTTCATAAAACCTGGATCCCTGCAGGGTGAAGGACATGGACAATAAAGAGTTAGAGATTTCCAAGCACATCTGTAATGAGACACAATAGCACATCTTTTCAGGGCTGTGTGTCATTACATTGCAGATATGGGACTTTCATACAAGGCTGGACATTTCATACTATCCAGTACACTTATAGAGCCATATTTATATTCTTGTGGGTGACTGCAGTGAGCAAACGAAAACAGCAATGGCTGTATGCATGTTTGCTGGTGTTTCATACAAAACTAACTAAACAAATTGTTAGTATCTACCTTGGATGACTCCATGATGATCTTGTTGATCTTATCCCTGTCAAGACCTTCCATACCAGCCTTGTTGTCATTGAGGGCCATTCTGGACAGGAAGCCCTCTCCTTTAGTGGAGGCAACCCCATTCTCCATCCTGAAGAGTGGACCCTTGATGGGAAAACAGTCGTTTGTTTTTTGTTTTATATTTATAGCAACGTTAAGGCCAACTCTGTTCTCAGTTAATTGTAACCTGTAAGAGACCGTAGCGATCTGATAATTGCGAGTATTTCAGCTACAAACCTTTTCTCTGTGAAGTGGAAAAGTCACATTAATCCAAATCGCTCAGCTTTGTAACGATCTACATGTTTTGAAAACAGTGACGTCAAAGTTTCTGGCGGCACTTCCGCGTGTTTCCGTCATCACAGGAAAGGGCGGGGCTTGTCTTATTTACCTCTACATGTCAAATTCATAAATTACATTAACTGATCATTTTAATAAGTTTGGTTATGTATTGCTGCATACGTATTTGAGTTGACATTGAGAAGCGTTTTACCTCTTCATGATATCACAGACGCCAAATAAAATGTAATTGTATATATAATGAAGTAGTCCAACATGCAAATGTTCAAAAAGCAACGTAAGAAAAAAATGACGCTACGCATTTTAGGTGTTCAAGTTTCAAATGTATTGACATATATTTGTAATAAAGAGCACACTCAAATGTACATAATGAAAGTCAAATTGTATTTTAAGTAACCAACAAAGGCATATACATAACGGCCAATAGATTAAAAAGCGGGTATTTTTTTAACATGAAACAGTATTTACATAGAAATTATAAGGTATTGAGTGAAAATAATAATAATTTCAAAAAGATGTGTGAAACCAAAGTATGGATGTATTTTTACAGCGCCCTCATGTGGTTGAGACACGGTATTGGTTCTTGGTAATAAAGTTAATTTAATAGGCATTATTTTATTATTTTTACTTAAGAAGAAGCTGCTAATTACCTCACAGCTGAATTAATTAGGGCCATTACAAGCCAACAAAAGCTGCAGATGATTATCCCTCCGTTTACTTGCGTCTCTATCCTTTCAGTTTCAGGCTGTTTTGAGAAAGTTTCCTTTGAGATCTTACCAAGGTTTAGTGATATTCTCTGACTTAGACTAAAGGCCACGAACTTTAGACAGTGACGTTATCAGTAGTATGTCTAAAGTGCAAGGAATACTCTGAAAATGTGGTGTACAGAGGATTAATATGTGCAGTATGACTGTGAAATGTAACCTTTGGCATAGTTTGCTGGTGGAGAGGATTTACGGCAGCTATACTCACATTATTCACAGAACACCTGAAAACATAAGTTCACCCACAACTTATATGAATGGTAATCATTCCTGAAAGTCCTGAAGAACCCATCTTTTTTTTTTAAAGCCCTCGATTACATTTTATTAAGAACACATTGATATTACAATACAAACAACTGAACAGAAAGTATTACAGAAAAAATAACATAATCACAAAGCCACAAGCAGACATAGAATGTAGACAGATACATAAGAGAAACATAAATAAATAAATGTAAGTTTAAAAACTCAATAAGCCATTTTGAAAACCAATTTAAATAATCTAGCAATGTTGTCCACAATGTTTCTCAACAGATGAGATTTGTTTAAAGATTTTTTTTAAAGATTTTTTTCTGTGTGTGATATTCAACTTTCAGATAAAAATAATATCTTTACCTTTTATTGGCCAAGTGTGTTTACACATTTAAGGAATTTGATTCCATTTTAGTGACTGTCAATACACAGAATAACAACGCAACAACTGTCAGAAATACACACAAGGAATGACCATATATGCAGGTGAAACTGTTTCTGTGAACTGTGAACAGGATACAAATAGTAGAAAAGAAATGAAGGGTGCAAGGAGTGATGAGATATTAAACAGAAAAAAGTATATAATAGTAGGTGGTTATGTACAGTATATACAGCCTGTTCAAAATACAGTAGTGCCTTTCAAAGTAGCACAGGGGGAAATCAAGTGAAATCCCAAATTTCTGGATGTTTCGGGGGAGTATTGGTTCACTCCTCCATATGTTGCGGCCCTGCCCAGTTGTACAAATATTGTGGTCAGCCAGACATTTGAATATCAAACTCGTCCTCAAATCAGACATCCCATTCTGCCCCAGCCTGTTTGTTCTGGGTGATCCTCTCTCCTAAAAAGGAGGCAGACTCAAATAATTCAATGTGACCACCCTATGTCCAGCCAGGGTGTGGTTCTCACAGCTGGGTGGCAGCCCATGAGGGTTTCTCTCTAAAACTCATGAGACAGGTGGAGAAATATCATGCTAAGTCCACAAATGACATCTCTTTCATTACAGGATCCTCTGTATGTATGATAAGACATCAGCTCAAACCCAAGACTCATCTAGACCACCTGTGACCTGTAACTCTCAATAACCTTCTTATCTGCCCATGAAGCATTTTTTCCTATGTGCTGTTTAACAATTAGTTATTAATTTTCATCTTTTCTTTTCTTATTTTCAGTGTTGTCTACTGCCATATAACTGTGTGACTTTATTCCATGGAGTTGTCTCATAGTTCAGTCATACACTGCCATATGATGTATCTGATGTGTTAAGTATATTTAGTAGGTGAAACACACTCACTGGCCACTTCATTAGGTACACCTGTGCTATCTAATTAAATCCAGTACAACAGCTCTGCTATAAATTCTACTTTTTCCAAGTTTATACATTTTCAGTTTTTGTTAACATCAAAAATGTGATCATTCTACTTCATGTTTATTATTGAGGTCGTGGTGGTGGTACTGTGGTGCATTATATTGACGGGTGTACTTAATATTTTGCCACCCTCATGTATGTTAATGGGGTGGACAAAATATTAGGAACACCATTCAATATTAGGCACCCTAATACACCACCATTATCTACTATGACCTCAATAATAAACATAAAGTAGAATTATCACCCTCCTGATAATGTCAACAAAAACTGTTGACCTTGTTGGTTGGCTGGTTTATTGTGAGTGTGTGTGTTTGTGGGTCTGTGTGATCTTTCTGTGATGGAAAAGCATATTTACTAAGTATATTTGCGCACGAATCCCTCGCCACAATAAAAGTACTATACTGCATCCTCTGTGCTGTTTACTTTGGTGAGTCTTCTGCTTACACTGTTGCAATAATCCTTATGTCTTCCTGTGTCCTGTGGCTGCATTAATGTAGCTTGACGCCGCTGTGTTTAACATACACAGAGGAGCGTGGCTGCAGCTCCTCCCCCGACCTGAATGAAGAGGAGCTAGTTAGAGCTCCGCTAACTAAACTGCGGAACTAAAAAGCAGCGATGCGCTCCGTTGCTCGTCAATCGTAGCGTGAAGTTGAGGTAACACGAAGGCCTTCCTTATCGACCACTCTGCTTGAGTTTAGCTTATCTTCTGCAAGCAGGATATTTAACTACAACATGCACAAGTTGCAAGTTTACTTAACATTAGCTAGTCGCGTCGTTTTGACAGCTAAGGCTAACTAGCTAGTAGGCATTTGGTGCTCGACGCCAGTTTCAAAACAAAGCCCGCACAAACCCGAGAAGTTGAGACTCAGCTGTCAGCGTCGGGGTAGCTTGTTTCAAAACGAGCCAAGCTAGGCTGGAGTCTCGTCAGACGCCATCCAGTTGGTTTTTTATCATAGTTTTTACAGCGTTGTTTTGCTGACGGTAAGGCTAAGTTTAAAAAAGCTGTCAGCAGGTTTTGGTTGTGACGCGTTTGAGCTGATAATTATCCCACCAGCTAGCGTTAAGCTACGTGGTCCTGGCGATTACAATCACAATCAAGTTTTGAAGCTTGGATTTAAATGTCCGAAAAGAGTTCATCGTCCGGTTCAGATGAGGATGTGGACCCGGAATCCGGGCAGCCTGTGGAGCTGGGAGGCGTTTTAAGCAAGGTAACATTAGGTGAACCAGTTATGTTGTTGTTGTGTTTTATGCTGCATAAGTGAGTCCTGGCTCAGGTGTAATAATAATAATACACCACAAGTCAGAAAGCCAGGTGAACATTACTAAAGAGCTGCAACAGTGTACTTTATTTCTGCATACACACACCTTAAGCCAGCGTCTCTCAAAATGGGTCCCTGTGGAGATTCCAGGGGAACCTTTTTATTTCAACTATAATTCAATCCATAAGTAACACCATTGCAGAATGTGTGACATGATTGTGGGTTTGATATACTATCTTTAATCAAACATCTAAAAGCAAACATCCGATGGGGATTCCTGGGACAAAATCTTATCAAATGGGGGTCATTGTCCAATTTTTGCCAGTTTAAGGGTCATGATATGAACAAGTATGAGAGCCACTACTTTAAGCAAGAGGAGCTGTTGATTTCACAGTGCAGCTAACTGTTTGTTCTGTACCTTTTGTGTGTTGACAGTGGACAAATTACATACACGGATGGCAGGACCGATGGGTCGTGTTGAAAAACAATACTTTGAGCTACTACAAGTCGGAGGATGAACGGGAATATGGCTGCAGGGGGTCCTTGTGCCTCAGCAAGGCTGTCATCACAGTAAGTATTCATGATGAGTGTAAGGGGGGAGCATCACTTGACTGCCGTCTGTTGCACAAATAGAAAGCAGAGTGAGCTCAGCACCTGTTCAGCATTTTAGGGAGTAAGGCCACATAAAGCGTGGGACTATGAAAGAGCTAATTTCCTGCTTCAGTGCTCTGGGAATATGGTTACCTTCTTAGCAGGTCTTGCAGTGTTTTTGAGCTTGTCATTAGCATGAAGTTGAACCTTTATTCCTTCAGTCTGTTCCTCAAAGATAGAAAGGTAAACATTAACTAGTAATGAGACTGTTACTAAGATCACAGGGAGGATCGAGACCTGTAGTTTAGCAGACCAAGGCATTTTTGCATCAGCAGTCACTAAAGCACACACTCATTCCTCTTCCTCCATGGCAGTTATTGCACAGGCTGCTTGAGATTGGTGCTCCCTCTTGTTGAACTGTAAGCTTTGATGACATACTGCTGATGCTGGCATTGTGTTCTCCCTATGCAGGCCTTCTGTTGGTCAGATAAGCTGAAATCCCACACCCTGGTTAAATATTCACTGTTCTCTCTAAGCATACCGCCACCCAGTACAGAGGCTAAACAAATGGTTTCACTGTGATTTGTACAATAGGATTACATGACTCAAAACCGGATTAAGATCACAACATGAAATATTACAATTAGTTTCCTTCAGGGTGAAGTGGTCATTTGAGTAATCGTAGTGCCAATGACTGTTTGTGTGGACCTGATGGGACCCCACACAACAGAGTATTTTATGATCCTGTTGCTGTAGGTTAAGTAAGAGTGTACACAGCTTTATTACACAGGCTCACTAATAATCAGAGTAGTATGGCCCACACAGCCACTTCTTACTGCCTCTTCCTTCTTCCTAAATATCTAAACGGCTGTGCTGCAAAGGAGACTGGTATGAGGACTCAGGAATGCAGAAACAAGCCTCTGCCTCTCTTGTTGCCTAACATCAGTCTAGTACACAATGTGAAGCTGCAGACACACACCAGACTGTCCCCATACGGAAGCAAAATGTGCAGGAAATGTTGCCGTTGCCGTCTGAAAATTCCTACCATGAGACACGATGGGTCCATAATCAAAACCTCACATCAGCACAAGCTCTTGCCAATACTTTCATGTTTTTATATCAGTGAGGTATTTTTTTCACAAAGAAACTCAGTTGGATCAGGATTTTTTGCATACAAATATTGAGAATTATTGTATTGAATATGATTTTAACTGAAATACAACAGTCATTTACACTAGTTTAAAGATGTCTTATGCTAGAAAAAAACTGTCAAATTCTTGTATGCCGTTTTGTGAAAATACTCTGTGTTTGATTGATAACCCCCTCTTTCCTAATGCTGAATATGCCACAGTCCTATACACAGATAGCAGTGCAGCATGTATATATGCAGTTGTGCTTACGTAAGGGGGAAAGAGAACGTCCTAGGCAGAATGAAAGAGATATAAACTGGATTGTAAAGCAGAATTTTATGGACCATGTCTGATAAATCACAATTGGATAGACTGGACTTCTCTAACCAGTAATGGCATTATGGCTGGATGCACTTGAGGTTATCACTGCACTCCGCTTCTTGTACTGAAATTCCGAAGCTGCAGGGCAACTCAGATGCTGCACCTGTCTCTGAGGGGAAACTTGCTCTCAGTGGTTTTCTGTGACTGTAATTGAAAGTATTTGAGGGTTAGAGAGAACCTGTCACCCCTATCAGCATCCTATATATGCAGCTTGTGAAATACAATACCAGCTTTAGCATTAACATATGTAGGCTCACGGTTTGTGTCCAGAGTTGGAGTGTATGGTGCTGTTGTCAGTGGCAGCAAATCAGACAGCACATGAGCGTCATTCAGCAAATCTAATTAAACACGGGAAAGAGCAACATGAGGTTATGTCAGCTGACAAAGCAGCTGTAGCCTCGGTGCTACTGAGGAGAAAAACGAGGAGGAGATTCAAGTCAACTGTGTCTTATTTCTTATGAGGATACTTTGCAGAGCAGATCTCTCCTCAGCTGAGCACAGTGGTCAAATTCCAGTCTCAGAGGAAACGGGGGGAATTCTTGGTGCACGTGTTTGGGAGCCTAGTGCGGTTAGTGTTTGGAGCGGGGTGGGGTGCATTGTAGAACGGGGGAGTGAAATAGTTTCAAGTTTTGACCCAATAGTAGCAGGAAAGGTTGTGATGAACCAGGTTCAAGCAAAGGCAAGCTTTAAGAATCTCTGGTTTTTAGAAGAGCTCTGCTGCTGTCGTTTACGGTTGCGCCTGAAGACACAAGACATCAGTTTCTAATCAAAATTCTTGATTATTGTGTGGCTGAGGCTTTTCAGTGATTGATGGAGTCCATTTGCATCCAGAATGTGTCATCGCTTATCAGCCAGTGTTATAAACAGACAGTAAAAAGTTAAAGCAGTTTTCTCTGATTCCTGAGTTGTCAGAATAGAGAAAATGTTACAGGGAGTTTTTGTATTCTGGTATTTAAACATACAGGTATTTGTTATTGGTGAAAGTATTTCCTGACATGACTCATTCACTCTGCCTAATAACAATTCATGAGTTCTCTCCTCTCCCTCTTCAGCCTCATGAATTTGACGAGTGCCGTTTTGACATCAGTGTGAACGACAGTGTCTGGTACCTCAGAGCTGAAGATCCTGAGCACAGACTCCAGTGGATTGAGTCGATTGAACTGCACAAGGTGAGTGGAATAATTTGCTCTGTCTTCAGAATAGATTTCCTGGATCTTTTTCACTGGTTTCTTTCTTGCCATACAGATTTTCTTGTGGCCTACTATGTATTTGTTAGGATTTATTTTTTTAAATAAATACAACAGATCCTCAGCATGCCTGCATTTCAGTCTTTGTTTGTGCTCTGGGCCCTTTTTCATTTGCTTGGTGTTTGTCAGGAATCAGTACAAAATGTCTCATGCCACATTGTGTCAACTCCTTGGACCACAACAAATATTTGATTCTTTTTGGTTTGCCTAATCAGGAACTGCCACATTATTCACATATTTCAGGTATTCAGGTTCAGTCTGGGGTCAGGGTGTTGTTCGTAGCAGACAGGGAGTTATCTGTTTTGTTTAGTGAGCCTGGTGTGGCGGGACAGGGATTGGGACGCATACACAGGCACAGACACACACACTCCTACATAAAAACCCCTTCATCCTGGGAATGTGAGGAATCTGAGAAGTGATGTGTTGATGTGCAGGGGTCCCCTGTCATCAGATACCAGGCAGCTGTTCACTCTGCAAGGACCTCTAGTTAATAATATATGGATTCCCAACTTTAAGGGTGTAAAGCACATTGGCTATGCTGTCACTGCCAACTGTAGATGAGGTGCTATGGTTCAGAGAGTTAGTGTGTCAAAGGTAATGTCTTATTGTTTGTGTGTGTGTCTTATTAGTGAGGGCTTTGGGAAGCCTTTAATTCAGGAGTTCATTAGGCTGGGATCATCCTTAATCTGTGAAACATTTTGATGGCTGCAAACATTAGCTGTGTTTACATGGAGTCTAATGAGTAGTACTGTAGATAATAGCCCAATCAGAATAAAATGCCTTTATGTAACCACCTCAATCAGGAGAGACTGGCCCAATCCGGCCTGATTGGAGGGAAGTTTGATTCAGGCTGAGAGCGGTGGTTTGCAATTTGAATAATCTGTTCAATAGGAAAATATTAATAATCATGTAAATGCTAAATCTGATTATTTCTCTCTGGTTAAAATAAATATATTTTCTCTTTGCACGTATGCCCCACGTGGGGGTAACATTCAGTGATGTGAACAAGTTTCCTGAATGGACAGAAACGTGGCGGTACCAAAACGAAACTGGTCTGTGCCTGATAAAACATTTTTGATTGAAGGATTGTTGAACTCGTCGATGGTGGAAAGTCTCGAATCGAGTTGTCTTATCAGATAACTTTATATAGTGTCCAAGTAAACAGTTCAGTTAGACGCTTTAATCAGAATGATTTCAGTCGGGTTGAATAAATATTCCCCATGTAACCGCGTCCATTTTTACACATAAAAATGGATGCTACAATGATCCTGTAGTATGGCCGTTGGTCAAAAATCAAAATCACACTTAAATCAAATTTGGAATAAAAGGGCCACAGATGCATATGGTGTGTGCAGGCAAAAGAAATCCATTGTACTTGCAAAGGTTTGTTTCTCAAAAACAAGTTAACAAAAGAACAAAAGAGATTGTTCCTGCTGCCTCTCTTGCTTTAGTTAAAAAAAAAACTAAAAAAACACAGGCCCGCCCAGGTGCATGCTGGTCTTATACTTGCCTACCTACCTTTTTTATAACCTCAAGTGCTCAAAACAGAATGAAAACAAAACAAAATGCTATTATTATTATTGATAAAACAAATAAATAGCATAACAAACTTTTTTTGCAACATTGAGAAAAAGGCAATAAAAGAAAACTCCAACTGCTTTAGTTCATTCTTGTTTATTCAGGATACTTGTAGAATTTAACTTGTGCATGGAAAAATTCAACTGATAATGTGTTGATCTTCCCAAAAACATGCCATACAGTACAGCCAGTCAGATTCAATTAATTTGTTGCTTAGTTTGCGATGGTATGCTCTGAATATTAAAGTAGCTTTCCATATGTTTAGTTTCTGTCTTTCTTGATTGATTTCCTTACAAAGTCTTCAAAAAACTCCACAAATAAACGTGGTTAATGTTATGCTGGGTGAATTAACCCGCAAAGGCTTTTTATGAAATGAGGGAATATTACCAGTGCACTAGTGTTTTGAATTAAAATTTCAAAACATTTTGTAATTATTGCTTGTCAGTTGAGAAAAAAATAAGTTGTAATATTTCTTGCTTGCGTGTTCCACATAAAAACAGTATGTTAGAGAGAGAAGGCCCAAAATGCACCAACCTTGAAAAAATAGTCACTGTTCTGTGAATTCTTGTCAGAGGGCTTTCAGGATGGTTTTCTTAGTGCTTCTGGGCGTTGCCATGTCAGCTGAGTGTGAGTGACCGCAGTTCTCTTGTCCATTAGAGACTATGTGAGAGTATTTCAGGGTTATGTCTGGACTGTGCCCTGCAGTAACCTCAGAAAGCTTAATGCAGTACTACCTGCTGCAGTGTGATAGGTGAGTGTGACTCTACTGCTCCCAACTGGATAGAGGAGGACTTGCATCATGTAATATTCACCACTCATCTTTTTGTCTGTATGAATCAGTGCAGCTAATATGAGCAAGGATAGCATTACTTTTTTCTGAAATAATGACATTTAATCTGTACCTTTTGTTTTCCATTGTCATTCCTGACATTATTGCAGACATTCATACATGAAGTATTTGTCTGACATCAGTGAGATGAGAAATAACATCTCTTCAGTTTAATCCTTTTTTGATCTAAGTAATTTAATTTTAAACCTCTTCTTAGCACCATCTTTTAAAGCTCTGTACTGTTAATTGAAATTCAAACTGTGTAACATCTAACTCATTATGGAAATGTTGTTTTAATTTTTCATTCCAGTATAAACTCACTCTTCACTCAATGAAGGACTTTTTAATGTATTTTAACATTGGTCAAACAAGTCATTACAGCTTTTAAAAACCTCTTAAAAGCCACATTGCAAAGGCAAACAGCCATAATTTCCATATTCATAATACAAAATTACGTTGTCATTATTCAGGGAAAAAAAGGTCCATTTGTGTCTTTTATGTGTGGGTGTGTTTGTGACTGTGTGAAATGAAGGGACTTCAAGTGCAGTCCTTGATGAAATACGCACTTTTTAAAATAGTCCCTTCTCGCAGCAGCAAAAAACAAGAGGGACACATAAAACCCGCTATCACACCAAGAAGACTGTTCCATTCTGCCAGGTTCACAGGGGTGAGATGGGAGGAAATGGGGAAGGACCTTTGCATTTTTTTCCACCACTACTTCAGGCTGGTTGTTGGCACAGTCCAAATGCTTTTGACCCAGTGAAGTCTTTACAAGTGGATTTCAGCAAATCAGAATAAGACAGGGTAACAGGATACAGGTAGATAGGAGTAAAGGAGAAGAACCACACAAATACTGTTCCCTGCCCCCAACTCTCTCTTCCTCTGTTTGTTTGTTTCTCTCTCTCTCTTTGTCTCTCTCTCTCTCTCTCTCTTTCTGTCTGTCATAATGTAGAATAGGCAGCTTCACTCGCCCACCCGTTGGTACTGAACTGGTTTATCACACAAACAGCCCCGGACAGCCCTAGTCGCCTGCTCTTAACGCATTCATGCATGCACCCTTCATTTTTATCCCTCTCTCCCTCGCACACTCAGACATACACACAGGCTCACTTTTGCTTGCTCAGTGATGGATGCTGCACATACAGATGGACAGGATAAAAAGGTTTCACATATCAGGGTGTGTGGTCTGTTGATGTATTTACGCAGCCAGAGTGGAGCGCATCTATGTGTGTGTGTCATATGTTTGTGTCTGCGGAAGACTTAAAGCAGATCTGCTTCGCTCTGCTGAAGAATTACAAGACTCTTCCTCTCGGCTCAGTCTGTCTCATCTGCTTCATGGATCAGTGAGAGTCCACGTCTCCGACTGCTGTGAACCAAACGACTACTTTTCCCCCTTTTTTCTTTTACTTGATTAGCTAAGCTCAGCCTGTGTGGCATTTTTCTCCACCTCCACCTCTTCCCTCTTGTTCCTCAGTGAGTTCTGTCCAGGGAAACACAAATCCTGGATTTAAGCCTCTGAATTGTCAGAGCAGTGGGAGTGTTGGGGGAGCGTCTGTGCCATGTTGGGGCCAGCAAACCGCCGGGACTGCAGCAGTGTCCTGCTCTGCTTTGGCTGTTGGAATGGCCGAAGGGTGGGCTTATAGCATGTCTGCATGATGCTTGCTTACTGTCACCCATCACCGAAGTCTTAAATTAGTATGCTACTGTTGTAACCCATCTTTGCTCCCTTCCATACAGTGCGTAAATGATTATTTTCTATTTGCATGTTTTTCACAAGACTAGCGTAAACTCCACTGCATTTTAACCATTGTAAGAAATATGTCACTATTTTTTTAATCAAGCTTTTACGCTAATTGACTTTTTGCCTATCTACCTGCACTTCAGTGAGAGGTAGTTTCTTAAGCAGGAAATATAAGTGCTCAGTGGTTTCTATGGTCAGTTACTCTACACTCGCCTCATTCCCATCACAAAGCCGTGGGCACTAGATGCCATTTCATGTGTTGTGCATGAGTGGGTGTCACTGTTTACTTTGCATGGCTGTGTCATGCAGCTGAGCAGGCACATACAGATGCCAATCACTGGGTTTGTCACAGATTGGTCTTCATGTTTCATCAGTGCTATCAGTGCCTCTTAAATTAGCAATAATATTGATTCCTGTAGCGTGCACAATAATAGTCTCAGTCTGATCAAATTAATGCTGCAACTGCAGCAAATTTTATAATAAAATAAAATAATCTATTTTTGTTTAATAGATAGTGTTGTGGGAAGAACTTTACATCCATTGAACTTTTTGCCAAAAATTTATTTAGCTTAACTGTCATTCTCAGCAGCTGGGAAGCATGTGTGTAAAAATTCAATAAGACTGATATGTTGTGGAAATTGATTATTAGATTACAGTGATACTGACAGTGATATAGTTCAAGTCACTGTTTTATAAGTTCAATAAGGAAGCAGTCCCAAAAAAAACTATAGATAATAAGGCATTATATATATTTATAAAGTCATCAAGGAGACACACTGCAGCTGAAACCACAAGTCAAAGAGTAAACAGTGACTTCCACTAGGAATTCAAAAATAACTAATATGTTACTTTGCCTTGTGAGCCTCTGCCACTTCAAGTCACAGCTGGAAAATAGAGCTGGGTCCTGTTTTCAAGAAATCCTTCACTAACATGTATATGTTGATTATGTGTATCTTGTGTGTTTTAATTACATTTGATAATTACATTTTGATTACAGTTCACACATTATGTGAAAGAGATTTTAGATGATATATTAAATTACTTCAGCTTTGGTACCGCACACAGTTTCTACTTTGTTTTATACTTGTTTTTTCTAACTTTAAAATAACAGTTGGCTAAATCTAAAATTTCACATACATTTCAGAGTAAATTATTTGCAAACCCTGTAATTGGGGGTTACTTTTAGCTATGTAAAAGCTTTAAATGGTTATTTTAATTTTATAAATGTTAACATACCATTTATCCCCAATCATTGATACTTTTTTCTGTTGGCTTGGTCTTTAACAATCAACTACTGATCTGTTCACCAGTATAAATTCCTTCTATCCCCTACCAAAGGAGTGTTTGCATGCTCCACCTACTTCTTCAGTTCACTCACTGTTCTTTAGAAGTGCCTTTGCATGCGAGGCAGGTAACCAGTAAAAAGTGTACAGTGTTTGGTTTATAAACATAAGGGACCACAGCAAATGTATTCTCAATCAAATGTACCATCAGCATTTTGTTCTTCCTCATTCATACACCAAAAAATAACCGCCTTTTGCTTCCTGTACTAGTTTCACATTACTGTTGCAGAAGTAAAGTAGTAATTTAAGTGTGGAGCTCTTAGATTGCATCATGATTTTGCTGTCTAATGCAGTAGATGACAGTTGACAGCCAGCAGCTCTGTGTGGGGTGAGCAGGAATAATTTGCTCTGTGTGGAGTTGGCTGGGTGTACATACACATGCACTATGTATAATGAATTTTTGTCATTTTGTTGATTGGGCTACTGATACGTTGGCTTTCTGGTGGAACAGATGGTCGTTGCCACTCCCTAATACCTCGCCAAAGATCTCTTTTATAATGCTGTTGTAGACAGTGTTTGTCCTATTAGGTTATACAGTATTTTCCCCCAGAAAGTTGCATTCAAGCCTAGATCTGTCCCTAGTGTGATTTCTTTCCTCTGTTCCTAGTATCAGGTCTACTGGCTGGTTGGTGCATTTGTCTGTTTGTCAGCTCCAGTCTCTCTCAGCAGACTGTTTGTCTGTGTAGGTGTAGGTCCTGCTCTGGTCCAGGTCAGCTTTAATAGTCAGTAGCTGCTGACTACTGGGTATAATTGATTGCCTCATCTCTCCATCTTGTTTTCATGAGCTGCAGACCTCATTACATTGCAGATTGCTAAATGTGTATTGTGCCCTTACTGATCTTCTGTTCCCGCCTGTTTGCTTCTCCTGTCTTCCTCCTCCTTTTTTTCCTGATCTCCTCAAATCCCTCCCGCTGGATTGTAGGCCGAGTCCGGTTATGGTTCAGAAACCAGTCTGAGGCGTCATGGTTCCATGTTGTCTCTCACCTCCGCAGCCAGTGCCTTGTCTGCTACATCCACATCCTCCTTTAAGGTAAATACATGCTCATCAGAGAATTATTATTAAGAGTTATCTTCGCTGATATGTGCTCAAACTTCGGTCAAATATTCAGTGAATACACTTATCACATTTCCTTCCAAGACTGTGAGCCAGTAAATCTTTGTGAGACCCATCACAGTTCAGTATATCTATTGAAACATATATATGTATATAGTATATAGTTGACACAACAGTACTGAACCATGAAATTACATATTTCTGCTTCTGTTTGTCTCTGGTCAGAAGGGGCACAGGTTGTGTGAGAAGTTAGCAGAAATGGAGACTTTCCGGGACATTCTGTGCAGACAAGTGGACACGCTGCAGAAATACTTTGACTCCTGTGCTGACGCTGTCTCCAAAGATGAATTCCATAGAGACAGAGGTAAATGGTGACATAAATACAGTCTTAAAGTGCTTCGTGCTGTGAAATATAACTTTATTTTTCAAAATTGGTTTCATAGTTTGAAATACTTTAAATTGAGAGTTTATGGACTTAACAAAACCAAGGGCCTGCAGATGTAAATTAGCTTTTAGCTAACTCTGGTACAATACATCAAATAGCAACATTTATGTTTAATATTATACATTGTCCCTTTACAAATATATTCAATACATAAATAAATTAAACCATATCCACTTACTGGGTTCTTTAATCTGTGAGATAGAACCTTTGTAGCCTTGAAAATTACTTGAACTTGCAGTCTTATGTAGGCTAAACAAACACATAGTTTGGTAGGAATAGTTTTTACTGTAGAATTGAAATGCAGATTAGAATTGTCTGTAATCTGCATTATCTACAATATAAAGTCTTTATCTTGCTTTATAATTTAGTTCATTAGATGGGAAATGCATTGACATTACTTTTCTTTCCAGTAGTGGAGGAGGATGAAGATGACTTTCCTACCACTACAAGAACCGACGGCGAATATAATCACAACAACAATGGCAGCAAAGAGAAATGTGAGTATCCTGCAGATACTGTATGGCTAATTATTCCAGGGCAGCAACTAACAATTATTTGCATTATCAATTAATCTGTTGATTTTTTGTTGATTATTTGATAAGTTGTGTGGTCTATAAGATGTCAGAAAATAGTAAATGGGTTGGTCACTTTATCCCAAAGCCCAATATGCCACCTAAACAACAAACATATTAAGTTTATTGTAAAAGAGGACTAAAGAAACCAGAACATTTTCACATTTAAGAAGTTGGAACCAGAGAATTTTAACATTTTTCTCAAAAAATCACTCGAAACAATTTTCATTTTTTCAATTTTTTCTTTCAACCAGCTAATCAATTAATTGACTGGGCGTGGTAAAAACTGATTAGAAACACTGTAAATGTGAAAAATTGTAATTTCTTTTTCAGTTGAGTTATGAGGCATCTGTCACATTCACTTACGTCTTTGTTTTTGTCTGTTCCAGTGTTTCCCCCTGCCAGTCCAAAAGGTATCAATGGTATAGACTTCAAGGGTGAGGCCATCACCTTCAAGGCCACTACAGCTGGCATTCTGTCCACCTTATCCCACTGTATCGAACTGATGGTCAAACGAGAGGACAGCTGGCAGAAGAGAATAGACAAGGTACAGAGCTGCATTCCACACACCATGATTAAAATAAATGTCACTCACAGGGCGTGAAGTGTCACATGAATAATAGTTGGTTTCTAGATTGGGCGTGTCAGTAGCTACTGCTGTGTGGAAGTGTCTCAGACTGAGGAATTGTTGCCTTTGCCATTTTTTTCAAGTCATTATGACTGAGAGTTATGAGTTTTGGGGCTTATTCCTTTTAGGCGATAAGACTGTGATGCAATACTCTCCAGTCCAAGGGCTGAGACATGATTATAGCATGTAAAAACTGATAGCTATATTGCATATTTTCTACTGAATGAACAGGTTAGATAAGCCTATTACTCATAATACACTCCTTCTTGTTTCCTTTCCTCGGTTATGGAAATTCTGCAATAGAAAAATGTTTAATTCTTTATTACAGATCATGTTAATGTTCTGTATGTTCATTATTGTATGCAGTACTTGACTTTAAATCTATCTTGTAAATCAATCTGTGTTTGGTAAGTGCCCCATATTGTACATATTTTTGTAAGAAAAGTATAGATTACCTTTAGGCTATTTACAACTTACACCTTGACTAGTTAAACTGGAAAACTCCCAGATGAAAGTGGAGGGGGGGGGGGGGAGGGTTTTCAACCTCAACAGCTGTTACTGTAAAATGGCTGTATCCAATAATTACCAAGTTATCAACAAACCAGTGAATTTCAGATGTGGCTTGTAACATTTATGTGTTTGCTCAGTTGGTATCTGTTCATTTCAAGATACTCAGTCATATTTACTTATAATACAAATGCACCTGTTGCCCATAATGAGCTTAAATCACCTTGTTTGATTGTTTTGCTCTTAATTGGAATTATTGTAGTTCCCATAACACTCCTCCATTCATGGGTTTTGCTTTTACTCCAGAGCAGTCTGTGTCTGTAAAGGTATGTTTTTTGGTCTTCAGAGCTCCTCATGCTTACATCCTGATCAGTTCAACTGATGTTGCCAAACCAGTTTCTTTTTTTTCTTCTTCTATGTGTAAAGGCGTTCTGCCCAACCCTAAACTGCCCAACCCCTGAAGTGCCTTCAGTGTGCTCGACTACTGGAGTTAAACTACCTCAGTCTTATCTGTATTGAGTTACGTGTGTGAGGGTTAGCTGCTGATATGGAGTAAAGAAAATAAATAGTTAGAGAACGCTCAACAGAAGAAGCCACGCCTACTTATAGTCATACAAAGTGTGAATTAGAAAATGACTGCTCGGACCTCTTGGCGCAGTGTGTGGAAGACTTCACTACAAGGGAGGAAAGAGCAGCTAACATACCAAACACAGAGCTGGATACCTTTACAGACCTGCAGCCGCTTCTTCACAGTAGGTCTCTATCTGTCTGTCTGTTACACAGAGCTGACAACAGGATCTCCTTGTTTTTTTAAGCCAAGTGTTGTATGTCCACACCTTACTTTGCCTCTGTTTGTCCATCCGGTTGTCCCTTCATTTAAGTATTTTCTGGTGAGCGCTATTATTTAACATTACACTAACACTGCAATTGTTTCAGCTTTCTTGTTTTCTCTTAAAGCAATGCTGATGAAATGCATTTATTTATTTATTTAAATGCAGAGTTGTTCAGTGGTTTTAGCCCAGCTAAGTCAACATAGCATTTTGTTTTAGTATTTTGATTCATTTGCTCTCACGTTCTGGAGCTGAGAGCTAAAAATACTTCAGCAAGTTTGCCAGGTTTATGTGGTCTAAATATGTAGCACTGAAAGATAATCCAGCCTCATTAGTTTTCTAGAACAGTGCAATGTGTAGTTGTTTTTATAACAACAATGATATTTGTTTAAAGGGTGTTAAAGTGCCTCTGGGAGGGACTGAGACATGTTTGTATAGCTCATTTCACCAACAAGACAAGTCAAAGTGCTTTACATGAAACATAAAAGGCATCATACAAAATGTAAAAGCAACATAATGCAATAAAAAAAACATTGAAATATAATTTAAAAATAGTTCAATAGAAAAAAACTACAGTGCCGTATAATATATTAATCAAACTCAAAACTGAAACTTGATTGAATAGAAGGCAGCAAAAGTCTTAGGCATTGTTTTTAAAAGACGTTTTGTTCCAGACGTGGAACATAAAAACTGAACGCTGCTTCTCCATGTTTAGTTTTGACTTTGGGGACAGAAAGCAGAACTGTCCCAGACAATCTGAGAGGTCTGGATGGTTCAAAAGCACTACTTTGAAGTCAGTACTTTGGCAGACAGGAAGCCTTTGTAAAAACCCCTGAACTGGGGAAATGTGATCCATTTTTTTGGTATTAGTGAGGACTCGAGCAGCAGCGTTCTGAATCAGCTGCAGTTGTCTGATCAACTTAATTTTTTTCAAAGAGAAACCTGTAAAGACACTATTACAGTAGCCAAATTGACTTAAGATAAACGCATGGAGAAGTTTAAAAAAAAAAAAAAAAAAAAAATTACCTATAGACACAAAGTAGTCCCTGTCCTTTAAAGCTGGAGTGCACAGACAGGGCCGGTAAAAATTGATATGTTTTGACTGTCCACTAGTCCAAAAACATATTTTTTTAACAGTATCCTGGTTCACTGAGATTTGTTCCGGTTTGCCCGATGGCCAGTCTAAACTGGCTGTAACACACTGTTGCAGCTATAAAATGGTGGGTCAATTGTTATGAGAGTCACACAACCCCCATGAAATGACACGTTATCACAATCAGAATTTGGTCCTGTAACATTTGGAAAGTCAAGATTAGCTGCAAAATGAACAGCCAAATGGCCAGCACAGAAATGTTTCACCCAACATGAGATTGAAAAACTCTGTATACTGTGAAATACAGAGATTTATATGGTGGTCACGGGCTTAATCAGCATAGTGTGAACTTGTTTGGCAAGGGCTTGAATGTAACTGAGGTTCACTTATATGTAAAAGTTCCGTACTGTAAGATTCAGACCAGTTTAGAAAGTCCCACTCAGTTAACCAGTCTGTCTAGTAATACATTGTGATTGACTGTGTCGAATGCAGCACTGAGATCCAAAAATACCAAGTATGAATTTCTGCCACTGTCTGTTTAAATGGATGGCATTGAAGACCTTAAGAAGAGCTGTCTCATTGCTCTGGGTCAGTGGTCACCTTTTTAAGCCCAAGATATCTGACCTTGGTCTTGGGGAAAGGCAAGAGCTACCTAAGGAAGCGTTGACAAAAAAAACAGCTCAGGTACTTCAGCCTTTTATTTCAGTTAAAGTACTTTGGTCCAACTTTCAAATTGATGCAGCCAAGGGAGCATTGTAACTAGCATATCAAACGGTACAAACGGTAGCTGCCTGGCTTTAACAATTCTAAAATACATAATACCTTCAATTTAAGTTTCATTATTTAATTTATTCCATTGTTAACCATTAGTATTTTTAAAATAGAACTGTAATATGTGCTAACAAAATTCATAGTTGGTGCAATTAAGCTAAGTGCAGTTCTATGTCCCATCTTATACAGCATTCATTTTTCATATTGCAGTCATCTTACTTACTCAAGTCAGTGGGATGGCTGAGACTGAATATTGTCTGTGAGTGCTTTGTGGTTTGGCTCATGGCTACAGGCAGCCAGTCTGAGACGGTCTGTAAGGTGACTGTTAGGAGGCGGCTCCTGTACTTTGATTTCATTGTTTTCATCTGTGAAACGCCAAGTGGTCCAAAGTAGGCACTCACTCTTAGTGCACATGCAGTGAGGAGAGGAACCATCTCTTTGCTGACAAGTCCCCAAAAGTCACTCTGCCTTGATCTGGTCATTTTTCCAATCACCCATCTCCATGTTAGTTCCACACAAATACTAGTTATCTTTCTATATTTTCAGGAGCTACAGAGAAAACCGAAAGATCTACCAGTTAGTTGATATTGATGGTTTGGCGACCACTGGTCTGGATTGTTGTTTTTTTTTTTTTTAGATTGGCTGATGACAGCACTTTAAGGGCCACTGGGAAGAAACCTGAGAGAAGAGACCTATTGATAATTTGGAGATCTGAGGCCGTGCCATTAGAAACATTTTTCAAAAGGCTTGTTGTTAGAATATCAAGGCAGCAGGAAGAGCATTTTTGATGTTGTATAATGTCCTCCAAGTTTCATAGATTGTGTTAACTTTTCATGTTATTTAAATAGTTTTTAAGTAGATCCTGGAACAACACTTACCTGTGAAGAATGAGGTGAATTTATTGCAGGTGCTGGGGGATAAACATTCATAGTCTACCTACACAGGAGGTTTTGTTAGCCTGTTGTCAGTAGCGAAGAAGGTGCGTGCATTCTTGTTGTTTTTGGCAATAATGTCAGAGAAGAAAGAGTCCCTTGCATTTCTCAGTTCCAAAGTATAAATGTGGAGTCTTTCTTTATAGATGTCATAATGAACCTGGAGATTTGTTTTTCACCACCTGCGTTCAGCTTTTCAGCACTCTCTTTTTCTGTTTTGACCAGCGTGGCATTTCTCCATGGATATCTTTTCAGACCAGAGACCACCTTTACCTTAGTGGGTGCAATGGCATTAAAAACATTTGTAATTTTAGAGCTGAAATGATCCACAACCTCCTTAACTGAGAGACCCAAGAGAGGGCAGGTGTGGAAGAGAGAGCCTGAATAAGTATTTCACTGGGGTTTTCAGTGGTATATGGTTTTGTGATTACCTCTGTTTGAACATTTGTGTGCATGGAAATAGCACGCTCAAAGAAAACACAGTAATGATCAGAGAGAGCAACATCAATCACCTTAGAAATGTTCCCTAGGAGATGACTAAATCCAGATTGAGCCCCTTGTTGTATGTGGGCTCCGCCACATGCTGAGTCAGTCTGTAGTTATAAAGCACACAACACAGTTCTTTAATCTGTCCCTTTTTAATCTGTCCAGGAGGTTATCAACATAGATGTTGAAATCACCAACAATAACTACACAGTCAATGCAGATTATAGACAAAAGTTCAGCGAAGTCATCAAAAAAGTTTGCACAGTATTCAGGTGACCTGTAGATATTTAGAAATATACCTCAAGAAGAGCAACATATTCAAAAGAAGCAACATTTCTGTAAGATATTTTCTTGCATTGGTTGGAATCATTGAACAAAATGGCCACTCCACCTCCTTTCTTACTCACTCTAGATTCATAAAAGTGTAGTTGGGAGGGGTCGACTTGATAAGAACAGCCGCACTGTTATCTTGGTCTAACCGAGTGTCATTAAAAAACATAAAATTAAGATTGTGCTTGTTGATAAAATCATTGATTAAAAATGTTTTTCCTGCCAAAGATCTGACATTAATATTGCTAAATTTATTTTGTTAAAAGCAATATCTGCACAATCTTTTGTGACAGGCTGTGGCTGATGAGGAATGGATGCTAAATTTGATAAATTTCAGAACCGGTTGACAGCTTCCGTTTCTTTGAAGATTCACTACTCTTTTTTATTACTTATCAAGACATGGATCGAGAAAACTACCTGTACACTGGACGCCAGTTTGTCCCGGGAATATTCATAAGTACCATCAGCCTGGACCCAGCAGATATCACTTAGAGATTGTAATATTAGGTAGAACACAGCTAAATGATGTGGTGGGTGTCTTACTGTTGGAGGCATGCAGACCTCTTTTCTCCCCTTTTTAGTACAAACAGGCAGTTGTAATCTCATCAAATGATCTTTGTCACCGGGTTGGAGATGTTTTCTGACACTGTAACACAAATATGCTGTTGTTTATTGTGTGAATGTTACTTTAACAAAACTGCACTGTTCTCTGTGTGTGTTCAGGAGCTTGAAAAGAGGAGGAGGGTAGAAGATGCCTACAAGTCTGCTATGAATGAACTGAAGAAAAAGTCACACTATGGAGGCCCAGACTACGAGGCAAGATAAGATTATACAAGCTAAATTGATCAGAAACAGCAAGATAAACCGCAGCAAAAACCGAGAATGATTTTCTGTGACCCAACATGCATTTTTATCATTCTGCACCTTAGTCAGGGGCTGTTCTCACAGGATTCCTATATTGCTGACAACATTTCCTTTGTTGCCTTGGTGCAGGAGGGGCCCAACAGCTTGATCAATGAGGATGAGTTCTTCGATGCGGTGGAAGCTGCACTGGACAGACAAGACAAGATAGAGGAGCAGGTGTGGTGAAAAGAGCCTAATTGAAGACATAGTACTTTGTTTTGCACATTCGTATTCAGTTCAGGCGTATTAAACAGTTTCCTTATCTCTTTCTCTCTGCCTCTGTAAAATTACTTAAGCACAGTTACTTCCATTTCATACACAAGTGTTTCATTTTTCTGTTGCTCTATGTCTATCTTCTTAGTTTTTCTCTCTTACCGAACTCCCACTCTGTCCCTCAGTGCCAGTCAGAGAAGGTCAGAATACCTCGACTAACACCGGTTCCTCCAGGAGACGCCTACTCCACCATCGGCACACACAGATTTGCCACCAAGGTGCTCAACACATCCTTTATTTCCATCCTACTTTTTTGTAATTCAAAAGCTGCTGTTTGCTCCGTCTCATCATTTCTGTCTTACAGCTACAACCACTGTGATCTGTCTATAAAGCTCTTCAACTTTTCCGTGCTGACACTTGAAAAACATGTTTTTCTTAATGGGTCCATGCTTCACCATAATCAATTCATGCAGAAAATCAGTTTGTCCTTATTACAGTATTTTCAGAGCTTCTCACCATTTTCATATGAAATGCAACTTGAGCAAGTTATGATTGTGGCCTCTGGTCTGCTTCTGTGGCACATCTTTCTGTTTTTTTTTTACCTTATTGGTTTCTCTTTCAACCTTCTCTCTGCTGCACAGCCCAATAGCCATTCTTCTTCCCTGTCCTCCGTTGAGCTAGTCAGTGCTTCAGATGACATTCACAGATTCAGCGCTCAGGTAATGTATTTGGTCATCGGAGAGCACCTGTATCTGCAGGGGGATGCCAACAGAGAGAGCATGAGCAGACAGCATGATGATGTTTACTAACCAGTCTCTCCAGGAGTTATGTTTTAAATAGACTTAAACTAAGTTGTTGTAGTTTTATTTGATGACAGAAACCCTGACTGGGTGTAATTTGAAATTCCTGAAGTGACTGACAGGTTGTCTTCTTGTCTTTAACACATAACAGTCGTCATACTACTGAAATAACATAAAATGCTGCATGACTGGAGTCTAGTCAAACCTCCTCACTTCCACCTTCTCCTTTCCTCACATTACTCTGTCCTCCACAGCATGAGCAGGCATGGACTCAGGCTGTCTCTGCATTGTGCTCTTATTGCATTGTTGGGATGTTGAATAACACCCTGAAGCAAGTTCAATTGTTTAATCATTAATGTTATGAAACATACATTTTTTTTACACGAGCCTAATATTTATTCGGTCATCGCTCATTGGCTTATATATTTGCTTGAGGAATTTTTAAGATTCTGAGACGGAAATTAGAAAGTGGAAAAACTTGCTTCTTGCTTCCTATGATATTATCAAAACCTCTGTGATAAAATACCAGCATCTGTGTGCTAGGTATATTGATTTCCCAAGATTGTATCATTGAACTTGAGCACATCATCCCGAATACAATGTATTCACAATCTTCTTCTCCCCAAACTGTGTCCTATTTCAAAGCATGTTCTCAGTGAGGCAGAAGACTCACAAACACCTGAATTTATTCAATATCTGTCTGTCTCGTAGGTGGAGGAGATGGTGCAGAATCATATGACTTATTCTCTTCAAGATATGGGTGGAGATGCCAACTGGCAGCTGGTGATAGAGGAAGGGGAGATGAAGGTGAGTGGAAAAGAGAAGCTGCTTGTGAATCATTTCCCTTGGTTGTTAGCTGTGAATATTTAAATCTCATTTCATTTTTTAAAGATATTGTGGTTGCAGTAGAAACATTGATAGATCAGAAATAGGGAAAGTACAAGTTGGAATATAAATAAAACAGCTACATGTATCCAAATTTGAATTTATTTCACTTTTTATATGTTCTCCAACTGGAAAAAGTCAACTTGAGGCCACAGGTAGAATTAAGTGACTTCCTCAAGATGTGTTATGTAGTACTGACATGTATTTGTTTGTAGTACTGATTGTACAGTTCTGCCTCACACTCTGTACTTGGTGTACCAGGTGTACAGGAGAGAAGTGGAAGAGAACGGTATCGTGCTGGATCCTCTCAAAGCTACACATGCAGTGAAAGGGGTGACGGGACACGAGGTTTGCCACTACTTCTGGGACACAGCTGTCCGATTGGACTGGGAGAGTAGGTTCACAATTTTATTAGAGATATTGATAATGTCCACACTGTCTGACTTTCTCTGTTTTAATATCATGACCTGACTGAACTCTCCCTCCCTCAGCCACCATTGAAAATTTCAACGTTGTGGAAACACTCTCCGACAATGCTGTCATTGTTTATCAGACGCACAAGGTAAATTGACTTCATGGTGGTTTTAGAAGTTGCTGAAACCTGTCGCACATTTGATTGCTAACCTCCTGTAGCTGCTTTAATTTCTCAACTGAATGCGACTGGTTGCGTTTTCAGAGAGTGTGGCCTGCCTCTCAGAGAGACGTGCTCTATCTGTCAGCCATCAGGAAGATCCTGGCAACAAACGAGAATGATCCCGACACATGGCTGGTCTGCAACTTCTCTGTGGACCACGATAATGCCCTTGTAAGATCACTGCAGTACACCTATTCCTTACATGCAATGTTGAGAGTGACAAACTAATAACAATAAATAGCATCCAAAAATTTTAGTTAAGATGTTTATTGGCCCTCTCTTTTATTTATGTTTTCAAATTTAGAGTCATTTTGTAGGTGTGCTAGACATCCAGGTTCTGTGATTACTAAACATTCCTTTTTAGTTTATGTAAATAATGAGTCTTAGCAGTAAATTCTTAATAATTTCCTTCCTTTGACCCAATACAACTTTGCTCCAGGGCCCTTTTTGTGTCTGAAAATGACATATGATTAGTTTAAGTGTGATGTGAGACAGTTTGGACATTGTTTACATTTACGCTTTTGATTTACTTCCAGCCCACAAACAGGTGTGTCCGTGCCAAAATCAATGTTGCCATGATCTGCCAAACTCTCGTTAGTCCACCTGAGGGCGACAAAGAGATCAGCAGAGACAACATCCTCTGTAAGATTACCTACGTTGCCAATGGTAAGTGTCTCTCTGATTAAGTATGAACAAAGCCTTTGCTTCACTGTTCATCTACCTGTAATCGACCTACAGGGGCCTTTATATTAACATCCATATTAAATACCAAAAAACAGTCTTTAAACTGAGCCCTAACTCTTTTTTTCTTGTCGACTTTTATTCTTAAAGCCTCTGCATATTGGTAGAAGGAAAACTCACTGAATTTTCTGGGGGAAAACCACAAATTAATGAGAAATGAATGAGAGCTTCAATGTTATCACTCAACACCAAATGACACCATCGATATTTAGATATCCAGACCACTACAGTGGAAATTTGGTGAAGATATATTGCATGTGTGAACAATATTATAAGAAAAGCATTAAAGAGAGAGAGCTCAACTGTCACATCAACCTCAATATATACAGCTATATGAAGTTAGCCAGTTGAATTGTTATGTTGACTTTAAACTTACTAAAATTGCTGCAGGTCTCAGTGGGGTCTAAAAGAAAAAGTGCTGATTGTCTGTAGACTTAATACAATGTAATGGGACTAATTAATCACTCTAAAGTTGAGTCTGATAATTCAGAACAACCATTTGTCAGCCAATATTAGTACTAATCAATCTTTGTACAGCTACTGGCTAACACAAGAAGCAAACAGTGCTTGTGTCTTTGAAATGTCAGCCCAGACTTGCTTCTCCTCCACCCCTCACTTCCTGTAGACAGGGAGATTGTGACATAAAGCAGCTCTGCAGAAGCAATCCTGAGCCAGTTCATTGTTAGAGGAGCCGGGCAGGTCATGGGAGTTCCTTTGAAAAAAATATAAGCATCTCCACCTCTCACTAGAGGGCACACTGTACTGCTCAACATGTACACTGCTGGTTTATGTTTTATAGTTTATAGTTTTATGCTATGTTGGCACATTATGGTGATCATTTCCTCTTTATGGCTGCAGTAAACCCAGGAGGTTGGGCTCCAGCATCAGTCCTCAGAGCCGTGGCCAAGAGAGAATATCCCAAGTTCCTCAAACGCTTCACCTCCTACGTACAGGAGAAAACTTCTGGGAAGCCGATCCTCTTCTAAACACTGAGAGGTAACCGGGAACACAAACTCTTCTTGTTTTACATCTGAGAAATCTGGCATATTACAGTATGTCCTGGCTGATGCTTTATCTGTCATTTTAAGGCAGGAAACATATTATAGTTTTATGATTTTTTGTGACATTGACTTTCATTATTCCTTCCTGTTACAAGCTTGCAAAGGATCATGGCTGCCTGCTGGAGAGACTACATTTTTCAGCGTGAAATGGGCTATTGATGACTACATGACCCATTCATCTGTCAATCAGAACGTGTATTCAATCTACTACATGCAAAACACCATATCATCCAGGACGTCCCACAGGACACGTGCTTGTAGAAGAGACTGGTTGTACAGCTTTAATCCATCAGTAGTTGTCATCCCAGCCACATTGTAATGGCTTAATACCACCTGTTGGTCATGGGTACATTTATATGTACATTCAAGAGTTTCCTAAGTGGTTTTTTGAATGGTTGTTACCAATTATTTGCTTTTTTTGTAAATTGTTTTGTACATTTCTTATGATTACATACTTCTTGACTTTATGGGTTTGCTTTCATCACTAGCATTACAGCTACTTGTTTTGCTGCTGCTAAAGTAACTACTATGAGAGAGGAAAGTAGGTATTGACAGGAAAAGCAGTGATGAGGTGTGGTACAGTATATCTTCTTTCTTGCCTTCTCCTGTCCCTCTAGTGATGACTCTTCTCTGCAGTTTGATGGAGGGTCAGAGCCTAAAGCTTTGAATATGTTTCTCTTCGAAATCTTTATATTTCTAGATTGTTATAAAGTAACTTTTGTGGAGAGAGAACCATAGACACAGTGTATTGTACAGAGAAAACAGAATAAGTTTTCAATTAGTTTACCAATGTGAGAAATGTGAATTGACTGTTAAACGCTTGAATCTGATAATTAATGGGCCAATGAATTCTGAAGTAGGAGATAAGTCTGATGATCCATGTTGGACTTTATTTTCAACAGAGTTAAACTGATATATTTGGATATCTGTGATGTAGTTGACAGTCTGTAGATGCTAAATTTTGGTCTATTGCCAGTATCTGCCTTTATCCTCCATCTGACACGGTTTCTGACAGATATTTGCAATGGACCAGTCATAGCGTCTGATGTAAAGATTCCTCTCTTTAATTGAGAGATGAGGTGATACCTTTTTTTTCTTTCTTTTTTTTTTACACCCCAGGTTGTTTTTCACCACAGTCAGCCCCTGATGAAGCACTGAAAAATCTGTCACGAGTGTTATTATTTCCCTCTCAATAGTGTACATGCTGGGATAAAAATGCTCTTAAGTGCTGCTGCTGTTGTGCAGGATAAGGCAAAGTTGTAAAATGTTGAGTAGGATATCATCTACACCCTAGACTCTTAGTCATACTGTAACATTACATTTCACATGCCACACTACAGTGCAGTGGCCTCCTGCCCTTTGACTGATAAACTACCCCCAGAATGCCTTAGACACCAGGATGAGCCCTATAAATCCTGGATATCTCTACTGTACAGCCACCAGATGTGCATTTATCAACGCTGAAATGAAGTTGGGTGGGGGAGAGGGTCAGCATTTCACATCATCTTACCTCAAGATTAAGATTTACTCTAGATTGTGTTTCATGCCATCAATTTTTTTTTTTGCAATCAGTAGATCTGCATGTTGTCACCATCAGTTTTGAGGGGTCAGAGGTTAGGAACGATCTGCATTCATTGTTTTGCAGATGATCACAAGAGCTAGATCTATGAGCAATGTCAGCTGAAGAATGCATTTAGTGTTTTTAATTTTGATATTTTGTCAGTAATCTACACACTTTGTATATTTCTAAGTTGTACATCAGAAGTGTTATTATTTGCACTAAATGTAATGCAATTAAACAATGTTCTGTAAATTAAAATTGTTACACAACAGACACAAGCTGTTTTAGTGGCATTACTATGAAACAAGGTAGTTTTTTTAATTCTTGAATGAGAAGAACCCTTTCAGAGGCTTACCGTAAGTAGCAAAGCAAAGGTAGACACTGAATTTTAGCAGTTTATTTATAGGAGTCTCTTCTATATAAATATGCATTGTCGTTACATTCAGCGATTAAAGTATTTTTTCAGCAAATTGTAAAATATTGAGATTTACATAATAAGTTATGGTCTCAACTGACGTGTGATCTTGGAGTTCAACATTTATAGTTGGCTATATTTGTGATGAAGAGGTATCAGACAGCTTCTAAGTGTAGGATGCATGTCCCATAACTTGTTGAAGAGGACACACTTATTCAGTATCAAAGGAAATCCTGAGTAAAAGCATCTTCAGTCATGACGCAAACCTCACAAAACTATTAGTGCCACATCAAAAATGATCTACAATGTTCCTTCATTGTCTCTGTGTACATGTACTATCGATGACTTACAGAGGTGTGCATTTGTAGAATAGAAAGAAAAAAGTGCATCTTCACACATCCAAATCTGTGCTTACTGTATGTCAGGTAGCCCACCCACCTAAGCAATGTCCTTAGGGAAAAATATTTTTACAGTAATAATAACCAAATGTCAAAAGTGCCTTTTTATCAAGAGCAAATGTATCGTCCCTCTGCTCTGTGCTTCATCCAAGATCCAGGAACTGTCTTTTCTCACTTTACTTTATAGGAGCCCCTTTGCCAGGACTTGAGGTTCCTGTCAGGGCAGCACAAATAACAGCCCAGCTAAGAGTAGGCGGCCACCTCAACTATGTCACAGTCTGCATTTGGCCTTGGTAACTTCAGAATCATCACGTCTGTTTATGCAAGTCTTTCCTTGTCTGTGTTGGCTGTTGCTACAACCTGGCTTGTGTCCTTTGTGCGACACTCTCCCATCCCACGTCGTCATCATGAAATCACTGTAAACATTTTTCTCATCTGATCAGCAACTAAAGCAGCTGCAAACTTTGAAATTAATTTCTTTCTGGTCAGCAGAAAAAAAATGTTTTTAAGTAATGTATGATGCGTATCTACCCTCTCCTCGTGTATATATAGTAAATGTTTAGATCTCTGTGTAGGCCATGAAAACAGGATACATATATATAAAACTTAATGGCACTGCGTTGACGCATGCTCTAAAAAGCGACACTCAGTCCAGCCTGATGTTCATCACGTTACATGATGGAATGTCACATGGTTGCTGCAAATGTCCGCTGCTGTGACTCTGTTGGTGTCTTCTTTTAGTCCATCAACCGGTGGAGAATCTCAGTTTTTTTATGAGTTGGCAATACAAGTGGCAACATGGATCTAGCAGCACTGGAGGTGGAGTCAGAGGCCGGCTCGGCCTGTCCAATGGAGTGCGGCGATTGTCTGATGATTGGCAGGAGGAACTGAAGGTTGCAAAGCTCTTTTCACTGTAGGATGGGAGAGAGGAAGAAAGGATGAATTTGATATAATATACTGGTATTGATGATAACTATGATATTTAAAAAATGAAATATTGTTATCATGTAATATATATCATCATTAAATATCATTGTTATCATCCGCATCTTTTTCCTTTTCTAAATTCTATTTCTTTTTTCTTTCTCACTTTTCCTCACTCCTGCATACCCCCCCTTTTGTTGAGCAGTTCATCTGGTTGGCCTTTTCACTATACAATAATTAAAGTTAAAGATGATTCGACTGAGAGCATTTTCTTTCTGCAAAATTACTATAAATCTACATATCGTATATAGTATATATCACAATAATATTGTTATCGTTAATTCTTTTGGCCATGATAATGGTGTCCAATATTGTAACAGCCCAAGTGTGAAATACAGAGTCATGAATTTCCAAGAATAATGCCAATGTGAAAGTGATCTGAGATTACAAATGGAGTAACAACTCACCAAGTAGACGTCAAGAACGGATCCGTCATCACGGTCTATGTCCACATCCATGGTGCTCTGCTCTGAAGTGAGGCAGATAGCGCTGTCCTCTAGGGTAAACGTAGAGCTGGATGCAACGTCATCTCTAACACAGAAAAAAAGATGTTTTCATATTAACCTAAGTCATAGACAGCCCTGAGTGTATATACTGTCGGTCAAAAGCAGTTGTATAAACAGTGCCTGAAAACTGATGAAAGATATTCTTTCCAGATGCAGATTGTATGCTATTATCTCGATGTCGAATGGACATACAAATGAACCGGCTGTGAGCAGGAAGGAAAACCTGTTGCTGTTGCGACAGTGGAGACCTCAACTGAGAGGCTCATAGCCTCTGAAATGTCTCACAGGAAATTAACAAAATCCCCTCAAGATTGGACAGATGTGACCACAGTTTCATGAAGACCTTTCTATGACAGAGTCTAAATCCTTGCTGTGTACAAATGGTCACATACAGTAGAGAAGAGTACGAAGTTTAATCCAAGGTCTTGAAACATCGAGGATACATTATACCACAGGAAGCATGTTCTAAATATGACTAGGGAGTGTCATATACACAGTCAAAGATTTCACATATGTATGAGAGTGAAGTCTCTGTAAAGAGCAGCCTATAGAGCTATGACCTCCTTCTGCAAGTGCACAAACACAGCCCTGAAAAAAAAGCCAACTTTTACCCTCATGCAGCCAATAAAAATGCATGCTACCTTCTTTCTTAATTTCCTGTAAATAACTTGAGTTAGGGTGGAGTAAGGGAGGGAAAACCTTAAATAGACTAGATAAAAAGTGTAATTTACTATACTTCAAAATTCAACAATGTATAAATTAACTTTCCTACAATCAAATGGAGTGCACTATGAGGCAGTGTTATAATGTGAATAAACTTTGATCAACCACCAGAGGGCAACATGAGAGCTGTTTTCTTATACTGTATGTACGTCAGGTGACACCCAAATGAATTCAGGAATGTGTTTATACCCTTTTATGACATCTGATTGACTACTTTTTGTTTAAAAGTCAAAATTGTAGTAACATAATAGTAGTACAACTGTAGAAACAGATTGATGAATAAAGAGAGATCTGCTTTGTTTTTGAACAATCTTCCCCTGAAACATCACAGCACAAGGTGTTACTAATGTAACAGGCAGACCAGCTGTCCAACAGGGATTGCTGTTGGTGGATATACAGTCCCCACTTCACCACTCGTCCTCTTTTGTCACAGTTTTTCTGCAGCATAATGGCACTAAGTAAGGCTGTGTCAAAGCCTCTGTTTAAATATTTATGAAAAGAGTTGACAGAACAATGTCAGGGCAGCAGCAGGTGACTGATGAGGGGACAAGAGCAGGCAAGCAACACAATGGAACCTCAGAGAGCAAAGTGAACCTGACACCAGTGGACAGAAGGAGAGGTGAAAGATGGAAAAAACGGACATGGCAGAGGACCAGTACAAAGGTTTCTATCAACAGAAGGCGAACAAAACTGTAGCGTGAAGTGCAAAGTGATGTACTGAAGTGGGTTAAAAGTGTAATAAAATCTGTTAATGAAACACTTATATTATTACCCCTAATGTACAGCCACATTGCATCATGTTTTGCAATATAATATGAGGTAATAAATAACTTCCTTAACTTCAACTATGAATGACACCATGCTTTTACTGTAGCGGTTTACTTTTATTTTCCACTTTAAGGTTGTACTTCCTTCCTGGCTTATAAATTAAATCAAATAATGTATCATGTGTAGGAAGTGTGTGTGTGTTATGTGTGTATTTGGATACAGGTTGTCAAGTCAGTTGAGTCACCTGCTCCATGACGTGCGTCACCAATAAGACCATGTGATGTCAGAGCACAGATGACAAAAGTGTGGGAGTGTGTATGTCGGGCGTGGACAATTTGCATGCCTACACATTGGTCCTCAGGGCCAGATTGTGTACACTAACTTTAGATATGATGAACTACAGACTTAAAGACACAAAATAAAAGCAGCCAGAAAGAATAAAAAGGGTCGACAAAGCAGCCGCTGTACCTCTCGTCTGTTTGGTTGTCCACATTGACAAAGATGGAGGAGGTGGAGATGGTTCCCATTGAGGAGCCCTCATAGAAGGACGGGTTGGCAGGGACCAGATCGGGACGCAGGTAGGAACCGAACACAGCTGAAGAGAAAACAAATGAATGTTATATCAGCGAGTGAAAACAGGCCCAAACTGTCATACATGCCCATTACTTACAGAGGCATTTCAAAGAGACAGAGGCAGAGGATATCATAAATTTTAGCCCCTAATATGGGTCAACCTCCAAAAAATGCTCAGTCTTACATTTTCCATTTCCTATCTTTTTGTTCAGTTGTAACACAGGCTTTATTTCCTCTAAATTTCAAGTCCAAGCCCACACAAATCCACACAACACATCATACAACTGGTTTTACTGGCTGAGTAGTAGCATACTGCCCATGATGATTAATCTCAACTTTACGGTGGAGTTCCCCTTTAACTGAGAAAACAAACATCAGCCAACACTGACACCTTAGTCGTGATTTCAAGGACAAGTAAAAATACCTCATTATTGAATCAATATGATCTGAGCTGTGTATAGTTGTATTGATCAACATATAGCTGGAACGTTTTCAGATATGAACCTCCACTGGAGAAAAGCCTAATGACTCAGACAAGGCCATCCTTGAATCTGATTAAATAGCAGTAAAGGTTAAACTATCAGGGAGTATCACAATCCAAATTGTCTTACGGTATGTTACATCACCACAGGGACATTATGGTTGTAAAGAGAAAGAGGACACATAACCCTATGACTTCTGTTTCCGCCCCACAGGCCCCACACCCTTGTTTCTTCCGCTGTGGCCATACACACACACTCTTCTATCATATCCAACACAAAGGTCAGACGCTACTGGCTGAACTCATATATCACAACCTACACTTTCTCAAACGCCTGATTCATCTTCCTCCTTGTACTGGGGTCAAATTATAATCATAAGAGAGTGAAAGCAGAGGTGAGAGTGACACAGCTAAAACTACATATCTCTTTTTTTACACCTGCCCCGTCAACGCACATAACGAACACACACACAAACACACACACACACACACACACACACACACACACACACACACACACACACACACACACACACACACACACACACACACACACACACACACACACACACACACACACACACACACACTATATAGTATAGTACAATATTAGCATGTCTGTGTGTGTGTGTGTATCAGCTAATAACAAGTTTGCCTCTGTTTTCTTTTCATCAACTAGTGACAGCTTCCTTCCCAGTTGAAAGTGCTAAGAGGACAACATTTTTCCGGCCCAATGCAAGTAGCTGTTTATGGGCCTCAAGTGTTTCTAAAAAGCTCTAATGAGCCACAAAAAATAGAAACTAACTGAGGTTGATTTGGCAGATTAAGAGACAGTTTAGAGAGAGAGGCTGATGGTAAAATGGAGAGTGCATATATGATAAAATCATTAAGGTTTTCTGTTTCAAACAATCTTATTAATAATTCAGGCACTTCTGTGAACAACCCGAATTTTGTCAAACATTCAAGATGCACTGACTTACAAACTGTGTGGAAAAATGCTTCCCAGTGAGAACTGTACGTTGCAGAGACAAACTTGTGGTTTCGTGTACCTTGTCCGTCCAGACTGGCCAAGCTGCGAGCTCCTCCCAACCTGTCCCTCCTGCCCTTCTCCTCGTTCCTCTCATCTGCCTGCGATGAAAGGATCTCTTGAGAAGACGACTTCAGAGTTGGAATGGAAGAGCGAGTCCTCTTTGATGGGGAGAATCGAATTGCTGCAGAGCAAACAGGAACATACAAGGCAGGGGAAGAAAAGAGCGAGAGTGATTCAGTGAAGCAGAGGCAGACCGAGTAAGAGGAGAAGATAGTTGGAGGCGACAGTGGAAATAGATACCTATTCTGACTGAACTAATGCTCACACACAAAGAAACTCCAATACTGTGCCTCCAAAAATGGCAATAAAGTTATTGCGCTGTTAAAATGCATAATGACGACTACTACACAAGTGTCTCCTAAGCCATTCTTACTCTGCCTCCCAAGCAGAGCATGAAATCCTTTCCTGTCATCTCCCGCTGACAGGACTTGGCAATGGTTAATAGTGTGGCTAAATCCTCAAATCATTGCCTCTGCCATGTTAATTTCTACAAAGGGGATGCCGCATGGTTACATAACATTGTTACTATATTTAATGTTAATGTGAAGTTCCAAAAGAGAAGCGCAAAGGGGCAACTGTCTGTTGGTTGCTTGATCTCTGCATGCTGGCCTGCTGGCTTCTACCTACAGCCATGCCTACGACACGATGAATAGATTATGAGGATAAAACGGTTTAAAAGGTTTTGTGGTTAAGATGACAGAGGATCAATCAATCAATCTGTCATACATCGATAAGCTCTGCAAGCCTGATTTCTGCAGATGTGATCCTTACTTCCTGGACTAAAGGAGTTTATTGACGTTTTATTGACTTTTTAATTCACCTATGGGGTGTGTAACTCTATTTTTACATGTTTGTGCACATTTCTGGATCACTGTACAACAAGCAATCTGTTTTCAATGATCAAGCCACATAATTGTTTACGTTTAAGTCCTTCATTCTGCAGAACAAAAGTTTGTTAGTTAATCCTAAAGTTGAATCAAAGCTCCCAAAAGAATTCACAATGTACCACGTGACTCTTATAAAACTGAAGACAAAAACAGGAAAAAGAAATAAAATGCTGTGGCTGATCAGAAGGAAACAATACTCCAGTAAAACAAGTGAATTACTACTAATCTAATTACAGAAAGGGTGACTCACCAGTGACTCACAGATACCCAGCAGTAGACAATAAATACTACATACAGATTGGCTCTTCTCGTCAGGCCAGGACTTCTTACTTTCCATTTCTCACTGTTTCCCTTTGCCTTTGTTTTGTTTTTTTTGGCATAAGAACTGCTTTACCTCCCATGTATGACGATGCAAACTTACGCTGAGTCTTCCTGAAGACCCGTGTGCTCATGAACTTGAGGAAGCGGCTGGCGTAAAACCCAGGCCGGTGCACGGAGACGGAGTCCTGAGGACAGGCAGAGAAAATGCCATGCTTTTATCAGGAAGTAGCAGCAGACTCAAGAGTATGTGAACAAATAAAAGGCCCATTCATAAAAGCAGCAGTGTCAGCAGTGTTTTTAGCAGGCTATCAACTTACGCCATCGTACACCAAGGCTTTCCAAGAGTGTTCCAACTTTTTAATGAACCTGGGGAGAAACAAATCAAAACGTCTTGTCACAAACTTATCAATGTCCTCTGAATGCTTCATCAAACCTTGGTGCAACACAAGCTAAGGTTGTTGTTCAGCATTTTAGTAGGACATTCATCAAGTTTTATAAGGTTTAGACTTTAAGGTTTGCATTCGAGTGGAGCAAGCTACCAGAAATGGTTGAACTCTGGGCATCAACCAACCAGGCTGACAAAGATTTATGTAACCCTTATTTTCATTTTCAGAAGTTTGAAAAGCCAATGAGCCAAATTCTTCTTCCTCTGTTACCCAATTTTGTTGCTCTCAAAAAATCAATTTGTAAATAAAGAAGACTGATAGACCACTATGACCATTTAAATCATGTTGGATAGAGAGTGTGGTAAAGTGGCTTGTGGCTCTTTCCGTCGATTTAAGGTTCTAATTCAACATAAGAGGTCTTGTCGTAGGGACAAGCATCAATCGAAATAGATACTCTGAGAAAATCATGCCATGCTGTCATGTTGACTCCTTAACTTTGCCTGCACACTCCCTCTTAATTGTCACGTTCATCCAGTCAGATATCAAAGAATTTCACAGCCCCAAAAGTCAACAAAGAAATTAATAGCATTATTATAAGAAAGCATTAGTGGGCTTATATCATCTCATAAAGATAAATACCTGTATGACTGTAGAATATCTATGATACCCAGGAAAATGAGCAGCTTCTCTTCTTTGTGTGTTTTGGCAGGGATACCACCCATACTGAAATACAGTAAAAACACACCAGCAGTCAGAGAATGGCTACTGTTCTTCTTCTGCAATGTTGCACACAGTTCAAATAAAGGCAATTGTGCCTCCGGACTTTTACAAGTGTTTGTAAAAGGGGCACTTACAGTGTTTACATTCAAGTGCATTGCTGTAAATACACAGAACGGTTGCTGTGTTTGTGTTGTGTAGCTATGGTTATATGAGAGCCTGACTGTGTGTGTCCTGTGTGAGGTATGAGCATGGTTGTGGAACTGTGTCTGTGAGAGAAAAAGTGGAGATTAAGAGACGGACAGAGGAAGAAGTGTGTATGCCCAAATATGTGTGCATAATATGTGTGTTTTCCCACAGCTGAGCCAACTCACGTGTCATCTGTGGTGAGGGCTTCAGCAGCCTTGCCGTCTCCCTGGATGGACTCCATGGCGGTGGAGTAGAGGACCCTCTGACCCACAGGTCTCCTTCCATCCCCCCCTGCCTGGCCCTGCTCGAGCCCCTCTCTCTGGCTCTGGTCCAGGACGTGGACCCCCAGCAGCAAGCTGTAGTCCATGATCTTAAAACTCTCTAGCACCTATAGGGAGTCACATTAGGTTTTAGATAAAAGACTGTTTTCTGCCAAAAACACAATCATGAAATTCACTGTTTTACAAGAAACTCAATGAATTGATAATTAATGGCACAGGCTGTAAACCTTGAGTGTAATAACAGGACACGTCACATTTTCTATGACCTGTTTGAACACTGAGGAGATTATGCTCCTGGGCTGGATGATTCAGCTCCCGAAAGTAAACACAGCAACATTATAAAAAAACATTTTTTTTGGCTCCCAAAATGCTTTCATCACACGGCACGCTTTAGCGCCTCAAAGACCAGAGACTTAGCAAAAGGAAATCTCTGTTTAAACCAGTTTTGAACCAAATAAACAAGGTGTTTCTCCACAGTCAGCCAAGTGTTACACATTGACCTGTCTGGAGAGCCTTTCGCCCAGTTTCCCAGAGTCTTTGCGACTTCATGTCTCCTCCTTGCTTGTAATGCTCCAGTGGAGCAGTCGGTGGTAAATAGAAAGAGACAGGAGCTTGATCTGGGAATGGGATCAGTGTGGCTGCCAGGTAGTCAGTCAGGCTGGTGCTTATCTTATCACGAGACTGAAAAAAAAGTTACTGTGCTGGTGTATATTTTTTTTATTTGAGTAGTCAAATGTTTACACACTTGTGGCAGAGGAGGAGACAAAACAAGAGTCATCAGAAATTGAGAGGTCAAAGATTTTCACTTCTGTGAATAAACTTTCCTTTCAGTTCGTTCAGTTATTTTCAGTCAGATAACAAGAATCAAAAACCTTACAACTCTCTTCTCGACAGCTTTAATGTGCACATCTTTCTAGTCACACAAAGTAGGAGGAAATTGCCACAGGAGGAAATTGCTCAAAACTTAACATAGTGACAAAATCTGCTGAAAAGTTTATAATTGCGTTTGTATTTTCACTTTCACTCTTTAAATAACACATTCCTATGCCTCACAGGATTAGAAGCAAAAAAAAAAAAAAAACCTTCTGATTCAATCAAAGAGAGTTGTGACCCAGAATCCAGAGAGAACTGGCCTGTTTTTATGGAGAATGTGAGACCAATAATGTTTTTAAGGTTGACCTACAACTTTCTCTTATCTTTCTCTAAATAACTCATTTTCCACACATGGTCAAAGAAGACATTATGAGCGTTAGTTATAAATCTTGTTTGCATCTGTGCAGCTGTGGATATATACAGTCACAGTGACACATTCGTACTCGCATACACACAAACACAAAATACACTTAATGGACGACTCAAGCAAACACTGGGGCTTTTGTTTGAGCTTTGCCTTTTCCATATCAACGATTTGCATCCCTTCACTCAAACTCCCCCAGCCTATTCAAACAGCAGCCATTTTGAATAGAGCCACGCACATCAGGCTGCCTACAGAAGGCCATTACTGTGTGTCCTGGCCCCGGCTTTCCCAGGCAAACAATCAAGCCGTCACAGAGGAAAGAAAACAGCTGCATTTGTCTGATTTTTTGTGCAAAAAATATCAGAAGAAAATATGTAACTTCATAGTCAAGGGTGGAATAATAGTGAGTGTTTGGGTCCTTCCTCTAACCAAACCTGCCCTCCGCTCTCATTTCAAACACAGCTCAGTTTTCTCACAGTGAATGGGAAAGGCTAATCCTAACAATCCCATCGGAAGAAAACGCTTTGTCACAGCGTCCCCTGATCTTCGACAAATCTATGATGTTTCTCAGCACAGTACATACCACCCCGAAGCCCTCCTCCACCCATCTATCTATGTGCCAGTAGGGCTGCAAAGCTCCCTATAGTGTTGGCTGGTGTGCCCACTTTGCAGAGACACTGATACACTGCGAGCTTTCTTACGTCTGTCTGCTGAAAAGACAGAACACAGAGCCTCTTCACACTCCTTTATGGCCCCGCTCAAGTACTGATCCTGAGTGTATGTCGATTCTGTGCCTGGTTACAATCACTGGAACATGTCTGCAAAAGCATGAGTTCATTATTCACGAGTACAACCTGCTTCCCAAGACACAACATATTAGATTTGGGACATGTGGCCTTGAATTTAGTCACTTGTTCAGACACGTGGACACACTTTAATAACTAGAATTGAGCAGAAACTGATTGTCTTCTTCTATTTTCTTATCTTCTTCCTCTCTTATATAAAACTTGCTAAAATCTTAAAATAAAACTTACGCTACAACTGTAAAATATATGAAAATGTATGAATGAGACTGTAAAATGTACAAATACATGAATCAGTGTTCAGGAATAACTTATTTCTTTCTGTTATTTCTCTCTGACAGCGCCAACAAACACTAAACATTATAAGATTTACAAATGTGGAGCATCTATTGCAAAGATGTTTGTACAGTAATAAATTACACTGCAGTGGCAACATCTCGATAATGTGAAACTAATCCTGAGAATGCTTATCGTTTCTCCCTACGTGATTTTCACATTTCATAAATTGGTCGACATACAAATTTGTTTAAAAAGACAATAAGCCAAGTGTTTTGCAGTAAAACAGAGAAGTGAATGTGGTTATGTTGGCCTGTTGAAATCTTGCTAAATTCTGACAGTAAAGTCTGAGCCTTGGTTTTTTGCAGCTAAGAGAGAGAAGCTATTGTTGTCACAGGATCGCATCGCTGAGGAGACGGGGGAACCTACAGTAAATGGTCGTTTATGCCTGTTACACAACTCATTATTGTCCACCTACCAAACATGTGTGCCAGCATTGTCTGCATCTTTTTTATTTTTCTTTGTACGTGAAAGTGCTCCTATTTCACGAGTGACAAAACTATCTTAATTCAATTCAGTCTGGGTTGTCCCCACGATGACGCGGCCTCTGCTGTCAAACACGTGCTGTGAACAAAACTGTCTCAACAGCTTGGCATCATCAGCAGCATCTACATCACTATCACAGACAGCTGCTGCACACAAACTGTAAATGCAACAGAGACAGGATGCTCTTCTCTGTTACAAATCACACACGCAGCCAGTGTCAGAACAAACACACACTCTCTACAATAAACCCTCCCCGTCTCACTCTCTCTCAGTTGAATTATTAATGCTTTGTGTTGTTTTGACATCTGGGGAGTATCAGGGGAGCTGCAGAGTAATGGAGAGAGGACACTTTAAAAGGAAAAGAGAGCGTACCCTGCGTTTCGCTACAAGTGTCCCACACAGCAGAAATATTTTATTCTCTCATTGCTCATCCTCTTCTTCATCCCATCACTGTGCTTTCTGTTTTGTTTTTTTTTAACCTCACCGTTGACCTTACAAATTCCTATGAAACAGAAATCATAGTCCTCCAAAGCTCTGCAAAAAAAAAGCTAATATTTATTTTTAAGGGGCCTCACCACCCCACCACATGCACCTCCTTCCTGATTCCTTCTACACCACTCGCCCCCTGTTGCTTGGCCTCTGCCGACCCCTCCTCTGTGTTTTGCAGCCTCTCCTGGGGTGACAGGGTCAGCTGCTTACTCATGGAAATGGACAGAGATTCTGCTTAGAGGGCATTTTGCTTCCCGATCAGGAGGCAAGCGCAGGAAGCTATGACAATAACAAACTGAGCAGAGTCTCCAATAGCTGCTGCTCAACAGTCTAACTAGCACACAATATATATATACACACACACCATATATACATATGTGACACACAGGCCAGAATATGTACATGCACCAGGTAGACAGACAGTACATGTGTGGGGTACGTTTGGTCAAAGGTGTGTGTGTGTGTGTGTGTGTGTGTGTGTGTGTGTGTGTGTGTGTGTGTGTGTGTGTGTGTGTGTGTGTGTGTGTGTGTGTGTGTGTGTGTGTGTGTGTGTGTGTGTGTGTGTGTGTGTGTGTGTGTGTGGCTGGGTTAAACATTAAGGAAGCACTGACTTAGCAAGAGAGGAGGATGTCAAAACATTACAAAGAAAATAGGACATGGGCAAAGTCAGCATAATGGTTAACGATGATAGGAAGGGCCATAACCTGAGGAGATCACTTCAAATTCCTCTGAATATCTGAGGGCAATCCTACAGTAACCAAACATCACACGTGACCCAGATTTATTCAAAAAGCATGTGACATTATTAAGGTGTTTACAGACATTTCCTGGAAGGATTCTCCGCTTTCCCACAAACAGCCACCAAACCACAAACTAATCTGGTAGAACCAGAAAATGTACTCTAACACAAAAAGAAACTTTTTTTGTGTGTAACTTAAAATTAGCTTTGCAATAGGGAGCAGAGAGAAAAGGAAAGCAGAGGAGAGGAGAGGAGAGGAGAAGAGAGGAGAGGTCTGTTGCCTAACAGGCTATACTAAATATACTCACAGCATCACACTGTTCATTACCTCTAACTCTGCTCCATATGCCGTCAATCACAGTTCAGCGATAAAACCATCAAGGTCCTTCTATTCCCACATGTTAAAACGTTTCAGCTGAGGCTTGTGTTATGGAAGTCATTAAGCTGTTAATGGTGCCATGAAGGGTTGCCAGGTCTGGTAGGTTGGACGGGCCCAGCAGTAACTCTGGCAGGAAGTCTTTCTTCCAGATATCTGGGCTTTGTCTGATACACCAATCTACACTTACGGTAACATACTGGTAAGATTCCAGGTTTAATATTAGTGTGTGTGTGTGTGTGTGTGTGTGTGTGTGTGTGTGTGTGTGTGTGTGTGTGTGTGTGTGTGTGTGTGTGTGTGTGTGTGTGTGTGTGTGTGTGTGTGTGTGTGTGTGGCCTGTGCAGTTGACTGTATGTCAAGTAGAACAAACGGGATTACACACAGCAGGCTTTGAGCTCTAAACCTCATTATTAACCAGCGATGAGGATAAAACACATTAAATCAGTGTCTGCAAGTCATATTTTCATGCCCCATAAAGCTATCCCAAGAGGCCATTCCCCTTGTTTCCATAAAGAAAAAGGGTAGGAATGTCACTGCATTATATATTTAGTTTGCTATGGATCCAAACTAAAAGAGATACATCCAGTGTTTTACCGTTTATCAATCCATCAGTGTTTTTTTTCCCTTTTACATTTCTAGCACATTACTCTCGTGTAGGAGACACAATATCTCAGTTATTTTAGAATCAAGAAAATCACCAATTCAGCTCTCCTGTTTCTCATTCTTTTGCATTTTAAAGCCTAGAGGCTTGTTCTTTGTCAACGATTGTGGTCTGCAAATACGTCAGCAAAATTATTTTACAGGTCCTTTAGTCACCACTACTAGGCAGCTTTCATAAACAAAGACAGCAATAGACAAAAAGGACATGAAATGCTGAAGTCCCTGAGCTATTTCAGATAACTCATTTTGTATACTGCCGTTTGTTTTTATGCCTCAAAAAGCAGTGAAACACTGGTGGATCACCGGACCACAGATCATGTGTCCTATTAAGCTATCCTCCACCAGCACTCCTGGCCTCTGCACAGAAATAGAGAGGAATGCGAGCCTTTAGATTGGAGGCCTAACTTTGTATCGAGCTCTGTGGCTCACACGCTACCAGGATCATGTCTTAATCACGTTCAGTGTTTGGAGAGCTGTCATGTACTGAAACATAGCAGCACAGTGACAGGAGAACAGAGCCCAGGGCAAACTGAGAGCTTAAATTGAACACACAGCAGAAACACAGCGAGGTCCCACTGGCACAACACATGGGAAGTTCTGTTTTCAAAACATTTTGTCCGACCTAAGATGCACTCACAGTCCTGGACAAGTACACAGTGCAGCATGTGTTTTAAGCCTCTATTATCAGCCACAAGAATGAGAGGTTATTGACTTCCCTTCAACAGCTATGTTCCTACACTTGAGTGAATTCCCAGGTCAAAAGCAAATTGCTCTGAACACTGATATGACACATGACATAATACCAATGTGGTCAAATGTTTTCATGTTGGTGTGAAGGAATGAGCATTCAACATACATGGCTGGTCTAAGTAAAGAACTCTGGTAATGTTGATACTTCATCCTCATACCTGAACCTTGATTTCCTTGTTTGCTGCACAAATTCCTTTTATGAATTGATGGTGACCTTCCTGCTCAGGCATGACTTTGCCATTTCAAAAGCAGACAGCAACATGAGCCCACATACAGGAAATCTCATCAAGCCACTGCCATCTACCCATCCACCTACCCGACAGTCTCTCTGCAGGGTCTTCATCAGGTTGTTGTATGTCTCTGTATCAAAGTAAAGCCCTTCTTCGTGCATGTCCTGGAAGTCCAGATCTTTGTAGGTCGGACACGACTTCTCCCTCTCTTTCCTGGACGCTCGTCTCTTGTAGGTGGATCCCTTCAGGTCGTATTTGTAATGCATTTTGACAGAGCGAGGCAGCACGTTGTTCATCACCACCAGTCGGATGTTGATGCCTCCTGACTGGATACAGTACAGTCCATAAAATTTGGGCAGCAGCGTGCGTGGATTCTGGTTCAGGTTCTGAGATGGATAAACGAATGTGGTGATATATACATTTTTTTAAGTTGCCACCTCTCCAGATGCTGGAGATCGCATAAAATGACTTTAAATGTCTCACCATATAGTATCCAGGTAGTAATCTCTGAAGAAACTTGGCCTCTTTGTGCTGGACTGTTTTAATGATAAACTCGTCATCACTTGTTAGGTAGAAGAGAGATCCGCTGGCCCCGGGGTTGGTCAGCTCGATCAGAGGCTCATTTACCAGGGAGTACTGAGGGAGGACAAATGCAAACAAACAGATAGGATTTCACATGGAGCAGAGGTCACACTGCTAGGAACCAGCCACACTTTGAACATTTCCGAACTTAAACAGATCTGAACACACAAATTACTCAGAAAAAAACTAAAGCAGTATTTAAAGTTCATGGAAAATATGATGAAACAAAGATACCGTACAACACCACAGACATCTTGTGTATAATTTTATTGAAATCTGCAGATATCTGAGCCCTGCTGCCAACAAGCAGCCAAACAAGCCAACTAACATGGGCAGAAACACACTGTATAAGCTCCTTGGCTGAGTGTCACAGGAGCAATTACTGATTTGTACTTGAAAAAAAATAAAAATCTCAAGCCTTCATCCCAGCATGGCAATCGACGCGCGTGTGTGTGTGTGTCTCAGAGCAGCAGACTGAGGAGCAGTGTTGGACGTTAATCAGTGAGTTATGAGAGCAACATGTTCAGAGGAGAGGAGAAACACTGGAGGCATCCACTCTTCCTCTCCAGAGACTCTCTCACTGAAGACTGTCTGCAGTCACGTTGAGTTGCCAGCACAAACACATCAGCGGTTTACTGCATTTGCATTCAGGATACTGTGTGTGTGTGTGTGTGTGTGTGTGTGTGTGTGTGTGTGTGTGTGTGTGTGTGTGTGTGTGTGTGTGTGTGTGTGTGTGTGTGTGTGTGTGTGTGTGTGTGTGTGTGTGTGTGTGTGTGTGTGTGTTCTCTCTATTCTAATTGGGCTCTGCTGTGTGGCCTTGGTGTGGATGAATTCATCATCACCTCAAGCACATCAATCATGAGTACATCCTCTTAGCTGCTGTGCCCTCTGCCATCTTCATTCAACTGCCTTAGAGTTACATTTTGTCTCCGTCTTTCTTATTTATTCCGCAGTTTTTTGTCTTTTACTTGTGCAGAAACAAATTTTGGCTTTCAAAAAACTAGAATGTAGCGGTTGAGGTTTTAAAAGACTCGATGGCAGAAGAAAAATAGGAAAACGGCATCATAACATGATAACGCCCAAACAAGATTACACAAAATCTAATTTTTGTTCCAAGCAAGAGGCGTATGTGTAGGACAGGAACGAATATGGCAACAAGGTGAAGTCTGGTGAGCAACAAATTAAATTAATTACACAGGATGGCATGTAGAGCACATAAATAAAAGCAGTCTGTTATGACAGGGGTGTTTTCTCTCTCTCTCTCTCTCTCTCTCTCTCTCTCTCTCTCTCTCTCTCTCTCTCTCTCTCTCTCTCTCTCTCTCTCTCTCTCTCTCTCTCTCTCTCTCTCTCTCTCTCTCTCTCTCTCTCTCTCTCTCTCTCTCTCTCTCTCTCTCTCTCTCTCTCTCTCTCTCTCTCTCTCTCTCTCTCTCTCTCTCTCTCTCAAACACATTGAAAAGTATGTACTGAGGTGGAAGATCACAGTGTTCAGTCAATGGAAATTGATTCAGGAGAAAGACAACCAGTAGATCATTTCTTCTTCTTTGAGGGAGCAACAATTGTCTTTGGATTTTATTTAAATAAAACTCATTACAAAAAATGGAGTGGAATCAGTCTGGGGAGATTATGAGGACAAATAATTCAAACTGAGCAGAAATACAATGTGTTGTATCAGAATGTGTACACATTTTAACTGACTGACTTTTTTCTGGGTAAAATTCTAAAATGGGCAAAATTTTGCTGACGTTCAGCATCTTACTTTAAACTTCCTCCTTACAGCCATGTGACTCTTTGCAAAGTAGTTAGATTGAATCAGACTGAATCTGAAGACTGGATATGAATGTACACACAAGATTTAGGCAGACGTGGAGATGAAACAGGGCACGACCAACAAGATCTGAGCAAGGTTTCAGTCTTACCAGGTAGTCGTCTGGTTTGATGCCGAACAGATCCCTGAAGTAGCGAAAGGCCAGCGGGGCGTAGGTCTTGAAGCGAAAGTCAGGGTAGTGATGTGCTGGGGTCAAGTTGCTTCCCTCACTGGGATGTGCCATGATACCCCAGCCCCAAGGAAACAAAAAAAATATATAACAGTACATTAGATACATTATTCCAACACTAACTCACATGAGGGGCAATGAGGAGAATCTTTAACATTATATAAGTGAAACATATCGGTATCGAATTTGAGCACAGCTCCCAAACAGGCACCACCCGGGGGAAAGTAACCTGCAACGCCTCCTCTTTGTGCCTGTGAATCTAGGCTATTGACCCCCAGTAAGTGTATCAGTGGGCCCTTGAAACGTTTTCCACCCATGCATGAACAGGCCTCAGTAAAGTCATCTATGGGAACCCAGATTCATTCATAATGACAAGCTGGCCCATATAGAGTTCTCCGCCTGGAGACTGAAAACAGCTCTGATTACAACACCAAACAGTGTTACTACAACACATGAGCCTCGATTCCAAGGGGAAGAAAAGGAATAGTAAAAAGGTCACACATTAAAAAAAACAACAAACACAAAATAACCCACATTTTTGTTGTCCTGTCTGCAACATGAAACCTGAAATTCTCAGATGGGCTTTACCAACTTAACCTGAATCTCAGGGGAACACGGTAACACAGGAGTAACGTCTGATAAGGTTAGCCTGAGTCTGCTGTCACTTCCTTTACAAAATAAACCTTTGTTGGAATCAGTTTCTCTGACCCTAAATCTACAAGAAGTGGGTTAATGAAGGTTTTTGTTTTCCAGGGCACCTCTAAATCTGGTTAATATTGTGAAAACTTGGATTTTCTGGGTAAGGAGGCTATTGTGTTGTTGTAAGGGGATACATGGAACAATGAGGCCCTGCTGTGTAACACTATACCTGTGATTACTCTACAATGTAATCTGACTTGCTCTGTTTAGTGTGGCAGGAACAATAATCTATCATCAATGAAAGACGGTCCATGGTAGTAACGTACGCCTTGCATGGAAACCATTTAGTAAAACACAGTACCTGGAAATGTTTCATTAAATCTAGTCAGTGAGCCATCTGTCTGTGTGTGTACGTGCATATGTGTCTGCCTGTGTTTGCAAAGATGTGTGCTGGTTGTCAGAGATACATACACTGAGAAAAAAAAAACTATTTGTGTGGGAGTCTCATCTGCGACATCTCTAGCCATCCAAAAATTAGACTGACAGGACAAAAACAACAGTGGAAAAACCTCCAGAGAAGCATGACAACAAGAGAGGGAAGAGAGGTAGAAGAGTGGTGAGAGAGAGGAAGGCAATAAAAGCATCTGAGAGCCATCTCCATCACTCAGACGCTCTCTCAGGATACTCTTGCTGGGTGAAAAGAAAGATGGGGGTTTGTGTTTGTGTGCTATTACAAAACAGAACAGAGCACAAAGAAAGTAAGAGCGTTGAGGGAAATGGTTATGTCAGATGTAACACATCCTTTTTTGTTTCCCACTGATTATGTTTTGTTTGTCGTGTCTTTTTCCCTACGCAGACTTGATATTTGATTTCAGTTGGCCCTGAAGATAATAACAACAACTTCCATTTCATTTCACCATTATGTGAAAAGCCTCGACTCTGAATGCAGACTGAAGATGATGTAACGAGTTTGCTTCTAACTATTTGTATTTTGTACTCCAACATGCTACAGCAGGTTTTTTTAAGCACTCAACACTGGAGGGCCAACACCAAAACCAGTAGCAATAATGTAGCTGATACTGAGGAACAGAGCAGTAAAAGGTCACTGTGCGTGCCAAGACCAGGTTTGCATAAACCATACTGAGTTTGCATATCCTGGTGCACCATCTCAAAGTTAAACATAAAAACATTTCCTGGTAGGACTCTTTAATTCTCTTTCTGAAGCTTCAGTTTTAAAGACGGTCTGGAATTATCCATATATTTGTTGAAATATTTATAAGATTGTCAAGATATGGCATAAATAACACATGTCCAAATAGAAGAGGAATATCACCAGTTCATTCATACAGAAAACACCAAACGATGTGATCCTCTAAAACTATTATCTGCGATGAAACACTGATTAATTGTAATTTCATAGATACTGTATTTATGTGACCATTGACATTGTGTTAATGTATGTCTTTCAAAGAATCCCTGGGTCCACTTTGGATTATATAAACTGTTTCTTTGCGCTGATGATGTAATTGTGAAGACAGCCTGAGATGATGGAGCAGCACACTGCACTGACATATGTTTTGCACTGTGGCATTAAGAGGCACACAGTAAGCTGATTTTACACTTCTTGGCAGGATAATCCACTAGAATAGTTTTATGATGATGGAGGCATTTTGTGGTGGCAGCGTGGACTGGATGTCCAGCATCTGTAGTTTCCACTGAGCATGATTAATAATAAATGTAATATTTTAAATACAAGACCCAGACATGTAATATTTGAGTGGGCAGACAGGCAAAGCTTGGTCTTATTGCCTTTCTATTCATTCGCCTTGCAGAGTCAGGAAACTGTCGCAGCCCAAGAGCACCCTGTTACCACCTACACATAATCTGTTTTTATGAAGTAGCTTTCTGATTCACTGGTTCTTTCAGACCAGCCTTGCTCTTATGCGAAAGTCTGCCTGTTATATCGATGACGATGTGCAAATCAACGCTAAACAAAAAACTCACACATTGAGAGAGCGCTGCAGGAAATGAATACATTATGAAAGATGTCTTGCTGTGTAGAAAAGCTGTGTGCATAAGTGCGTGCAGGTTGACACTCCGAGGTACTGACCTTGGCAGAAAGACGCTCTCCACCACGTAGAAGTCTTGCATAAGCACGTCTCTGTCAGGCTTGGAGGTGAGGTTGCCCACTGTGTAGCCAATACCAAGCTGAATAGCCCCCTTCAAGGCCGATGACGTGGTCTTGATGGGAAAATAGAAAACATCACATTATCCTGGCTGTTACAGAACACTGTTCCTGCTATCACCATTACATACATGCACATAAAAAGGATTGCAAAAAAAAAGAAAAAAGAGGCAAGCTTGAGAATGGTACTCCTGCTGTTCCTGCTATTCTTTAAATATTGGTCTTAAGAGCATTTGCAGACTTTGATTTCATTTTGTTGTTTGCCCATTTTAAAAGAATAATAGAGTTTCATGGTACAATTTCTACACTAACACATCAAACCCAAAACAGGTCTTACAGGCTTGGGCACAAATTAAAGTATACTCTTGGGTAGCCACTACAAAAAGACCTTTGACCAGTTTTTATTCCCAACCTGAACAGTGGTAGCCACTGTGGAAAGCCCTGTAACATTGGCGTCTTTAAAAATGCTGCCGTCTAAATTGACGTCTAAAGTTCTTTTTTTCTTTCTTTTTTTTAAGAAAGAAGGAAAACAAGTGTGACCAGACCAGCACTTGACTGATCTCTGGCAGCCGGCCCTGGCAGGGGTCAGGACATTATGTACTAGAGAAGGACATTTATAAGGACTCATGTGACTCATGTGGCTCAGAAGTAAAGGCCTTTTTGGACTTGCTGGCTCTGAATAGCAGCAATCCAAAATAAATGTTATGAAAGCAGGTTCCCATTCGTCATAAAAGGGAAAATAAAACCAAACATAGTCCGGCTCTTGTACAAATAGCAAAACATTTTACCTTCTTGTATGTTTTCTCTCTGCTGGTACTCCAAGGCCCTCCCATCCCATTTTCTGTTGTGGTTGACATCTGAAAATAAAATAAAGTAATGGAGCAAAAGATTGGGATTGATTTCATGACATAGAACAGCATTTTAATCATGAATATGGTGACTGATATGTAGAGAAAGAGAATAGCATAGTTTACCTTGCTTAATGAAAAGCTGCGCCCAACAAACAGTGATCAGGGCGACATCTCTTGATTGTCAGGTGGAGTAATCATCAGGAGTTTGGGGTCTGCCAGGGGACCCTCTGCAAGAGAACAGATGCTCAAAGAGTTACTATAACACAGTAAAAAAAAAACAGGGCAAAAAAGCGCTCACAGCCTCTGCATTCAGATGTGACAAGATGAAGATGAGAGGGGACCATGTCCACCAGCAAAGATCCCTTAATTAATTATGATACACTTATGTATGTGTTCAGTTTGAGGCCATTTTAATGCCATAATTCTCCTGTTAATCTCAGCCTGATGAGAGAGGCAATTTAATCTATTTCTTAACTCTTTGTGTTGAACTGGCCTGCAGCAAGAGATTTCTGCTTTGACAGTCAATCGTGACTCATGGAATCATATGTAATAACTATCCCACCTCTTATTAGAAGAGAAGAGAGCTTTTGGAGAAACGACACAATCCAGCGTTACACTTCAGCCCTTCACATTCACAGTGTGCAGATGTAAAGAGCACACTTGAAATTTACAGACATCTTCCTTCTCATCATCTCTAACTTCCCTGTTTACATTTTTCCTCTATATTGCAGGTGATGTGTGTGTGTGGGTGTTGTGTGTGTGTGTGTGTGTGTGTGTGTGTGTGTGTGTGTGTGTGTGTGTGTGTGTGTGTGTGTGTGTGTGTGTGTGTGTGTGTGTGTGTGTGTGTGTGTGTGTATGTGTGTGTTGGATAAACAACACCTCATAAAGGAGCAAAACTGCAGAGTGAATGAGGTGTAGCCCTGGGGCTGAAAACAATCTGTTGGCACTGCCCAGCTTACAGCACAAACATGTCTGTACTGAGCCACAAAACACTAGTCTGTCCCTTTTCTTCATATGTTCTCAATGAATTTTACTGCAGAGCTCTCTTTCTCACTCCTTCTCCCTCCCTCTTTTTTCTGGTATGCATTCCTCATGTTTCAAACTGAGAAAATAAAGCAGAGTGACATCAGTCAGTTAGACTGTGGCGTCACTGTGTCTTCTGAGTGAATGGGAAAACAGGGGCACAGGCAGGGAGTGAGGAGCAGGGATTTAATAGATACACCTGCAAAAATGTGTACTTTGTCTGACAAGCTCTGGCAAGTCTGCAGTCACAGCACCACCTGCATATAAATGCACCTGCCCTGCTCAGAGCCTTGACTATTACACAATGTCTTTCTGATTCATCAGCGCTCACTGCTACGTGTCCTCCCGTCACCTGCTCCGTGTCCAGTAATCACATCCCAATAACATGACTCTATCACAGTTAGAATATGTTACATCCATGTTTAAAAATAGTCTTCAAAAGGAGATTTGCATCCTTAGATGAAAACATGTACACACACACATACACACACACATTTGGATATTAAAAGAATGTAGTAGACACTAAGCTCTTATCTCCAGACTGGGTCCTTATCTGTGCACCAGCCTTTCTGTTGCTATAACCACAGAGGGGACACCAATACAGATACATTTTGGCTGAAGCACTCCTCCCTACATTAAGTTGAAACTTTGTTTCAGTTTGAGTGTATTTGTTGTGTATATTTTCTCTATCATCTTTAAAGTAATATTCAGTCTTTTGTCTCCCTGTTACGAATTAACAGAGATAATCACTCGAATCTCAATGACTCATCCAACAAAAAGATACTGAAATGAAACCAAGACAAAAGGTCAGTGTGAATTGTCACCAAACAAAATCCTGTTATCAATCAGGAGCTGAGCCATTACAAATGAATCAGAAGATTTCATCACCACTGAGAGTTGAGGTGTTGATCCACCTGAGCCATTAAACTGTATGCCTGGCTGTGTGCTCTGAACTTGAGGAATGTTAATAGGCCTACTGGCCTGTCTGGCTCTTTGCTCAGGCCTGGCCTGAGTGTCAGTGTTAAAAGGGATTGTTTGGAGCAGCGCTCTCTTTCTCTCTCTTTCTCTCTCTCACCTGACCCCTCAACCCAGCCGGTGCTCCAACAGACCGTTTCCAGAACAATCCATGAAGAGGCCCGCAGCTGCAGTGAACAACAGCAGGTCTGTTGTTCACCTCTTGACAAAAGCGAGGCAGACAGATGGATGGACACATGGCTAAAAATGGATGGATGGATCATCCTAATCAGCCATGTCTTACCACTGTCATACACTCCGACTGAAAACACCACTGGCTTCAGAGCACATAACAAGGAAGTCAGAGCACTAGCACACAACACTCACACAAAGTAGACAGAAAGGTGTGTTTCACATTCTTCACAGTTATATTACTGAGTGTTACAAATATAAAACTGCATCTTTGTCCAATCAATGCATCTGGCAGACAGTGGCTCTGTGGTCTGGGTGAGAACCAAATGGGTAAACGATACAACCGATCAATAAAACCAAACTCTGTACTTGAAAATCTAATAAATCAGAATAAGAACAACTTGCACTAATAACGATTTTATGGTACATAATACAAACTATTTGTGTTGTTCGAGGGGTTGTGTTGCAAGTTGTTTGTTTCCGTGCCTTTATGAAAGTTGAGCAAGGTCATACAGACGTCATAAATCAATGCTCAAATCTAATGTGGTAAAACTGTGTAAAACCATGTCTGCACTGTGTAAACAAGAGGAACATTTCGATGGAATGAGGACATATACACTCTGTGTTAATCACCATTTCATAGTTTGGATTTCATGCACAAAAACATACACATAGAAAGAAGCAGACTACTGCAATGCAAAGTTGTTTTTTTGCAAACTCAAAACAGCTATTACTGAGTATCTGTAAAAACACAGACTTGGTCAATAATGTACTTTTTACCCTATTTATCTTTCCAACCTGTGAGGCACTTTGTGACTACTGCTTTTAAAAAGGTTTTATATAAATAAACTTTACTTACAAAACTCTTCTCTCCGTCAGTGCTCTCTTCCTGTTCGTCCACACGCCCTTGTCAGAAACTCTACCACCCTTCAAACAAACACACTTGCAGAGTGCAGATCAAACACTGGCTCTCATGCCATATCTCCTCCATGGTTTCAGGAGTATTGCCAATGCTGCCTCTCTGGAAGTCAAATAGGCAGTCTGTAGCCAAGCAGACCTGGCAAGGACAATATGTGGCTGAGAGCAGACATGGGCCGTCTGGTATGATAAAAATGCAGATCCAATGCATCTGAACTGTCAGGAAGTCTAAGTAGCTGTGGCAATTTTCCCTAACAGATCCCACTGAGCAGACTAGTGGTAATAATAATAATGGCCGGAATCAGACAGATTAATCAATCATCACCTGCCATGATACACACTGGTTTAGTAAGAATACATAATTAATGTTAATAAAAGTGGAACAGCAATGCCCACAGAAGAGCACAACCATCTTTAAAACCATCTGATAGAGACATCAGGGCTAAGAGGTATCCCCCAGTTTCTATCTCCAGAAGGTATACAGGATAGTTTTGGTCTGCTTTGCTTCAATCCCCAGATACTATTGGATTACTGCAGCAGATTGGAGACATAATGGAGAATCAATAGCAGACCAGCAATGCAGAAGGGCTGAGGACCAGACTGCTGGGCTTTCATGACCTTCACGGTCCCCGGCTGTGAGATGTTAGATAAGCACAGATATCTGGATTTGGGTGGATACAATCAAGAAGAGGCACGCAGAGTCAGCTTAGTTTGGCCTGGAGCAGATCGGCTTCATCAACTTAACTGCACTGATCCTTGACTACGGCTCACAGAAACTCCTCCTTAGCAAAAATTAATTTGGGAAATTCTTCATAGTTGTTTGTATTTTTTTTAATCAATCTTTTCAGCATCGCAAAAAACTTAACAGGCTGCATGGTTAAACACATTGAAATGAAGTCTGCATACTAATGAAATGAAGTACCAACTTTCCCAACAGTGTTGTGCGTGAGGCAGAAACTATCTTTCGGACGCCTTGTGTAAACTTTGTCATCTGATAACATACAACATACAACATAACAACCATGTCAAAGAGTTTCTTGAAATGAAAATGAAATATTGTGGTCTATTATGAATTGTGCAGCAGGCAATAAACATCCAACGTGTGTGGGCTCCCCTCCTCTAGCCAAGCTGAAATGATCAGTCCTATCAAAGGCAATAATAAAGAAATGATGTGTAGTCCTCTTCAAGTTGCTCCTGGCTGTTGTGGATACATCAAGAATGACTTTTTCTCATAAACAAAAAGTGAGAAAGGGCAGGCAGTGGACGGGGGAGTTAGAGAAGAGTCTAACTGTGTCTTTGTGAGATCTTCAGTTAAAAAGAAATATCTGCTCATCAGTTTCAAAGATGTTTGACCCAACAAACACACAAAGAGATTAAACAAAAAATGACTTTCAATTCAGGAGTTCTGATCAGGTTCGATCCTTTCCAATAAGACAGCCTCACGGAAAGCGCACAAAGCAGAAAATGCACACTGTTTGAACACAGAAGTTTTGTGTCCCTGTAAACACAACCACACATCTTATACACAAACACGATCTCTGTTTTCTCTCCCTGGTGACACCGAATGAAGCTATAAAACAACAGGCAGGTATTATTTAGAACTGAGATCTGTTTCAGATTTCTCTGTATCTTCTGCTTCAAAGAAGTGTCTTCCTGTGAACTATAAACTCCATTACTACACATTTTAGGCAAATAATAAATGGATGAGCGATAATTTCTTAAAGTTATATGAGGACAAAACTGAAATCCTACTAGTTAGCCCCAAAATAAAAAGAGAAATTATGTTTAATAATCTGGGGAAATTAAATCACTGGATTAAATCTGAGGTCACAAATCTTGGTGTTATTTTAGATTCAGATCTAAACTTCAGGTTCCACATTAACAAGGTGACAAAAGCATACTTTTCCCCACCTTATAAACATAGTTCAAGTATAACCATTTATAAATCAAAAAGATGCTGAAAAAACAGATTCATGTATTTATTTCAAGTCGGCTCAATTACTGTAATGCACTTTTTACTGGCCTCACAAAAAAAAAACAACACCGCGAGACTTCAGTTCATTCAAAACTCTGCAGCTTGTCTATTAACCAGAAACAAGAGGAGCAAGCACATTAGTCCAGTTTTAGCTGCTCTGCACTGGCTTCCTGTAACATTTAGAATTGACTTTAAGGTCCTCCTCCATATATACAAAACCCTTAATAGGCTATGACCAAGCTACATGGCTTATTCCCTTGTATACTATTTACCCTCAAGAACACTGCAATTATCTGCTGCTGGTTTATTGAAGGTTTTCAGCAACAGCCAAAAGAAAATCAAGGATGCAGCCTTTGTCAATTATGCCCCAAAGTTATGGAACACATTTTCTTTAGATATCAGAGGAGCCAGCTCGCTAAATACTTTTAAGAGCAAGCTAGAAACGTATCTCTTCACTTTGGTATTTATCTAGCTGTCACTTTTCTGATACAGCCCTGAAATTCTTTTTGCATTCTGCTTCAAATGTTGTTTTTTACTTTATTTTATAGAATCCATTCAGTAGTGATTTAGTAGAGTAGAGATTTTCCTCAAAGCGACAAACACTGACCAACTAACCAAAAGAGAAAGTGTCGCTGAAGAAACAGTGATAACCTGATGCTGGAAGAAGAAATATGACACAGCTGCACTGAGAGCAGGTACTATCCCCAATGCATCACACAGCACAGAGCAGAGTGTACAACATGTACTCAGCACTGTATACCATAAATCTGTATATTTTTTTAGTGGGCTCGATAGTGTGCCACTAGCCATGCTATCTATACACATACAGTACATTTAACTTGCCATATTTCATAAGAAGTCTGCATGTTGGCAACAGCAAATAAAGAGAGACAAAAGGTAGAAGATAAAGAGGGACAGCACCTACAGGGCACTTTGACCTTTTAGATGAGCTAGACAGAGGGCAGGGATGAAAAAGACAGAAGGAAGACAGTGGGAGTGAGAGATGAAGAGAACAAAAGGTGATCATTTTCAATATTTAGCTGGTTGCTTTCATTGTGATTTCTGCAGCAACAACACATAAGACCAAAGCAAGGCAATTATCCCCTGCAGAACAGCAGGGAACAAATTCAACTCTGTAATAATGCAAACAGTATGACAATTGCAAAATCACACAATATAGAGCAACTGACTGAATGTTTTTGATCTTGTAAGGTAAAGAAAACACATGAAACCCAGGGAGAGGACTTGGCCTGTATATTTGTAATTCACAGAGCGTCTCTCTGTAGTTGCACTCTGCATGGGAAGCAGTGAGGAGGAGGAGGTCGCCCTCTGTGTCCAGAGAGTCACATGATTCAACAGAGGCAAGGAAGGGGGGTGAGACAAACATAGAGAAGAATATATGGAGAGAAAACAGAGACAATGTTCTCTAAAACAGAGAAGCAGGGAGAGGCTGCTGCCCTGATGGAGTGATACACCGCAGAACGACACTCAGAGATGAGAAAGACTTATACAGCAGGTTTATTATATTCAAACACCAGTGGTGTCTACGCAAGTTAGTTCCAGCTTCCAACGTCACATGGAAAACATGATCATATGACACAAGAAGAACGAGAGAGCCTTGCCCATCCAAGCTTAGCTTAGCTTTACTCAGCCCTGCCCCAGAGTCCAAGGTCCTCTTGAAGCCGGAAGGGTGACTCTATGCTTATGATTTGTTGTTTTTGCCTTTTATTGTTCTCAAAAGTGGTCAATCATGGGGGTAAGAGGGGATTAGATCACCCTGATTTCATTGATCGCAAGTCGGAAGTTGCTAGAAAAAGAAAAAGAGGAGGAATTTCATTGTTTGTTGACTTTCCACATTCTTTAACTCTCTTCTCTCACTTGTCTTTACCCACCCTTCTATGTCTCACTGTCCATGCATTCATTTTTCCCTGAATGGGCCTCTCTATGCTTCATCATTACCATGGCAGGAAAGTGGAAGTTGGGGCTTGGTGGAGAATGGGGGGGCTCAGCAGGGCCATGACAACAACAACAAGAAGCAACAACAACAAACATCACAACCCCTGAATAATCTGAATTCCTACGAGGCTGCCAACCTATTGCTCTGCCAACAACCAATTGGTATTCAGAGGAGCATAATTATGAGCCAATCAGCACTGCAGGCCTCCTTTGGGAGATTTTGTTTTCACCCTCCCAGAAACTGGTGCCGACGTGCTGCTGGCCAGGGAAAGAGCAACCTCCTCTATGGAGGTCATTATGATCAAAGCGATAGTACTGGGAAACTCTGCTTACAAATTCAGCTGCCGTTAAAATAAAGGAAATGTTAACAAACCCTGACATTGGTATTTGTTGACAGTCTTCCCAAGATTAACAAATCTCTGTGCCAGTGGTCTCTAACTTTCATAAGAAATGTTTTGTCATGGAAGCCATCCTTGATATTTTTTCTTACTTCTTCTGTTTTCAGTATGTTTGAAAAATAACATAAAACACAATTAAAGTAGCTGTCCCCTAAATTTAACACAGCGGGGTCACATTCCTGAATTTAAGAAGTTAGTGAGGCAGAAAACTGACTTTGACTGACAAATATGTGTCGGGTCACATCATCAGGAGTTACATAAGGTGCTGTGAATGTGGATTGTTTTGTCAGTTTGCATAATTAACTTCCACTTGTTCCACTTGACTGAGTGCTTTACTTGACAGAAAAAAGTATCCAGCATTACATTGCCACCAAAACTTGTTAGAGAGAGGATTGTTGTAGGAAGTTGTGGCCTGCCAAGAAAAAATGTGTTTAAATTATATTTATACTATATACAGGATTATTTAAAGGGTTTTTGCTACATCTACAAGTTCTCTGAGCTGCTATCTATGTACACAAAATTTCAATTCTACAAATATGTGAACTGACGATTACTTCAGTAGTACCTCATAGTACCTGTACAACAAATGACAGAATCACAGGGTGAAGAGAGTGACTGAATGTCCAGGAGAGGATTTCCCATTTTGTTACAACTGCCGTACAATCTCTGTTTCCTGTGAATGTGTAAAATAATGACGGAGGACTCCAACTTTCATTTTTCTAACAAGTTTTATGTCCTCTGGGATGAACATTGATCGCACTGATAATAAAAGACAGTTGATTATGAGGTCGTAACTGACTGAGTCCCAGTAGCTATCAGTAGTATGTGGTATGTGCTGACATGAGTGCAGCCAGGCCAATGAATGAGCACAATAAAACAGATAACAGAGAGAGAACAGCCCACGTTGTTGTGCTTAGGTAGATGTGCAACACAAGTTAACAGAGGTGTGGAGACTAAACCTCGACAGATCAATATACAATATGGGTCATACTGCACACTGAACTGCCCACTGACCTGTCTGGGTTTTATGCAACGATACACGTTCTTTTTCAGCAGTGCTCTGATTCATATTGTCAGGTGTGGTGCATCTGATTTTAGTAGTAAATTGAATCTAGTAGTCTATTGATGAATTAGTGACAATTGTAAAAGAGATTAATAATTATATTTATATACATAAACACTTAACACAGTTAAAGCTTCACAAATGTAAGAGGTTGGTTACATTTCATATCCTTAATGTTAATGGATGTCTGGTTACCGGTACAGTTTGAGGTCTGGCTACTTCTGATTGTCATTTGACAACCATTTGTCACCACAAAAACAGTGCAAGATTAACCAGTTTAAAAAGTAATCATTAGTAGTAAATCCTTAAGGCCTGGTACTGACCTGGAGACTTAGTAGGAAAACACACCATACAAAACTCATTAATCCACTGGAGACTGCTAACACCACCACCACCAGGCAACGCTGTATTGTGCGCCATTCCACAAGTGCTACATATTTAATTACTGGAAGATTATATTCAGAATGTCTTTCCAATAAAGTCAAGTTCATCTCATTTTGTGGCCCAAAATCCCAAACTAACCTGAAAATACATTTACAATCTGAACAACACACAACACCCTTAATCGTTAGAGCCATAAATCAGATAAATCTTTGCCAAGAAACTTCCCAGACTCACAATAATGGCTGCCACATTTTGTTTCAATCTATATGGAAACAACCCACAAATAATCTCTAACCTCCCATGAAATGCTCTTTTCAATTAAAATTACTGTAAGCTGCCGATGAAAGAAGCCGGTTGCTACAACTGAACTGAGACGAGAAACAAGAAAAAGTTGACAAGGTGCTGATTAACCTGAGATGAAAACAGACACACTAGTAATGCTTTCAGCTCATTCTTGGTACATTAGCACTTCAACCCAGAATATAACACTGTAGACAACGTGAGCAAGAGAGGATCCCCTGACAGAAGCGTGGGTGTAGTAGTAAGAGAGGTCACACTAATCACACACAAACATTGCGAGTGGCTGAGCTTCATTATCACAACACAGTGAGGTATTTTTTAATCAAAACATCTTAAATGTAACCAGACCCAACATGGAGCCACACCCCTGAATACAGGACACATCAGTCGGCTGGACCATTATCAGGAATGAGAGAGAGAGCTGAGAACTACTGTTCGGGGCACTGACTTATGTAACTGTCTTTAATGAGCCTCATATGCATGTTATTTTGGTCCTATCACTACTGGGATCCCATGGTACAGTACGAGCACAGTACACAGAATGCTCTTTGACCCAAAATCACAAGACTGCACTAAAAACCCCTTCAGCTGCTATATTTCTTGTGCTACCTCTTCACAGGAAGCTCACACAGCAGGCTAAATGTGCACAGCTCAGGAAAAAAAAGATACACTAATGTTGGTTTGAAAAGGTGGCCCTGGCTTTGAATCAGTGTTATTGATTAACGCTTACAGTTACAGCCACTTTCACGATTTAATTGCTAATTTAGGAGAACACTCACCACCACTGTAAAAGCCCAAGAAGAGGAAAGAGCTGAGTGTCACAGAATAAACATGATTTGTGATGACAAGGTTTTGGCTCTGCAGTGCTGTGGCACTTCTGCTGCTACTCATATGGAAAATATTACATAATGCGTGGACGCTGCTCACTCTGACAAGCAACATATCAGCACAAGGGCAGCAGGCAGCACAGCACAGGAGCTCAGGTGTTATTCCCAAAGAGAGAGTGGGGAATTTGCATGAGCCATTTTCCCTTTCAAACATCCCCAGTGGCACGCTGACCAACCTGGACCAAACTGGGCCGATGCCACTGCCTCTCAGTCAAATCAGGAAGAAACAGGAAGTTCATGAAGGAAACCACAGGCTCATATTCCTGTAACAAATTGTCCTTGTCCTAAAAGCTGGGTTGAAACCAGTCAGATTTGCATGATTATTCACTTTATCCAATCATCAGTACACAGACTGGTGTGGTAAAATTACAATACCAGTACCAATATCAGTATCCTTAAAGTGATACCAATATATAAAATGCCACCACTCCCCCCATCCACAAAATTCTTAAAGTAATGCATTTGAAAGTGCTCAAATTATTGAAATATTAACTAAATAACTGTACAAAACTGTACAATTAAGTATTATCACCATAGACTGTATGGGTTTCACCTGCTGCAGGGGTGAGCCAATCACGTGTTGCATTAAATAGAAGAATGCTTTCAGATGCTACCTTAAAGGTATCGAGTACCGAAACCCAGCCATAACTGGTGTCTGTATTTGTTTATAATTCAGGGAATGATCACAAGTTATATTAACATATGTTGCTTCAGAAGAAATTCAGAGACATAGGACGATAACATGACATGGGTCACAGGGCAATATCAGACCCAGGGCATAGCAGACATAATGCACTGCTTAGCCATCTGAACCTCCAGGATACCCTGTGACCAGATGTTTCAGGTGAGTTGGTCTAGAGTTTGGCTGAGCTAAAGAAAAAGCAAATAAAAGTCATATCAGCAAATTATCAGTTTGTATGAATTAAAAAAAGAAACTGAGTCATTTCTAAATGGAAATGTTTCTCATTCAAGTTGCTCAAGATCTTGTCACTCTCACCACAGAGAGGGAACCACATCTCATCATAAAAGCTTGTCATCTATTTCGTTGATAAAAACAAACCGAAACACAATTTTGTACATTAAAATCATTTGTATTTAGTCAGTGCTGTAATGCCATTTACACACAATTCTTTTGCCATTTATTTTATTTGAGCTAAGCATGCCAACTAAATGAGTGCAGATGATTTACTGGACACTCATGTTTTTCAGCTCAATGGGCAGATCTCTGTTTTCAAGCATAACATAAAAGATAACCAGTTATCTCCTTTTCTCTTTGCTCTGGAGAAGCTATTTTCACAGTCACAGCCCAGTAAATCTTTCAGTGGGATCGTGAGAAGCCTGGCTGCCAGCTACCCAAGAGGAGAAATGTCGCACTTCACTGTAAAGAGCAGTGATAGATACTGAGGCTCAGACCAGTAAATGAAAGGCTGGCCCAGTGATAGAGATATGGAATACAGAAAACTTGTCACCTGATCTACAGCAAATGTTATGTCAAAGGGATTTAGCTGATGTATAACTACAAACAGGCAGTAAAGTTTCTTAGCAACTTACAAAAGGTATACAAAAGGCTGAAGTGAGTCAGCCTTTGCCAGGTGCTAAGAAACATCAGGGGATCTGAACTGTACATTTATTCTACTTTCACAAAGGCCAAATGTTTTGAATGAGTGACTTTCTTCATCTGACAGAAAATGGTTTACTCAACCCTTAACATGCTTGCCTCATTTTCCATCGAACTGGACAGACTTCCAGTTTCTCATGAAATGTGCAACACAAAGGTTCAGACACGTAAACAAAAAACGAAAACTAAAAGATTTCCCCATTAATTAGAAAAAAATCAGCAAAAAGTTAATGTTGATACAGCAAACAACAAACACTGGCGGTTTCAGCAGCTACACATAAAGAACAAACGGGTTGTACAACTTTACCCCAACAACAACAATGACTAGAACTTCATTTACATTCAAGAATGATATCCATATTAGATACCATTCTCCCGACAAACACACACACAATCAGCTCACCTCACCAACACTTCAATTTCATAATTTAAATGATTGCAAAAAAAGAAAGAAAGAAAGAAAGAAAGAAAGAAAGAAAGAAAGACCTAACCATATGCCTCTAATCTCATCATGTCTTCTCTATCAGTGGCTCTCAGACTTTTTCACAAGGACCCCTAAAACTGACACAAATTAGACCACAAACCCCCAGCTAGTAAGATTTTGCCCTAGGGTCCCCCATCTGATAAGATGTTTGCTTTTAGATGTGTTACTACAGAAAGTGTATAAAAACCCATGACCACAATATGCATACATTCGGTCACTGTGTTAATTGTGGATGCAATTGTAATGAAAATAAAGTAAAGTAAAAAAAAATAAAATAAAAAAAAACCCTCAAGGACTCCTGGGGACCCTTTGAGAACCACTGCTCTAACCAATAACACAAAACACATGCTGTGGGGGGACAGCCTTGTCGGGGATCTCCAGCCAACATGGTGAGGACAGGTGATCACAAACTGAACAGCTGGGTAAAACACTTTCAGCTCACACCTGCAGTTTTTCACCTGTCGCGACAACACCCGGGAAGTCACACTTACACGAAACGTAGACTAATGTATAGGTAAAAGTCTACGTGTCATTACAGTTACATGATACATCTGTTTATTTTATTAAGATATCCGCGTTCCGCACCACGCATCAAACTCACAGCAACCTTACCAGCCAGTCGTCCTCTTTTAAGCAGTCCTGTAGAAATAATTGTTCCTCTGAGTAGCTGCTGCAGTCCTCACAGAAAGCCCTTTCCTCAAGCAGTCGATTCCTGGGCAGCAGATGGATAAATAAATGCAGTAAAGAAAGACGTTGTATTCCCACCCGCAAGCTGACTGCGTATTACCGGACAAACTCCTCCGTTGACAACAGCAAGATGCCCTGTGTGTTTCTGCGTCCCTGCCCTGCTCTTTACATACAACCATGTCATTCAGTAAAAACACTGGAAATAACAGCAGCTCAAACATGCCCTCTGCAGGCCTGAGCCAGAGTGGACTAAATAATACTACTTCCCATCACTTTTTCCCCCTTTTTTTAATCTCACAAATGTAGTTTTTGCAAGTTGATACATTCAATATTCCATCTTTTTTGGGACATGGTATCAATTAAAATCCCAATCTTCAGAAACAAATAAATGCTATAATGTTAATTGATGTCTTTTACCTGGCTGCATAATGTGACTTTTGGGACAATATACATGAACTTGTGGTGGAGAAAAACTTGTATGTAGAGCAAAAAAGGCAGGATGTTTCACACTGACATAATTGACATAGACTTTTTCTCATTGTGTGGGTTCACAGCACAGACCCTACTGCTGAATGAATACAAATAAAACTGCAAAATCAACCAATTTCTCCCTTTTATCCTTACTTTATGAAACAACCAATCTATACAAAAGTATTGGAAGACTACCCAAGACATGCATATTTTATGAGAATACTGGCCATAAAGTATTGTTATAAATACAGCAATATTTCTTGTTTTTTAGTATGGCCTATACATGAACAGTAATTTTGTTTGGCAGTAAGTCATTCACAGACAAATAAATGTATATGATGTGTAAAATGTTCACATTACTACTTAGCATTTATTGCACCCACAGGTGTCTTATATATATATATATATATATATATATATATATATATATATATATATATATATATATATATATATATATATATATATATATATATATATATATATGTCTTATAGTGCTGGATTACAGCAACTGCTCAGAATCTGCTCAAATTATGGTATGCAGTATGACATCAAATTCAATTCTAAAATGAGTGTTGTCGTAATTGTTAAAACCAAAGAGGATCAGAAGCAAAACTTTCCTTCTTTTCTTTTGGCAGATCAAGTGTTAAATGAAGTGAGCAGAGTAAAATATTTAGGTCACATAATTAGGGATGATCTGTGTGATGATGATAATAATAATAATAATAAAAATGCATTTTATTTAAAGGCGCCTTTCAAAGCACTCAAGGACACCTTACAAGGCACAAAAACACGACAACAGTAAATCAACAATAAAAATCAGGTAAATTTTAGTGCAAAGATAAAGAAATAAATATGAATGTGACTATAAAGTGCATCAGTGCAACAAATAAGCAAGAACATGATTGCATAGTTAGTGTGAGACAGAGTATGCCACTCTGAATAAGTGCGTTTTCAGGCGGGATTTAAAGGTGGAAACAGAGTCCGAAGTGCAAATGTCCGGTGGGAGAGAGTTCCAAAGGCGGGGGGCAGATCGGCTGAAAGCTCTTGACCCCATGGTAGTTAAGTTTGCAGGTGGGGCAAAGAGCTGGTTGGCGGAGGAGGATCGGAGAGTTCGGGAGGGTGTGTAGATGTGAATAAGTTCCGAGAGATATGATGGTGCCAGGTTGTGAAGGATCTTGTAAGTGAGGAGTAGAATCTTAACGTCAATGCAGGATTTGATAGGAAGCCAATGAAGTTGCTGCAGGGCAGGAGTGATGTGTTCAATAGAGGGGGTTCTGGTAATGATACGGGCGGCTGCGTACTGTACCAGTTGGAGTTTGTGAAGAGATTTCCGCGGAAGACCAAAGATGAGAGCGTTACAGTAGTCCAGACGGGATGTGATCAGGGTGTTTACCAGGATAGCGGTGCAGGTTGGTGAAAGTGAGGGACGGAGACGGTTGATGTTCCGTAGATGGAAGTATGCAGTCCGAGTAACGTTATTGATGTGGGCTTCGAAAGATAATGTGCTGTCCAGGATAACACCCAGGCTCTTTACCTGATGCGATGTAGGAACAGTGGAATTGTCGATGGACATGGAGAAAGTGTTGAGTGTTGCTAGGGTAGATCTGGTACCAATGAGGAGGACCTCAGTTTTTTCGCCGTTGAGTTTAAGAAAGTTGAGTGAGAGCCATGATTTAATTTCCAGTAAGCAATCCGATAGGGCGATGGGTGGCAGAGTGGAAAAAGGCTTAGTGGAAAGATAGAGTTGGGTATCATCAGCGTAACAATGGAATTGAATGTCAAATTTCCTGAGAATATGACCAAGAGGCAGAAGATAAATAATGAACAGGAGGGGGCCAAGGACAGAGCCCTGGGGAACACCACTAGAGACTGGGGAGGAGCCGGATCTCAGGTTCTTAAGTTGAACAAACTGTGTGCGGCCAGAGAGATATGATCGGAACCAGGCCAGAGGGATGTCAGTGATTCCAATGGAGGATAACCTGTCCAGGAGGATTTCGTGGGAGACAGTGTCAAAAGCTGCGCTCAGGTCGAGGACAACCAGAATGGAGAGAAGTCCAGAGTCAGATGCCATCAGGAGGTCATTGGTGATTTTCACTAGTGCTGTCTCGGTTTCACATGTGTATGGATGATGTAAAGACAGCTCTTTTTAAAGCATATTGTACTCCACTCTATGCAGCCTATCGTTGGTGCAATTACAGCAAAGCAAAAATGAAGAGACTTCAGGCTGCATACAATGATGCATTTAGAATTCTGCTTAAGCTTCCAAGACGGACAAGAGCTAGTCTTTTTTTTTTTTAACAATGTCCCAACCTTTTATGCTGTGTTGAGAAGGTTCATGTACAGATTCATGGTTCGGTTAAATTAATCAAAAAATGAAGTCATGATGGCATTAGCCCAGCCTACACAAAGAGACACAAAATACTCCTCTTGTGTTTGGAAGCATTGGAACACATGTCTGTATCTGTTTTAACTCTGTCTATATTTATACTGTCTTGTCCTTGTATTGTCTTGTGTTTTATTTTATATTAGTTTGTTTTTGTTGATGTGGACTTGCAGTTGAGTCCATACATAAAGTTTCATTTATTCATTTTTAATGTGAGTGAGAGGACGAAGTCTAATATTCACAAACTTCAATAACTGAAATCTGAGGTTGTGCTGTATAAAAACTACTGTCAACACCAATCTCAGAAAATCCATTGTAATTATCAATTACAATTATCACCCCTAACAGAAGTAATACATCATTTTCTTCTTCAGACTTCTGAAACCTGTCATCAGTTCAAAATCATGTTTATATGCATTTCTCATTAAATTAGGCATAGTATCAAGTATAGCATAGTATTAGTCATTAAGTATCAAGCTGATGACACAATGGTAAATATGTGTGTGAGCTGTTAAATAAGGCTCCAGGACAACCAGCAGAAAGACAGGGGAGGCATATTTATTTACATACAATACAAAATCTTAAGAGCTCAACCTACCCCGTTTAAACCAACCCTGATTAATTACAGTAAAAATAAAAGTAGTAGTTTAGGAGGTGGAGCAGGCTGTCACGGTTGGCAATAAGCTTCTTCTTTCTACATGTCAAATGGAATTTTTGGTTTAAGATCCATGGACACGTTGAGAAGTAGGACTGCCATCAGACAATCCAGGATCACGATCAGTAACCCTGAAGGTGTAAAAAGTCAGCCAAGAATCAGTTTCCTTACTGTATTTCTACAATTACACTGTGCAGCCTGCTAAATGTTCACTAACTCTCACGGGTTTCTCCAGAGCTCTGTGTGTCTTCTAGGGGTACAGTCACATCAGAGTCACTGAAACAAGTTCATATTAAAAATGAGAAAGTGTTTTTACTGTAACATCACAGTTAAAAATATGAATAAAGGAATTTTATGAATATATAATATCACTTACTTTGCTTGCTGTTGACTGCGGTCTTTCTTTCTCTTCATACAGAAATAGGCAGTGAGACCCAAGACCATTAGCAGTAGGGTGACTAAAACTATATTTAAAAAAAAAGACATTTAATATAGTTTTATAAATATACAATAAATGCAGCACATATTACAATTTAGATCTCACCTGGCTTTCTTTAGTTTAGATAGCATTTGAAAAGCAGGCATTTCCTGAGCGAAAGCAAGTAGACAGAGGATGGCAGAGTAAAAGCAAGTAGGATTAGTGGCAAATGTCAGTAACAGTAACTTATCCAGAAGTTGAAAAAACATGGCATGTGCAGACAAATTATCACATTTATTGGTGTCCAATACTTACAAATAACTCCCACAGATATCTCTGTTACATGGGACTCCTTATCATTTTCTTGACCCTTGGTGGAGAGGGGAGGTGGTGCACTACCTGGAGGAAAGATAAAAAGCTCCAATGACTCAATTACATCAGTGTGCAGCAGGGTGTAAGGTGTGTCTGCATGAAAAGCTTACCGTTGGTAAAATCACAAATGTTGCTCAGGTCTGGTTGACAAAACAAGAGAAGCGTCACAGAGCGTCAATCACCAAAACATTGGATCAAAACATTTCAATGAGAACACATAACACATGGTGCCTGTTTTTGAATCCTGCTCGATCTAATTTTCCCACTGAACAAGAAAAACCTCATTCATCCTCTCCCTGAATCAGCAGGTGTATGCTTAATTCCTCAACATCCCTGCTACAACTATGAACCCAGTTTGGTTTCTGGTTGCCTTGTTAACAAAATAAAAACATAACAGGACACTTCACACAACAGGTGTCAGATTTTCACTTTGAATTTGCCACATAGATCATCATTACAATGTTTATCTTCTTTTTTGTTTGTTTTACTGAAAAACTTCACAGGGCAGACAGGATAAGTGGAGTACACGTGTAGAATATTCAGGTGTTTCAACATTACAGTGAGGAGTAATTCAGATTTCTGAAACTTAGATATGAACATTATACACAGTAAATATCTGCAATCCCTTGTTTTCTGGACCAGGTGCGAATGAAGAAAATCACACTGTAAAAACAATGTGAAAGTAAATACCTCGACATTTTTTGGTCTCCATATAACCATTGGGCCCCTCAAATTCACAGGGACCATCAGTGTCCCTGGAAATGAATGCCCGACCATTGTGTTGGCAGACAGTACTGGGTGATGGAGGGCCTGTGCACTTTGGGATGTTAGCGTCACTGAAGAGCAGATTGTCGTTACAGAACACTCGGGTCACGTTAGTGGCACAGTCTGGGGTCTCGCAGTAAAACACGTGACTGTTTCCACCTGTAACAACATACATCTATGAAATAATTCAAATAAAATGAAAGAAAGCATTTTTTTATCATGAAAATGGCATAAGCAAAGAGGGAGTACCTTTTTCTTTTACAGTCGCTGGAAAACACTGAGTGAGTGTTGGAGCAAACAACATCAGGATGATGATGCCTATCAAGACCAAATTACAATCTCAGTCCTTACAGCCTTAACAGACCAGGCGAGCATCAAAAACTATTCACACTGGCACAGTGTTTGTGAATCAATATATTTATTCATTGGTTTTATTTCCCCACCCACTGCAATAAGTGAGCCTGTCTGTCTGTCTGTCTGTCTGTCTGTCTGTCTGTCTGTCTGTCTGTCTGTCTGTCTGCAGTGAAACAGGTGAGCTCACAGACAGACTGGGAACTGATCAATGAACAAAGATACAGTAAATAACATATATCAGGATACATGTGGTCCTTTGCAATCAACAGCTTTCTGAGCAGATTAAGCATCATGCTTGGTTGATGCTTTTATTCACTGTGCAAAAAAATAGTTTTTGCTCAGTAATGATCGCATTCTGTGTACTCATGACAAAAACAACAGCTCAAAAAGTAATATGATGTGAATTAATCACAACACCAACCTTTTGGCCTCCTCTGTTGTTCCATGTTACTGCAACTGTTATGCACAAATTTCCTGTTGAAAGCACATTCACTTTCAAGTTAAAACCTAGCATCACAGAATGACACACACACACACACACACACACACACACATATATATATATACACTACCAGTCAAAAGTTTTAGAACACCCCAATTTTTCCAGTTTTTTATTGAAATTCAAGCAGTCAAGTCCAATGAATAGCTTGAAATGGTACAAAGGTAAGTGGTGAACTGCCAGAGGTTAAAAAAAGGTAAAATTACCCAAAACTGAAAATTATACAAAAACACTTAAAAATGTAGGTCATTCCTACAGAGAAATTGCGAAGAAAGTCAAGGTGTCAGTGAGTACAGTTTTCTTCACCATCAAAAAGCACTCAGGAACTGGGGGAAACTCTGAAAGGAAGAGGTCTGGCAGACCCAAAGCCACAACAGAGTCAGAAGACAAGTTTCTGAGAGTCAACAGCTTGCGTTATAGGCGGCTCACAGGACAACAGCTTCAAGCACAGCTTCATAGTGGTCGTAGTAAGCAAGTCTCAGTTTCAACTGTGAAGAGAAGACTTCGAGTTGCAGGTTTGACAGGTCGAGTTGCAGCAAGAAAGCCATTGCTAAGACGTCAGAATAAGAAGAAGAGGCTTGTCTGGGCCATGAAACACAACCAATGGACTACTGAAGACTGGAAGAAGGTGTTATGGACTGATGAATCAAAATTTCAAATATTCTGTTCATCACGCAGGAGTTTTGTACGCCATTGAGTAGGCGAAAGGATGGTTCCTCAGTGTGTGACATTAACTGTCAAATATGGAGGAGGAAGCGTGATGGTCTGGGGCTGTTTTTCTGGATCCAGGGTCGGCTACCACAGCATTCTGCAGTGCCATGCAGTACCCTCTGGTATGCACGTAGTTGGTCAGGGGTTCATCCTACAGCAAGATAATGAACCAAAACATAAGTCCAAGCTATGCCAGAACTAACTTAGGAAAAAAGACCAAGATGGTAAGCTTGAAAACATTTTTCAATAAAAAACTGGAAAAATTGGGGTGTTGTAAAACTTTTGACTGGTAGTGTATATACATACACATATATACACACACACACACACACACACACACACATACACATATATATATATATATATATATATATATATATATATGTGTATGTGTGTGTGTGTGTGTGTGTGTGTGTGTGTATATATGTGTATGTATATACACTACCAGTCAAAAGTTTTATATATATATATATATATATATATATATATATACATATACACTACCGTTCAAAAGTTTGGGGTCACATTGAAATGTCCTTATTTTTGAAGGAAAAGCACTGTACTTTTCAATGAAGATAACTTTAAACTAGTCTTAACTTTAAAGAAATACACTCTATAAATTGCTAATGTGGTAAATGACTATTCTAGCTGCAAATGTCTGGTTTTTGGTGCAATATCTACATAGGTGTATAGAGGCCCATTTTCAGCAACTATCACTCCAGTGTTCTAATGGTACAATGTGTTTGCTCATTGGCTCAGAAGGCTAATTGATGATTAGAAAACCCTTGTGCAATCATGTTCACACATCTGAAAACAGTTTAGCTCGTTACAGAAGCTACAAAACTGACCTTCCTTTGAGCAGATTGAGTTTCTGGAGCATCACATTTGTGGGGTCAATTAAACGCTCAAAATGGCCAGAAAAAGAGAACTTTCATCTGAAACTCGACAGTCTATTCTTGTTCTTAGAAATGAAGGCTATTCCATGCGAGAAATTGCTAAGAAATTGAAGATTTCCTACAACGGTGTGTCCTACTCCCTTCAGAGGACAGCACAAACAGGCTCTAACCAGAGTAGAAAAAGAAGTGGGAGGCCGCGTTGCACAACTGAGCAAGAAGATAAGTACATTAGAGTCTCTAGTTTGAGAAACAGACGCCTCACAGGTCCCCAACTGGCATCTTCATTAAATAGTACCCGCAAAACACCAGTGTCAACATCTACAGTGAAGAGGCGGCTGCGGGATTCTGGGCTTCAGGGCAGAGTGGCAAAGAAAAAGCCATATCTGAGACTGGCCAATAAAAGAAAAAGATTAAGATGGGCAAAAGAACACAGACATTGGACAGAGGAAGACTGGAAAAAAGTGTTGTGGACGGTTGAATCCAAGTTTGAGGTGTTTGGATCACAAAGAAGAACGTTTGTGAGACGCAGAACAAATGAAAAGATGCTGGAAGAATGCCTGACGCTATCTGTTAAACATGGTGGAGGTAATGTGATGGTCTGGGGTTGCTTTGGTGCTGGTAAGGTGGGAGATTTGTACAGGGTAAAAGGGATTCTGAATAAGGAAGGCTATCACTCCATTTTGCAACGCCATGCCATACCCAGTGGACAGCGCTTGATTGGAGCCAATTTCATCCTAAAACAGGACAATGACCCTAAACACACCTCCAAATTGTGTAAGAACTATTTAGAGCAGAAGCAGGCAGCTGGTATTCTATCGGTAATGGAGTGGCCAGCGCAGTCACCAGATCTGAACCCCATTGAGCTGTTGTGGGAGCAGCTTGACCGTATGGTACGCAAGAAGTGCCCATCCAACCAATCCAACTTGTGGGAGCTGCTTCTGGAAGCGTGGGGTGCAATTTCTCCAGATTACCTCAACAAATTAACAGCTAGAATGCCAAAGGTCTGCAATGCTGTAATTGCTGCAAATGGAGGATTCTTTGACGAAAGCAAAGTTTGATGTAAAAAAATCTTATTTCAAATACAAATCATTATTTCTAACCTTGTCAATGTCTTGACTCTATTTTCTATTCATTTCACAACGTATGGTGGTGAATAAGTGTGACTTTTCATGGAAAACTTAAAAATTGTTTGGGTGACCCCAAACTTTTGAACGGTAGTGTATATATACACACACACACACACACACACACACACACACATATATATATATATATATATAGCTTATTCAGGGAAAACAGGGTCCCCATTCTTTTCAGCTTGGCTGGTATTGTGCCCATACACTATATTCCTCTTGGTGGAAGTCTGATTTAAAAGATGTGCAGTCTATGACTATCACTATTGAATCTTATATGCTCAGAAGTTATAACAAATTGATCATAGAATAAGTTAAATACACCTGCAGATACACCATATGATTGTATTACTATAACCCAGTTATAATAATGGGTTGGGCATTTATAACCTCAGCTTTCTCATTTCTCTCTTACTTTTCTCCTGCTCCTTCTTCTAAAAAATAAAAACTAGGCTAACTAAAAAATTAAAGAGCAAGCAAAAGTATCTGGCACCTGCCTTCCTCAAAATAATTATAATAATGAAAATAATAAAAACATCAGTGCATAGCCTATAACCATTGCTCCCAGACAGAGCTGAATCACAAATCATTTGCAGGCAAAACAAGCCAGCAAAAACAACAACTGAACCAAGCATGCTAATCAATTTAACATTATTAATCAAAATGGGAGGAAAGAAACATTAATCTATAAAACTGCTGCAGTTACATTTGAAGCATAATGCAACTTACATTATTTGGAGTTTCAGCCACTCAGTTATTGTCATCAAGCCTGCAGGTGCTACTGTGTTTAGTGACTTGAGAGTGTGTTCACAGCATGCAGCCTATTATCCTTAACATAACGTTGCCCTTTCAGTGTCATCCATTACAGGGAGCTCTGATAGGAAGATGTTTAAATAATGTTTCAGGACATTTTTTTCTTTTTATCCCATTTTCCAAACTGGTCAACTGTTTTCCAGGTTTTCCAGGACGAATGGGAACCCTGATTGCCAGTTACAATTACTTATTCTCTCCCATGACAACCTCGACTTTGAGCAAGCAAAATCTTTACAGCACACAACACTTCCTCCTCTGAAGTTTGGTCTTAGCTCTTTAGTCTTGTTTTAGCTCACAAGCTGTCTTTCATGCAACCTCTGACACGTCTTTTAGTTGCAAATTCATTCATTATCCAGAGCTACTCTAATTGATGTGCATCTTTATGCATCTTCTTCCATCAAAAACCCGAGAACTCATGGTGACTCACAGTAGTGGATGTTTTTCAGATTACACTTGAACTGCGTTGTTTAAAAATAGAAAAGATGTGTTTGTATGTAATTGTTTCTGGTGAACAAGATATGTGCAGAGGTGTTCCTGTTATCAGACATGTCTGGACATATCCTTATGCTTATATGTATATACAAAACATGTTTACTTTTTAAAGTGCTATATTATAAAATAAACATGAAACTTAAAACATATTTATTTACAATATTTCAATCAGTGTTAAAAACATAATAATGTATATTTCTGGAAAAATTCGCTAAAACGTCACTTTCATTTTGCCATTCAAACATTGGATAGTAACGCTCATAATGAATTATAATAACTTACCCCATTGCTTGAGTTTCCTCTCTGCAAGTAGTGGCTGCAGCGTGCAGTATGAAAATCCGAGACCTAATAACACTGGAGTGGTTAGTGGTAGTGTCATGTAGGTCTATATGGGCATTTCCCCATACAGCTGAAAGCTGAATATCTGAAAATGACATCGATCGGTGTATTTTATCTCAAAGCGGTATGTCTATTTCAGGCAATTGACGATTTCACTTACTGTCACTCTGGAATGCATCCAGCGTTAAAACAATACCACAAAATGTTTTTATTTAATTAATAATAATGTATTAAGCGCCTCCCTTATCGATGTGTCTACAATTATGCTGGTATTAAACTCACCTCAAAAGACGTAGGTTCCTCAGGCTAAACCTTCCTTTAAAGCTCAAATATGTAGTTATCAGGACTTAGCCAGAAAATCTTTAGCAAATATAACGCAAAAATATTTACACACTGCACTTTTAAGCACGCTGAAAGCAACTGCTCACTCACTTTAAGCGACCCGCCCTGCTCTGCCCGGTGAGTACAGTACGTTGGGGGGTGGGGGTGCATATTTTAACAAATTGCGTGCGTGAAGTTTAGTTTATGAACGCAGAGTTAAAAATGCAAACCTTTTAGAGATATTAATCATGTAGGCTACTTAATAGAAGTTAACAATAGGTTTTTAGGGATGTAGGCATACCCGGGATCACAGCATGCACATTTTGGAGAACTATCCACTCTGAAGAGAAGGCTTCTCATGAACCGGTTCTCCAGAGAGTTGATTTTTCTTTATCACCACCAATGGAGACAGAATTAATAACTTTAAAACGATGGTTTATTATAAACTGGGAAATGCATATAAAACAACTACAAATCCAATTTTTCTACTACAAAAAAGAGCAATAAGAATTATAAACAGAGCTGATTATTACAAATCAACCAACATGTTATCTATAAATGCACATGCTCTCAAATTCAGAGTTCTGGTGGACTTAAAAATTGCACAGTTTATGTATAAGGTGAAAAATAAGTTGCTTCCAGACAGTATCTAGAGGCTTTTCCAAATTCAAATGAGTCATTATGAATTAAGAGGGATCAGCATGTTTACAAAACCAAAGTTTTTGAAGGAAGGAAAGGATTATTTGCTTTGTTAGTAGAGTGTTTCGTGTTCATGTGACCGAAATAAACTAAACTAAATAAACTAACCAAATGCAAGCAAACTGAATGAATTGAAGTAGTATTGAAAATGTTCTACTTAGTATTGACAATAAGGTATGAGCAAAACATACTGCTTTTTAAAAAAAATCTTTATTGCGCTTTTGCTTTGATGATGACACCCAGTCTCAGAATATGAGAAAACAGGTCATTTTTGGATTTTTTGTGAAAACAGCAAGGTGCTTTTCTCTAAAATTGTAGAGTCACCCTCCTGGGACCCGAGCTTTTGTTTGGTATGCATGTTACATTTATTTGGGATCAGTAGGACCTGATAAGTACAAATCTAAGCATTGTCTTTGATCAGGAAGTATTTTTTAGAAAAACATAATGTCCTCATATGGGGACAATGGGTTTATTTTACCGTATAACAATTAATTCACCAGTGTATAAAACTGTTTATTTCAATGCCTGAAACATGGATGTGCAAAAACAAAATTGTAAACCTGCAACATTTGCACCCTATTTGTGTAATTTTTTGTAACTGTCTGAGTTTTCCTTGCTCCATACTACAAACTAGGAATGTCCTGTTTGTCTATCTAAATAGTCTGTCACACCTATTGGCCTGTGTGAAATGCTGCAAGATAGTTACGTTCAGTTTCCAAGCAAAGGAACACATTACATGTTAAAATCAATATTGTGTAACAAAGAATTAAAACACATTTCGGTCAAGCCTGAAACAAGCAGACTTTGAGAATGCAATCCATTCTATTTTAGATAAGAGCTATAAGAAAATAATCTGTCAGTTTTCCCCCATCTTTTCAAAAGTAATCAGTGACTACTTTTAGATGTTTCATCAGCATCACAATCAGAAAAATCCTTCACCTCAAAGTAGCCTCTTTCTATTGCATTCAGCAGTTTTTCTACTTTTGACAGAATAATGGGCCCCGGAAATGTATCATGAGACTAAAAAATAAAAGTAATGTAGACTAATTTGTAGCATATGCAAAAACTATTCATACTCTTGTAGACTGTTGGTTTATTCCTAAATTTTGCTCGTACTTCCTGATTAGCTGTGTCGTAGCTTGTTGCTGTTGCTAAAATGAGTCAATTTTGTATAGCATATCAAACTACCAACGTTATTTGTAGGGTCAACAGGTCAAAAGTTAAGCAGAATGACATATAAGGTCCTGCAAACCCAAAATTTAATATCCCCATATGAGGATGCAGGGTCGCAGGAGGTTAGAGCTGATCTCAAACATTAAGTGAACAAGGAGTGTTTGAAAATTTGCAATGTCAGCCACCAGGGAAGCTCGTTTTGACAGAGCTGCTGATCACTTGGCAGGTTGCAAACATGTTGCATATTCTATGAAAATAACATTTCTAAAACAAACATCCTCCCAAAACTCCAGCCTTATTGTGAAATACACAAAAAACAACAACAACAGATATATTGAAACAATATATTTTGGCTTCCCTTTCATCTTGTAATCAAATGATGAACGTGTAGTATAAACAAACGTGAGTTGATAAGTCTTCAGGCATTATTTCACAGTTTCAGTTCAACTAAAACAGAAATAATATTAGTTATTTCTTCTTTTTAAACAGAGAAGAGATCTTTCATGGTGAGAATATGGATGCACTCCAATATGTCACCTGCCACAAACAACCTCTGTAAAAAAAAAAACAAAAAAAAAACACTGGTTTATATTGTGAGAGATTATTTCTAGAGATTTTAGCCAGGTTAATTCATTCTTTGATTTCCTTTATGTGGAAAAAATAAAAGTTTCTATTTAACAAAAGAAATTAATAAGAATGTCCAATGCTGTTGTTTGGCTTGTGTTTTAAGAGGGGCTGCTGAAGGGTTTGATGAGACCGAGATCCATAGCTTTGACCAGGCATGTACGTGCCACATCGATGGCCTGCTGCCTTTTTGGATTGTCTTCTGCTTTGCCGACCACTGAGAGGATCTCCAGAATCTCACACTCAATCACTTTCTTGGCCACATCACTGTCGTCACAGTCGAGCATGTTGTAGACAATCACAAGGCCACGGTGCTGGATATTGGGGTTGGGATGGAGACACAACCTCTGCAGGATCTCGAGCCACTGGCTGGTCTGTTGGGAGAGATCAGTCCGTCAGTCTGTGACACTTCGGTAAAGTGTGTGAATGAAGAATCTAGAATGTCATATGCTGCTTTTAAAACTTGGTCATTTAACTATTTGCAGTTCTGAAAAGTACAACATGTGGCTCAGAAGTGTGTTTTAGTGAATCAGCATTGTGTGCCAGCCTAACTCAGCAATTTTTAAATTTAATTTTAAGGGTATTTCCACTAATTTTACACATGATGATCTGTTTATCATAGCCAGTTAGCCTGTTATATGAAAAATCCATGGAGCAAGAGCCTTCTCATGGCAGCCTGGTTATGAAATAGTGTGATCATCAGGACTGCTTCGTCTTGGGTTCAAAGACAGAACGTTTTTGTTACAAACTCTGGCTTGGCAGAGTTTGAGAGACTTGGAAATTAAACTGGCAAGGAGAGTCTAATGAATAGCTAATATCAAGTTGCATGTTGGGAATTGTAGGACCCAGTGTTTTTGGAGAACCAAAAATAAGGAGGAAAAGTCAGGATCACTGCCTCTGCTACTTTGATCATCCTCATTGACCACTCTGTCATTAATCTGTCTATTGCAAGTCCCTGAACTTATCTTAAGTACAATATTAAATCACTGGAGCACACTTAAGTCAAACCCACTCTTAACCTTACCTATCACAGGTCAACCACTTATCAGATATTAAGCTTTTTGTGAGATATCACAAAGCTGCATAAAATGCTCTCAAACATCACAAATTTTGTTCAGATATTACAAATGAATACCATAATTATATTGTAATATTACAGTTATTCCAAAGTAACTTCTTCATTTAGTGAGCCTAAAGAGTGACACATGGCACAGTGAGGTGTATTTTGTCCACAACATTTACATACTGCAGCATTGCATGAGCAATCATAAGAGTAAAGCATCAGTGTATTTGATAACCTTTTGACTCTTTCAGGAAGGGGTAACAGCAGATGTTGACACAGCAGCTGCAGTGAGCTCTGAAGAAAATAGGTTTTAAACCAAAGTATGTCACTATTATTAAGAGTCATGTTGTGCTACGTGCCATCTAGGTTCTTTGATCCTGTTGGATTTGCCTGATTGTGCATATGATCAGTCACAGAGGGAGATTTCACATACTTTCAAAACAGACCTTATATGGAACCACAATTCACCTCCTGCAAATAAAATACTGTTAAATGCCGTTGGACATACCACAAGGGTAATTTTAGCACAGAGTTTCTTCTGAGCAGAAGTGAGCATGGCCAGCGCTCCAGCTGCAGCCACCTGAAGATCATCGTCATCCTCCCCACAAAGCAGCACCAGCAGCTTCAGCCTATCATTGCCATCTTCCAGATAACGTTCTTGGACCTAAAATAAACAGAGTTGAAATTAATTTCAATTAAGTCACACCTGTTGTAACACTTTGTTCACAATTTATGCTGAATTTGTGCAATATGACATTTTAGCTGCCTGTCTGTTCTCACCTTTTTTAATGACACAAGGTTGCACATGCATTCAGTGGCAGCCTGTCTGATCTGGTCGTGGTCCTCAAACATGTAGCTTTCAATGTCCGGCAGAGCATTTTCTTTGACAATCTTTACTCTACAAAAGAGATGATGGGTAAGTTTGTTTGTTTTTAAACGTGATAATGCAAAACCTGCAAGCTGCAGTGAAGTCACTAAGTTGCAGGAAATGAGCTTTTAACCATCATACTGTGTCTGAGAAATACAGGAATACCTTAGTTTTTCACTGAAACCAGCCAAGTTGGTGAGGCTTCTCAGAGCTTCATAGTTCTGTATCCCATCTCTGTCTGTGTGAAGGAGGTTGACTAATGGCCGCACTACCTCATACACCTGTCAAGAGAGATAGAAAGATATGGGAATAAGGGGAAACAATCAAAGTTGCAGCGTATGGGATGGCTCAGGAGGTAGAGCGGTTGTGCACCAATTGGAAGATTGGCAGTTCGATTCCAGGCTCCTCCAGTCCACATGTCAATGTGTCCTTGGACAAGACACTTAACCCCAAATTGCTCCCGTTGCTGTGTGACTGTGTATGAATGGTTAGTGTCCCTATGATGAGCAGGTGGTCACCCTGCATGGTAGCCCCTGCCATCAATGGGTGAATGTGACGTAGTGTAAAAGTGCTTTGAGTGGTCATAAGCGTTCTTTTCTTTAAAACATGAAAAAGACATATGTATCGGAGTACCTGAGAAAAAAACTCTTAACACTTAAATCCCTTAAGCATATAAAGTTAACTCAACCTTTTTCCAATTTTTAATTATTAAATCAAAACAATTTATATGTCCCAAAGTCCACCCAAGAACAAAAGAACAAAAATCACATTCACATGAAAAATCACGAGTGATTGGATGAGATTGAGTTCAGTTAAGTTCAGTTCAATACTGAGCAGCGAAGGTGTGAGTGTGTGTGTGGAGGGGGAAATGTGTTCAGAAGTTTAGTTCAGTTTGGTTCCATATGAAGATGTGTGTATGTGTGTGTGTATGTATGTATGTATATATGTATGTATGCCACAAAGTGAAAGTTTGCAGGGAAGGGAACGTGTCAGTAAATTTCTATTCCTCCTCACTCACTGACATATCCACAAGGCCTGCTGCAGATATGGTATGATGATAAACAAAGCAGTTATTGTTGCATTTCTTACCCTCTCACCAGGGAAGGCAATTTCTGGGTTTGAAATGGCTGCAATCCTGGCAAGGGCATGGCAGGCCTTCACCTTCCCTCCATCTGTCCCCTCCATAGCCAATGGTATCAGAGCCTGAGGGCAGAGCAAGAAGTCTCATTTTGTATCTTTTCAGTGTGACAGTAAGGATGCAAAGCAACAACGACTAGTCTGTACAGTTAACAGCCCTGTCCCACCTTCCTGAGAAGGCTATATGACTCAAAATGGACTTGGAGTTGTAAAACATACGAAAAGCTCATACTTTGTTTTATTGTCATTTCATAAAGCATTATAGATTCACTTTTACATTTATTCCCAAAGTTATTACTCACCTTTCCCCCACCTTGGGCTACAAGAACTCCACGATCTTTGGGATCCTCTGATAATGCCAAGAAGACCCTTAAGATAAAAGATAGATAACAGGTTCAACAATCATATATTTCTAGGCAATGTTGCAGTTTACAGTGAAGTGAATTAATACTATCATTGACTTCCATTTCCTCATGGCTAAACATTTAGAAAGAATGACTCTGTGAGGTGGGGAACTGCAAAGTAGCATGACGGGAAAGGTGACTCAAAGCCATTCAGTGATGTCAGCTAAGCTTCAAGAATCACTGTGCAAAAACATATTCTTGACTGATAAGACACCAGAATGCCATATCTACACTTAGGATTCTTCTTTTCCTACCTTGATAGCATCTCCTTGGTCTGGTCGGTCAGGATGGTACTGTCTGCTTTGACCATAACAGCAAGAGCTGATGTCACTCCAGCCTTCAGCAGCCTTTTTACTCTCTTCTCAATAAAGTCTTTCTTGTCCTGAGGAAAGGAAGTGGGTAATATTGAGTGTGTGTAAATACATTTCCTACTCTACATATTCCAGTTAATATCCTAAGTCATCACATTTGCTGTCTGAGAGACAGCAATTATTATTATTTTTTTTACCTTGGGGTGTTGCTCAGGCACATGTTGCTTTGAGAATTTTGCTAGTTGAATCAGCTCAGGAATTATTTCCTTTTTATCATAAGAGTTGGTACAGTTAACCAGGGTGCAAGCCACTGCATATATGATGGTCTTATCTGTAGACTAAAAAACACAGAGAAAGGAGAGAGGTTATTTCCAATGTGTAATGTCCAACCTGACATTTTATGCATGACTGCTACATGTTAACTTGCAAAAATGTTTTCTTTATTTCTTTTTGTCTGTTATTTTCATACCTTGGACAGTTCAAACATGGCTCTCAAGGCAAGCTCATCCTCAACAAAGTCATCTTTCACATCAGCATCATTAGTCAGATAAGCAAGTCCCTCAATAGCCCACTTCCTTGTTTTGGAATCCATTTGGGGATTACAGAGCCACCTAGAAGTAGAAAAAAGGAATTGAAACCACAATTAGTGATGATAAGAAAACTGTTGGATTGCAAGTTGTTGTGATATTTTAGCACATCATTCCTGTTATAAGGAATTATCTATATGACTTCAGACCAGATTGAACTTTATTGTTATTGCATGCAGTAAGTACCAGTCTGGTAATTAGATAGTAGGAAGTATTAGTTTTCACACAGAATTTTCTACAACAATTTTTCCTGTCTTTATGGATAATAACATGCTAGATTCTGGCACAGTCACTTCAACAATCTGTGTGTGAATACTCACTTTCTGCACTGCTTGGCCAACTTCTCAGTGGAGCCCTCAGCAAACTGCCTTAAACTGTAGTCATCACCTCCAGCTGAGCCCAGTTTACAGAGACCCTGGTGAGGACATGGATGCATGCATAAACATACACACACTGCACAAAGGAAGTTGTGTAGTCTAATTTAACACTTATATTGAACAGCCAGACTTTTGAGCCCATTATAGTTCAGCAACAGGAGCTGCTTATTATGTTTTAATTTCCTGTACTCTAATTTCCTGTCTTGTCATGTTCCTCCTGCCAGCTGGGATGTGTCATGCTATATTGTGCATGGGCTGATTGCAAAAATACATTTTGACTTGTGGAATGTAATATAAGGTGTTTGTAATATAAGGTTACACTCTGTTCTATTTTGTTCTATTTACTCACCACAAGCGCACGTATTTTAATCTTCTCATTCTTGGTCTTCTTGTAGATGTCCTTAAGCAGTGACACGCCATTGCTGATGATGAAACTGGCACGGCTCATCTTCGTGGAGGAATGGATCAGCGCCTCCACAGCAACCATCTGGTCCACTTCACGCTCAGAGCCACACAGCGCTACCATCATCTCCATGATACCTTGATGTCCAATCAAGGCGTTACCGACATCAAAGGGACCCTGCAGCAGCCCTGAGATGACGTTGATAGCATGAATGGTTTTGTCCATGTCATTGGGGTCAATTTTGGATCTGTGGCAAAGGAAGGGAAAGATTAAAAACACTTGTTTTATTGTCATAGTTGTTGACTTGGTCTCAATTAAGAAAGTCTTGGATATAACGCTCTGTTTTATTGACCTACTTGATATATTCATCACAAATATCCCTGTAGTTATTTCTCTCTGGGTCACATTTGAGGTCATCATAGATCCTGTTGAGGACCACACTGGCAATCAGCTGTGTGTTCTCTGTCAAGGGCAGCTGGTCTGGCAATTCAGGAACCTGTCCGCACACTTTGAGGATCTTCTTCAGACCTGAAGAGCGAACATATACACATATATAAAAATATCTGTTGAATACACATGTTAAAGAGTCCAGTTTACTGTGATGGACAGTGGCTCGATTAAATTAGTGACCTGCTACAGCTGTGTGGCTCACCGTGATCAATAGTGAAGAGGGCAGTGGAGTTGTTTTGATCTTTCTTGTTTTTGCGAGGTACATTCTTGCATAGCAGGTTCAGTGCCTGGTCTCTGCCATGGCCAGACACCTTTTTACTAACAATCATCTCCAGAAGAGAGAGAAGGATCGTCTTCAGGTCTTTGGCTGTATCTGTAGAGAGACAGGTGATATGGTAGATTGTATGTCTCAGTCATTTTCCCATGTTATGTGGTACTATGGAGTTTCATTGAAGTTTAGAAAGAGAGTTTGAATAAAATTCTTTCTCACCCAGAACCAAGGCCTCTTCTTTCCCATATTCTCTTTTATCTCCACCAGTAAGGGAGTCGTTGATGCACTGGAAGAGGTTGCATGTTGCCAGTGCCATCTCTTCATTGTCAATAGCCATGATGCTGCACATTTTATCAATGCCCACCAAGTTAATAATGGCCATTGCCTGTGTATGGGAAGAGAAAATACATACTAAGTAAGTGCATATAGTAAATAGAAATAAAACACTACAATTCTCATTATGTATAATTGTAATGTTGTGAATGTAGGAGGTTACTTAGTTGACATCACTGTCTCTGTCTGCATTCTCAATAACTCAGATTTTCACTTTTCCTTTGTCTGGATTAATTATTTATGAGTATGCTCACCCGAGCTTTGTGTCCTGTGCACATCCCCGACAAAGTACGAACAGCAGCCAGGATCATCTCTGGTTTGCCTTTTTCTATCATGTTGAGCAGCAGAGACACGCCATTATTCTGGAAGATTCTTTCTGCTCCAGCATCCTCTCTGGACAACACAATCAGGTTGTTGGCAGCCTAGACATAAAATATGTAACAAGATAAAATGAATAATCTTTATACCCACATCCTAGCAAGAAGCTAGCTTCATCATATTTTTTTGATTCAAATTACAGAGAAATCTTACTTTTTCCTTCTTGTCCTTTTCCATTTCGTCATCGAGGAGAATGTCAAACATGTTCTGTACCCTTGAATCTGTTGAAAAGGTTGTTTTGAGCTGTGGAGAAAAATGTAACCGTAAATGCACTTTGATAATTTCCTGTAGCAGTAAAGCAACATTAGACGGTGGATATATGTATGTATATCTGACTCTTACCTTAGCATCATTGTTCATTTAATTATAATCTCACAAAACATTGTGTGTGTGTGTGTGTGTGTGTGTGTGTGTGTGTGTGTGTGTGTGTGTGTGTGTGTGTGTGTGTGTGTGTGTGTGTGTGTGTGTGTGTGTGTGTGTGTGTGTGTGATTTGTTTTGTTCTGAATACTCACCTTGGCTTGGATTTCTGCTCCCAGTCTGCGGAGTGTCTCCACGAAGGTCTTGTTCTTTGGTTCGATGGTGGCACATCTCTGCACGTCCTTAAATGCCATGTCAAGTTTTCCTAGCTTCTCCAGAGCTTGGCACCGCCTGTATAAGGCTTTAATATCCGCTGCATCAACATCAATTGCTATATAACAGGAAGACAGAGTCATAATGGGTTTGTTGTTTGGTGTCATTGCTGTTATTATTTGGTTTTATTCAGTATTTGTTTGTGCTAAATATTTCACAGTACCTTTAGATGCATCAGATGCTGCATTGGCATAATTTTCCTGTAACAATAAAAGAAACCTGTAAATGAAAGTCTACATTTGCCAAATGAATTACACATTTATTCAGTGCTTGTTAATTTTGTACTGTTTTACCATGCTGCTTACCTTCTTTAGGTAGCACGCAGACCTATTTCTGTGAATGACAGCGAGCACTTTTTTGTCCTTGCACACTTTGATGGCGTTAGTGTAACACTCAATGGCTTTGTCAATGTTTCCTTCCTGGAAGTGTTTGTTTCCCTCATCTTTTAACTGGATTGGATCTCCCATCTAGTGGAAAATGAGATTGTCATTTATTAGTTTCTTGTCCCTTGTATCTGACAGTATCAACTCACCAAAGTCCAATTTTAACACTGTCAGTGTGGTCAACCAATCAGATGTAAATGCAGTACTTCAGTAAAGCCACCAAAGATTCACACAAAAGTCAAATAATCCAATCACACAAAGGCATTACTGAATAAAACACTTTTTTTTTCTTTTTTCTTTTTTTTTTTTTAAAGCTAAAGGTAAAAAATGAATCTGCAGAATGGTTTAGCATTTTTACTGGGTTTTGACTTGCAGTTCATATGAACAGATTTATACAATTTCTCATTCACTCTGAAGAATAGTAATCAGAATCTGACAGCATTATAATATTATTTTAAACTATTGTAGGTGTAGGAACGTGGTTATTCTCACCATGCTTGTCAATCAGTGTCCTGCTGACCTGGGTTTTCTGAAACAAATGGCCATGCACATGGCATCTCTAACTTTAAATGGCCTCCCCTCAAGCCTTATTAGGGCATGGTCTTGCACCCCAGTCAAGCCTGGCAACACATGCAATCTTCCTAATGGACAGACACCCTCTCCTCCTACTCCCCTCATAGGCACAGTGTATTCCCTATTGTCACCTTATCCTACCCTCTACTCATCTGAATGTCTCTCAAAAGTTGGAAAAAAAGAACTCTGAGGCTGTACAGTACCTTGAGAATTTGTGTGTTGTGTGTCTTGTTCGATCCCCCTATATTTTCTTATCTTCTGTTTTTTCTTCCTGCTTGGAAACGCTGGATCTTCAGTCCGTCAGTTTCAAACTTTTTGTCTTGTGTAACCTAACCCCCACCAACACCTCCATTTATATTTATAGTGGATCTCAAAGAGGTGGGACAGAACCAAGGTGTACCATCCATGACAGTAATGGATTCACGCCAGGAACACAAACAACACAAAGAAAGAGTTTTGGACTAAAGATTTTTTATAAACAATGATTACTTATGTTGCAGCAAATTTCCCTTTAATATCAGTCACTTCATGAAGAAAACAGTTACAATGGATCCAGAGAATTTGTTAAGAAAGACCCCCTCTAAGATGGTCTGCTCCTGATAAGGTCTATTTAGGGCACAGACAGCTGAGAACTCACCAGCAAATGCCTGATGCTTAAGTGGCAGGCGGGGGTTTAAATGTGTGTGTGTGTGTGTGTGTGTGTGTGTGTGTGTGTGTGTGTGTGTGTGTGTGTGTGTGTGTGTGTGTGTGTGTGTGTGTGTGTGTGTGTGTGTGTGTGTGTGTGTGTGTGTGGAGATAGTGAGGGGACTGACAGCTGTAGGACCACAGAGAAACCTGGTAGCTTCTGGAAAGAGAATGATCTAGAGCTTCGCCATGTTGCAGACCATTGTTTAATCATTTCACAGTTTGGAAATATTCTCCTATGGACAGCACCATGACTTATAATATGCTATTGATACATAACTTACAGTAACACAATGACTTCCTCCATTCTGAGGGAGTGTTGTATTAATTTGACATGTCATTTAGCTGTATGTAGTGACGAGTCTTGCATTTTCAATTTATAATATCTACACTGTCACTGATGAAAAGATGATAAGATCGTTTTGTAAACATTATGTAAACAAATCATTTGCTAATTTAGTGTGTGGGTTTATGGAACCGCAATGAGTCAAACACTAAATTGCTGACATAAAGGAACAGCCATCAGTCATTACACAACATCTCATCAACAGAAGATGGTAAATGGTGACAGGTAATCCCTCTATCAATATTGTGAGAATTTCCGTTAATTATTTACCACAAGCTGATTCAAACTGCTACAGCTGTGTGCCCAGGGCAGAAGACAATTACTCTGAGCAATTCACCAGTTCATCACACACACACACACACACACACACACACACACACACACACACACACACACACACACACACACACACACACACACACACTATATATCAAATTAATAATTCTATAATAAATAGGACTAAGACAGGGCCATCTTTGAATCTGATTTAGTAGGGTAAACTATCACAGAGTGTAACAGTTCAAATTGTATTACAGTTGGCCACATCACCACCGAGATTTTCAGGAAGGAGGACACATGACCCTATGACTTCTGTTTCTGCTCCACGCACCCCACAAACGCACCACGCATCCCACACACTGTGGCCACAAAGACAGTGCTAAACATGTATCAGGTAATAGCACACCTTTTACACCTTTTAAACCTTCATAGTGCTTATTCACACATACTGTATTTTATACTTCATATGCGCCCATCCATCCATGGGCAAAAACCTTTTTTGGAGAATTGTTTATTCAGAGTAATAGCACAAAATGTCTGGGTTAAAATACTTCATGTATGTTTGGTTTGAATGACTATCTGAAAGGCCTGCTGGTTACATAAAGAGCCTTGGTGCCATCAGGTGGTAAATTCCACACATTACAATAAGACATTTGATAATTTTTCAATAGTAAGATTATAAAATAGGTGCTGGCTTACTGAGTACCAAACTTGAGACCTATTAATAACAGATGAATAATCAGAAGACACTGATTTCAATAATGTATCTGCACTTTCCACAGATTGTCCGGTAAGAACAGGAATGATGTTGAAGGGTTAATGAATCCAGTTAACACACTCTCGTTGAGATGCCCCTCATTTATTGATGCATAAACTCTTCTTGGTATTGTCTGTGTGTGGTTACTACAATAAAGGAATAAACAGAAATATGCATATTAATCATATGCAATATTGATAATAACAGAAATTACACAATGCAATAATAAGGTTATATAATGATAAACAGTAAAAGAGGAATAAATGATAAGATTTGAGTCTTTATAAACTTAAAGTACTTTAAGAGACTGTCAACAAAAGCAACCTCTTAGCTCAGAAAGGCCCATGTCTATTTCACTGGCATAGTGTACACAGAGGGCGAGACAAATAAATGTGCGACGGTCCCTTAATGGACGCATCAGCACGCTCACTACACTGCCGTGACTGGCTAATAAACACCTGAAGTCACAGCAATACACTATTAATCAACATTACTACATACATCAATTGGAATATTAAATCGGCAACAATTAACTAATACACAAGACACAGTACAGTACTGTCAACTAAATTGCCGAATAACACCCAGAATATAATTAAGAACATTAACAGAATGATAACTTATTACTCATACTCTCATGGACGCACAAGACGGAGCAAATCAACCAAAATACAAGCAAAAGTCCAGAAAACACAGCTGCAGGTTAAATAGAGTTCAAGCTGCTGTTATGAACAAATAAAATCCAAAATTCCCTCTTCATCGGCTCACGCGAGATACTTCTTCCAGTGCCGCAGAGGTCTCTTGATTAGTTCAGCGCATCCTGCCATTAACTGTTCACGTGCGCTCCATGCACAATCACGTGAACACTATGCCAGAAATTGGCGATGCAGTGTTAAACTTCTGAACAAAGATGGCGATGCTTGTGGTTAAAATACTCATTCTACAGGAGAATCACCCTTGTCAGAGTTATATTATAATATATGATATTCTGCATGACATATTACTGTTGTGTTATATAGTGTTAGAGTTGTTATTTGTGTTACATACTGTTTGATTATTTTGATCAATGCAATCATATTTAATACACTATACATAAATTATCTGCAAAGTAATAACTAGCTGAACAAATATTGAGGTGTAAAAGTGAGGGTCCAGGGACTTCCAGGGGGTCCCTAGCAAAACGAGGATGTAACACAATGACAGAATGTATTACTATATTGGTCATGGGTTTCACACACTTTCTGTAATCAAAACTCTAAAAAAAAAATGTTTATCAGATAGGGGATTTTGGGACCAAATCATATCAAATGGGGGTCTGTAGTCTAATTTGTGTTAGTTTAGGCATCCTTGACGTGAAAAAGTTGGAGAACCACTGGACTACAATTCTTCAGTTATTCAACTAGTAGAACCATACATGTAAACAAATGTACACATATCAGACTTTGACCATCATCAAATGTTCTTTCAAAAACGTTTATGTTAAAGTCAGCTTTATTTATATACTGTCGCCCATAAAGTTGGAATAAAATATTTTTTTACTTCTTCTCATGAAATGATTGTGACAATGTGATTTATTCTTGATAGATAAAGTGTAAATATTCTCAAAATTGTATTGATCAATTTCATTGCACATGGTCAAAGGTGATTAGTGATGTGTATAAATGGAAAATAAAAAGAGGAATGTTTCTGAAAACAAATATTCCAACTTTATGGGCAACAGTGTATAATGCCAAATCACAACAGGTTTATCTGCACAGTGTTACATACAGTTTATCTATATACATGTTTAATGAATGAATGTAAATCAATCAATCAATCAATCAATCAATCAATCACATTTTATTTGTATAGGACTTTTCATTCATCGTAATGTAACAGAAATTACTTTACATAGTCAAAACACAAACCAGCAATAAAAAACAGAAAAAAATCAATAACAACAGGAACTGATGAAACGCTATCATAACTCTCATGAATCTGCAGTGAGGAAACACCAGAGGTAGGATAACAATTTAAAAATTAAGAATACCCAAATAAAATAAAGGGTAATAAAAGATAATACAATTTTTTGAAATATATAATAAGGAAAGAATAAAATAAAGTCACTATAGACAGTGAGTAAAACCAGAAATGTTAGGAGGGATATTAAAAAGAAAAAAGACAAGAGGAAAAGAAAATAATAAAACAACTAAGAGTAAAAGTAATGAAGTAAAACCAGACATAAAAGGTGGGTTGTGAAGAGGAAAACAATCAGGAAATAAAATGGGATTAAAAAAATAATTAGACCAAGTAGTAAAACAGGCTAAACTATAAGATAAACGATAGATTTATAAATAAATAAAGTTTAATTGAGATGAATTCTCTGACTTAATTTTCAAGTCTGCAGGTCTTACTTTGATCTTATTTTGAAAATGCCGGACCGGAAAATAATTAGCTATTCTTGGTAGCTACGTAATGCTAGCTCATTCTTCCTCCCCGAACCAAAGACTGAACCAGCATAAGAAGCTGCATTTCCCTGGCTCATTATAAGTCTTTAGTCCTATTTCTGTTATTTGTATAAGTGATGTAGAATGGCGTCGGCCTTTGGGAAGCTAGTCGTCGGTACTTACGTGGAGATAAAGCGCAGTGATGGTAAGTTTGACCCTGCTTTTTCTTTTCTGTGTGTTAATAGTTTAGGGCTCTTTTTGTTGCTGCGGTGCTGTTGAACACAGCAACCGTTGTTCCTGTCTGCAGAGCGTATCGCTAGCTGCAGGAAAACCTTAATATTAGCTGTCAGGGCGGAGTGCCTCAACATGGCCAAAACCTTTTGAATGAGCTCTTCGCTTTTGTTAGCTGGGCTCCTGTGTGAATAAAAGACACATTTGTCGTCACTGTTAATTGATTCATATCGTCTGATAACAGCAGGCACCTTCTTCATCGTATCTAATGTAACTACGGTTAGCCAAAACACTGACGTCCAATGCAGCTGTATAACGCTACCTAAATGATTTTATACGGACGGTAACCAAGCATTTTTAATACAACATTAGCTTAGCTGGCTAAATTGCTAACCAGGCTAACGTAGTGCGATAGAGAGCAACATTAGCTGGAGATTAGCTTAAGGGCTAAAGCTAACGTTGCCGGCTTTTTTTCAATTTTATTTATTCACTTATTTATTTTTACGGTAACGTGTATTTTTCGTGTTGGTTTTACTTTGTGTTCCAGCCTAACATCATGTGCGATTAATTTAGCCACGTTTTTTTTTTTGCTTAACCTCGATATTGACACTGACACACAACGCTATTATAGTTGTTATGGAAACCTTTAACTTAATTGTTCTCAAATCAACAATATTGTTTGCTGTAAATTTGACACCATATCGATTGATTATTAGTGCATAAACAGACTCAAGATCTTTGTTGATACATTGCTTTTGCGGATAATGGTCTGGATCGGATCACCCTTTGCACCAAAAGGAAATCCAGCCGATCTTCGATAATACATTTCAGTAACATGAAGATAAACAAACAGTAGTGTCTGATATACTCGTGAAAGCCTTGTGCTGCCTATCGTTCACTTTCAACAGGAAGAAGCTGAGATGACAAACACTCAGTTGAGCTTCAGCTTTTTAAACAGAGGAGTTGTTAGACAGAGAGAGGGCAAGGCGGCTTGTTGTATGACTCCTCTCTATGTAAATGTCAGCTTTATTCTGAGTGTGTAACTGTGTAGTTGTACTTTGCTTTAGGGCCAGGCAGCCAAAGACGACGGAAGGGTTTGTGTAATTCCTGCTGGCCCTCTTTACGATTAGGCTACACCCAGTGATAATGTTTTTGAATAAACCCATAATCAACAAATATCCATTTGAACACTGAGAAGAAAGCTGGTGGCAAGGGTTTGTCTTGAACCGTTTGTAGATGATAATGTCCTTAATGCCATCATCCCTAGGCCATGTGATTATAGTCTCCTCAGTGCCCGCAGGCCGTGGATGAAATGTTAGTAGAATTGTGCAGCCCAGAGAGTGAAGTGGTTCTGTGTGTCCGTTTCCCTGCTGGTTGGGTTTGCATCCAGAACAGGGATTGCCCTCTCTCCAGGGGGTTGGTGGCTGGGCTGGTTCAAATTCGAGCCAGATTCAGGCCATTAGCCACCACCCCATCTGTTGCAGCCAGCTCCTTTGATTCTGCCAGGGCTCTCTTCTTTCCTCTGCCCCCCCCCCCCCCCCCCCCTTTTCATAGTCAGTCCTGATGAGAGGTATATCTTATAGAAAATAATTTTGCAGTATTGAGCACATGGCCTGTAGTCATTGCTCAGTTTATTACCCTAGATACCCCGTTTATTCCTTCAGATGGATTATCTGTTGATATTCTTATATGTTTGAAATGTAGATGTGTCTTTTAAAGTAGAGTAGCCTACTGGACCCCGGCCACACACCAGCCTAGTTATTGTGGACTGCATCATTTTTCTCAATCTGTGACATGTTGACACAGTTTCATTGTGGTCCCCTTCAGTGAAACTGATGCTTTGAGGTCTTTGTTTGTTCCTCTGGCTTAGCAGGGCTTGAAGCACCCCCTCAAAGCCCCCTGGGTTACTCGGGAAGTGTCAGCATACTCATTCAGCCAGGTTTTAGTATAAAAGTGTGGGACACAGTGGACGGTGAGTTCAGTTCCAGAAATCAACAGATTACCGACTGTAAGACGAGCCCGTGTGTGACTTAACGTTTCAGCTCATGGACGCAGGTTTAGAAACAGAGTGATAATGTGATCTTGTGTGGTATTCCACTCCACTGCTCCACTCTGGAGGTAAAATGAATGTTCCTGTATCCACGATCAGACTGTACAGGTGTTCAGAGGTGTCTGCGTCTGGCAGATGTTCAGGGTCCATGACATGGCATGGACACCTGAACCCAGTTTGAGGATTTGTAATGGTTTTGAAGTAGGTAGTTTATTAATCAGATTAATTGATCGGCAGTAAAGCCTGACCATTTTTTTCATTCATTAAACATGACATTTAACAATTAAAACCGATAAAAAATGTGCTGTTCTTAGCCCTCCAAAAGTGATCATTTCTGGATTTTCAGTTTTATATTCTTACAAATTAAATACTTTTCGGTTGTTTTTTGTTTTTTTAACAGTTTGAGTATTTCATTACAGCACCCAGCCTCCTGCAGCTGTGGAGGGAATGAGTCCTTACAGTAAAAACACTGGGGATGGTATAGAGCTTGTTTTTGTGTTCATACGTCTCTCAGCCTCTGGGTGCAGCAGGTGAAACGGGTCCTGTCACAAGTTTTACCATCAGGACGTCACTATAAGCAGCGACCTCTTCCTCAGACTGACTGTTAATGGGAAATTATCTTCATCTATCATCTACTGAACGCCAGTATTCATGCCACATATTCTCTTGATTTGTGTTTGAGGTGTAATAGGGTCTCTACCTCTCTCTTTCTGGCGTTATCAGTGTCATAAAGTCAACACACACTCTTTAATGTTAACAGCAGCGTTGACGAGCTATCAACACACAGTAAGGATGACGCTGTGTGCTGGTTGTTAAGCAGTGTTGGCAGGACGTCATGTAATGTTTATTTGTGTCGAGCTGGTTCACGACTGCTCCGTCCTCTTCTGTGAGTCCCGCTGAGAAGAGCAAAACTGAGGTTTGTGTACTTAAGTTATGAAAGTGCTTTAAATCGTGTATTTTAATAAATTTGAGCTTTATTTAGTGTGCTGTGACCAGATATTTTCCTCTTCAGTGATTTTTAGAGGAAGTTGCTGCTCTGTGGTAACGTCACAGGGTGCTGAGAAGAGTCTGATTTTATACGACCAACAGGAAGTCTGTGGTTTGAACATCACCTCTGACGTTAACCAGGCTGTAAGTTGTAAGAAAAAAAAAAGTTGTAAGCAGAAAGCAGCAGTGATTTGGTGATCCTTGCCCTACCCCCTGTGGGATCCATGCCGCCCTGTAATCCTCGGAGTATTGCGGTATTGCACTATTTCAACACGCCTTAAGTCGAGGTGTGTGTGGTGTCGAGCGTGACGTGCCCACTCCAGCCACCGTTACCACCGGCAAGGGTTTCTGTAACTCCGTCGTCACAGCTCAGCCGTGGATTATTCACGCTGGTTTTTGTGGATGTTTCCAGAGTGCAGCGTCGTCATTGCTCAAGGAAACTAAACAGGAGTCACATTTACACAACAGGTGACGAATTAAAGGAAAAACGCAAATAAATAAATAGATGTTTCCATGCAGGGAAGGTTTGAGTGATATGGTCATGTGACTCGCACGCTGTGACCCTCAGTATCTCCAGATCTCTGTCTGAATAGCTACAGGAGGGGTACTTGGTGTTCTCCTCCAGCATCAAAACATGAAATTAGTGATTGTCCTTTGGAAGAATGACGTTCCTCCTTTCAGCAGAGTTTCAGAGGCTTTGGGCTTTAGTGCCAAAGTGCATTGGGACTGTTTGCGTGGATCAGGGTGTCTATCTGGTGTCAGATGTAACTGATTTTTGCAAACTAAGAGTTTCCTTCTCCACAGAGAATAATTTAGTTATACCACCCTCCATAAGGCGTCTGAAATATAACGTGGCGTACGTGGCCGTGTAGATCCTTTACTCTGAATTTGAAAACTGCTGACATGAGCTCAGGCAGCAAGGAAGAGCTGTATGAGGATAAGTGTCATTTCTAGTAGAGGGACGGAGGATAAGGCTGCGTGGTAAGATTTATGTTATTGTCTGTGAAAGCCGTCGACATCACAACAAGGTTTCCTTCTTTTACACAGAGGATGAATCATGTGTTATCATTTCAATATGTAATGACACAAAGATGACCATTAATAATAACAGTGTTAATTCACTTTTGTCACAGTGAAATAAATGTTTGTGTATTCAAACATTTAATTTTTAATAAATGGTTGATTTGTACATTATTCTCTGACCTTCTTTTTAGACATAAGATTTCCTTTTTCTGTGTGTTGCCGATGTGAAACCATTGTATGTGAGATATGCTGAGCAGTAGAGAACACTAAAAGCATCTTTGCTCGCTGTGAGTCTGAATAATGCAAACAGGAACATGCTCGGAGTTTACAGCAGATCGTCACAACCAGACAAAGATGGGCGGGCTGAGCCGACTCTTTACAGCTGGTGTGCTGCAGCTGTGCTCATCTCTATTATCAGTGATTCTCAGTGAACGGGTTATTATTAAACCTTACGGTCAGAGCTCAGCTCGCTGAGATTAGCCTCAGGCTCTTGCCTCGCTCTGATGTTTACATCTGAAGGAGCTTGTTGCCTCCCAATGTTTTAGAGCACAGACAGGTTTTGGTTTATGAGGACGTCGTTCCAGCTGTACTCTGTGTTTCAGGCTTAGTGATGAGCCGGAAATCATTATGACGATATTAATGTTGATATTTACCAATATTGATATTAAACTGTTGTTTAAGGCAATGAAGTTTGTGCCATAAGACCGGGTTTGTCTACACAAAGACTTAAAATTAATTAAATTTGGATAATTTAAATTTGTAGAATCATAATAAATTGTCTGGAGCTGCAGCAATTGACACTTGACAGAAGACTTAACTACTTTGATGATTTTGAGTAATTTTTCTGGTTCCAGCTTCTTATTTGTGAAGATTTTCACTTTCTTTGGTCCTATGAGAGTAAACTGAACTGTTTTGTTAATCAGGACAAAACAGGACACTTTAATTTGTTTCCAAGGTTTTGGGAAACGCTTATAAACATTTTTCAAATTTCAAAGACCAAAAAATTCAACAACAAAATAATCCAGAAAGTAATCAATAATAACAACAGTTAGTCATCAATCATCATTAATGCAACAATTCAGCCAAAAGTTGATAAAAGATGACGTTGAATCAGTACCCCGCTCCATTTGTTCTCATTTTCTCTTCCAAAATTAGAGTTAAAGAAAGCTAAAAAACTGAAACCAGTCACAAGTCCACGATACAAACACAGGAAATCAGGTTGTCGTGACTAAACCTTAAATATAATTCACTATATTCTCAAAAACATAAAACTCTTATAAGGTTTTTCAACTTTGCAGAATCTCAAAATAAAAAAAACATCTAACTTAACATCTAGCTGTAGATCGAATCAGGCTCTCAGGTGGTAATAACTCTAATATATCACCATGCTAATATTAAAGAGAAAATATAAATGAGATCTATTTTATATTTCAGCCTGTCAATGGAAAAGAGAGTGAACAAAATATATTTAATTATCCGTGTTATCACTTTTTTATTAGTAGAACATGAGGGCTGGATATTGCTGGGTTTTATCACTCCACTATTTAACAATGAAACTGTATTTGGTAAAGTTTGTCATCCTGGCAGGAATAGAAGTTTATGCCTTTGAACGCTCTACTTCTCCTCTCTTCAGTGTTTTTATCTGACGATGTCTCTCCCGGCTCTGTGATACTTTCATAGGACGTATACACCAAGCGATGGTGACCTCACTGAACGAGGACAACGAGAGCGTCACAGTGGAGTGGATAGAAAATGGAGACACAAAAGGGAAAGAGGTAAAACACCATTTATTACCACTCTGTATTACCACACAGGCTCCAGCAGCATGAGCTTTTTCTTGCCCGAAGCAATGAATAATGCATCCAATGACATCAGGAGCCATGATGATTACGCAACTGGGCTGCATGTACGACAGCCCCACCAGACGTCCCCCTCTGTACACCGACGTGCCTGAGCTAACACAGCCTGTACTCATATGTCCCACACTGTTTACACAATGTAGCCTCATTGTATGCATTTTATTTTACATATATATATAATGTATATGTACATCCTTTATTTTATACATTTGATATTTTCTATATTTATACTTTCTTCGTCTCAGTCTCTCTGGTTAACTGATGAGTGAAAAGAGAGATCATTACAGTAACCTATGTAGTAGTTTGAGCCACACTGTAATATTGTAAGACTTAACCCATGTCGGGATAGAAAGAATTTTAGTTTCCTTATTCAGAAAACCGCATTTATGGTCAGTTTGAAATAATTTCAGTCACAATGTTTTCCACTTGTAAATTCATAGTTGGAAAAAGTATTAAAGCATCCACAGAAACTCATCAAATTACTTTGGCAGCATAATCCACTCTTCTGCCGTCCATCTGTATACTCGATGTGCTCCAAAAATTCGGTTAAGCCCTCAGATCAGAGGTTTTAAACAAACTTGGACGTATTGACCAACATGCAAGTAGTGACTGGCCTGGGGAGCTTTTTTTCTGAGACAAATATTTAAGACAATCAGGTCATTCAAGTCAAAGATAACTTTAAGAGGCTTTAATCAAACATTTAACATTACAGTCTTTATTAGATTATGATTCAAGCGTGACTCGTGTCCAAATGACTCAAGTCCGCACCTCTGCTACACTCGGTCTCTGCTCTTTAGCTGGTAAGGCGACTTGAATCTGCAGATGTAATTAAGCCTCTTTGACACTGATCAGCAGAAAAAGGCTGTTTAATATCAACTTGAAAACCAATCGTAAGTACAAACTTAACACACATAAAACTCACAGCTTCACAGGTTACCGCTGAACCTCTGATCCATCTTAAAGCTTTTTTTACAAAACAGTTTTCATTTTGGTCAGAAACTGTCGACTGTCGATCTTCAGAAATCCTTATTATTATGAACGTCGTCTTTTTGTCAATGAAACATGATTTATTAAGCTTTATATTTTAACGACAAACATTGGTTGATCGGCATGTAATGAGTTTGTGATAATACTTTTCTGTTTCTGGACAGATTGATTTGGAGAGTATATTTGCACTTAACCCAGACGTGGCTCCAGATGAGGAGATTGCCCCTAGTCCAGAGACTCCACCCCCACCTACACCCACATGTGTGAAAGTCAACAAAATTGCTAAGGTGAGTACAAGTACGCTGCCTTATCTGGCAACATCTGTATTAAATCAGTGAAAGGCTGGTTTTAGATGGATTAGAAGAAGAGCTTACATCCTTTGTTCACATTATAGTTTAATCTATCTAAAGTATTCAGCTCATGTTGTTGCTGTATTTGGTTACTGTATGCTGCACCTTAATATAGACCCTTGATCCTCCAAGGTAACCAGCCAATTGGTCTGTTAAGTACACTGTATTTACTGCACTGTAGATTAGGGCTGCTTTTTATTGTTATATAATGTTTCAGTTTTCAGCAAAGAAAACATTTTAAATGAAAACTATGTATAAATTGAAAATTAGATGATTTATTACCTTGCGAGGCAGCTGGATTCACGAGATCACGACATCATGAGATCACAGGAGAATCCATCTTGTCAGGCCTCAAGTTACAAGCTCAAGGCCAATCGGCGTCCTATGAGGATTCTTGTGTGATCTCATGAATCCTCCAGCTGCCTCGCAAGGTAAGATGATGATAGACAGAGGGTTCATCCAATCACCTGCCACGTGTTTTTTGAAGTGACAACCCTTTTCTAAACAGTGTCCAAGGACGACTTCTCAGACAGTTCTGTGTAACAGAACTATCTTGTGCGAGATCATCTTACTTTATAATGTGAAGTTTAAATTATTGGCCAGAAACTGTGTAAAGCATCAAAGTAAAATATTGCAGTCTATTTTACACACCTGCACCTGCAACTCTAATAGGATACTGTAATTTTGTTCTTAAAGTATTTGATCATTTAAGTACTTTTTGAATATACAGTGTAGCTCTAAAGTAGTGCTCACTAATAAATGCAGAGGTGTTACAGCCTTTTGTGTTCTGGACAAAGTGTGCTCACATTTCTTTTTTAAAAGGTGTCACTACAACAGCACAAAGCTGTGCATTTGGCAGTGTCATCACAAACACTGGTGTCAACAAAGAGGCCTCTGTAATCAGCACTAATCTGATTCTCGGGCTTTGTCTATTTCTGTATCTCTACATAACCAAGGAAGTAACTAAGGAAAACAGAAGTGGTTGAAAACTGAATGATAGAAGAAGTGTGTTTCTTTCTCAAATGAAGATATGCAAACATTAACTATTTACCCACTTATCCCACAATATCTCATTGCTTTTGTTTTACCTTGCAGAACCGTCGGACGATAGCACCTACTAAGAATGATACTCCGTCCAGGGATAATAGAGGTTTGTTTCAGACGACGCTTGGGGAATTGTACTAATGTCCAACCATAATGAATTACTCTTAAATCTTGAAATTTAATTTAAATTAACTGAACAGTTGTTATCATGGTAGAGAAAATATTTTACTGTTGTGATATCAGATGTCTGTGGTATTTATGGCAGATAAAATACCAATGGTCATTATCAGATTACACTGGCCTGCTATATAAGAATTGATTTATTATTTTTTGCACATTTTAAATGTCACAATGTTTTTTTATTAGTTGACCGTAAATGTATATGGAAAAGTGTGTGTGTGTGTGTGTGTAAGTTTTGGGTAAAAAATGATCTATGGTTAAAGACTTCTGTTTGAAGTGGCTAAGTTCAGTTTAGTTTTTTGTTATAACTGGAACCTCTGTTCCCTGAAGTAGAGTAATGAGGTAAAACACGAATGATATCGGATATCAGGCCATGCAACATCCCCAATTGTATGTGTTGGACCAAGTGAATCGACTGATGGGGGACAGCGGGTTCAATTTTAACGGCAGGCTCAGAAGTCATGTGTTGATGGCATCTGGATCAAGAGGTCTCGCTCTTAACCTTTGATGGTTTTGTGTTTCCAGTGATTCCGACCCGGGCCAGACCCCCACAGCCTCAACAACCAGAGCCGGCACCGCCACCTCCATCCCAGCAGCCTGCACAGCTCACCCAAGCTCAGACACAACAGCAACTGCAGAATGGTAATAGGATTAAAACTAATTATGTGTTTTTAATTAACCAACGCTGTGATCTAATTATTGTTCTCAAATGAAAATTGAAAATGCCTTTTATTAATATGTGGACTCTTTTTGATCGCTAGATTTAGCAGAGAAGACAACCTGTTTTCTAAACTTTTCAGTATCTAATGTTTTTGTTGACCACATGTTTATCGCAGAATCCTCACATCAACCGATATCCAGAAAGGAGTTTGGACAGCTTTGTATGTATGACCTGCATTTTTCCCCTGCCCTCAATGCTTCTTGGTGATTCTGTTAGAGTCCCCAATAGAATCTGAGAGTCCTCTAGTCTCACAAGATGTTTGTACGCCTAAAATGTCTGCCAGATAGGATTCAGAGCTGTGGTGTCACTGCTGTGTTGGTGAAGTAGCACAGATGCAATCCATCCAGCAGACAGGCTTTCTGGGTATTAGACAGGGAGGGGGAAAAAAACGTTTGTGCTGTTCTTTGACTGCACTGTCTTTTCCCTGTCTGATTTCTGCTGAGTCACACACAAGCACACACATGGAAAAGCCTGTGGCACTGGGCACTACTGTGGGCCAAATAGCAACAATAACCTTTTTATTTACCCTCCATTCCTCGCAAGTGTTCACTATCATTTTATGAGCTGAAAGGAGAAGTCTCATTTCCCCTCTTCGCCCATCAGCCCCCCCAGAGAGAGACTGAGTAACTCACAAGTAGTGATGGTCCTCTTACTGCCTTGTCCTAGAGCTGACCCAGCTCATCGACTCCTCCCAGATTAGAGCAGATTATTAATCCGTCTGCTCTGATAGTCTGGTTTCTCAGGGACTGGAGCCAGCAGGAAGCCAGGACTGTATTACAGGGCTTCGGACAGGCTTTGCTGTGGGAAGCTGGGGCTATAGCAGCGAGCCAGGGCTAATCAGATAACATCTGGTTTCATAAACTGCAAGGAATCAAAAGTGGCTATCACTCACATATTTGCTAACTTGTGTTCTTTTATTACCGTTACTAATTGTTTGTGATTGACATGAAACAACACTAATCTGTGGGTGTGCTGTGCTGGGAGATTTGGAGTAACCTTCTGTGTGATTGCTGAACTGTTTTCTAATCATCTTTGACCACCACTCATTTTTGTTTGCAGTAGTATGAGGCACATTTCCTCCGCTGTGAGTGATGGGTTTTAGCAACCTTTCAAGTCCAGTTGTGCTTTAGGATGCAGATAGAAAGGATACATGAGGAAAGCAGATTTTGAACACACTGTAAAGGCCTTTTGTTTATGTAGAGAGAGCAGCTAGTGTTCTACTGGAGGCACTGTGTGCCAGCCACTGCACCCTGCTCTGTGCTTAAGAACTATCACTGTTTTGCTTTGTTGGAAATAGCCCAAGGTCTCCCATAGAGTTCTGTTTGAAAGAAAAGAGACTCGCCGAGAGAATGATACTGCTCGAACCAAGGGAAAAGACTGGGGAAGTGGCAGAAGCAGATTGAAAGAAGGATAGAAAGAGGAAAAGCTCTCTTTACAAAGGAAAGCTGCTGGCATATCCTGTGAAAGGTAATAGTTATCGTTTCTCTTGTCTTAATGGCAGCGAGGAGGAAGTCAAACTGTGTGAAGGAGGTGGAGAAACTGCAGGAGAAAAGAGAGAGGCGTCGACTTCAGCAACAGGAGCTCAGGGAGAAGAGGGCTCAGGTACATGTTTTCCTTTTCTCCTTCTCAAATAACAAAATATATTTATTGAATGATGATTGCCACTTAGTGACATTGAGATACTAATTTAAAAGACATAATTATTGTAGTGGTGAGTAAGAAAACACCTCAATCTTTGTCTCTGCTTGTCTTCCTTCAGGAGGTGGATACAACCATCCCTAACTTTGAGATCTTGTACATGATTAGAGATTTCCGAGCCAGCCTAGACTACCGGCCCCTGACCACGGCAGATGTGGTGAGTAGAAAACTGTAGCTTCTCCTCCTATCCTGATTTTTTAGATACTGACCTTCAACAACAATAAAAATAAAATTTTCCCTGTTGCATTGTCCAGATTGAAGAGCACAGAATATGTGTCTGTGTGAGGAAACGTCCACTCAACAAGAAAGGTGAGGTCCTCTGTCAGGAACAACGTTGGTCTGTGTGACCGATCATCATATGTCTGTGCATGCCTGAACTGTGCAATTTAAAAGTTTGGTCTCCGCTGTGTTCCAGAGTTGACTATGAAAGATTTGGATGTGATCACCATCCCCAGTAAGGACGTGGTGATGGTTCATGAACCTAAACAGAAGGTGGACCTGACCCGCTACCTGGAGAACCAGACCTTCCGCTTTGACTACGCTTTTGACGACAGCACTACCAACGAGATGGTTTACAGGTCGGTTTGATCAACAGCTGCTAGTTGGTTCATTGAAGTTACATCTTACTAGTAAGTACACTCAGTGGAGTGACTTGTTTACAGAATGGAAATACTGACTATCACGGTTCTTTTCTTTGTTTTTCTAAAGCTTATAGGTTTATGTCGTGCATTTGTAACTGAAGTAATGAATCAATATGTGCTCTGCCTAATCTTGAAGGTTCACTGCCAGACCTCTAGTGGAGACCATTTTTGAGAGAGGCATGGCAACCTGCTTTGCCTACGGCCAGACAGGCAGTGGAAAAACACATGTGAGTGACATACAGTGCAAAAAGCCAAAACCACATGACTTACTTGAGGATCAACACTAATTGTTCCTGTTATTTTCTTTTTTACACTTGCATACAATTTAAAAATATCTCCTAACTGATATTGTATTTTAGACTATGGGCGGAGATTTTTCTGGGAAGAACCAAGATTGTTCTAAAGGAGTTTATGCATTAGCTGGTAAGTCATTGAGTTATGCTGTCTGCACTAATGTATTGTATTCTAGTGAGTGAAGATTATTCAATAAAATCTATTTGGTTCCCTATTTTAAATGGTTTTGTTAGCTTGAGTAAGGTTTTTAGATCTTCATCTTTTTTCATGCAGCTCGGGATGTATTTCTCATGTTGAAGAAACCCAATTACAAGAAGTTAGATCTACAAGTGTACGCAACCTTCTTTGAAATCTACAGTGGGAAGGCAAGTGATACATCATCATTTCTTTTGTTTTTTGCTTTTTTCCCCTAAATAAAACATTAACCTGTGCCCACTGTGTGTATGTACTGTTAGGTGTTTGACCTGCTGAATCGTAAAGCCAAGCTTAGGGTGCTGGAGGACGGGAAGCAGCAAGTGCAGGTTGTGGGTCTTCAGGAGAAGGAAGTCAAGTGCACAGAGGACGTCTTGAAACTCATAGAAGTTGGCAACAGCTGCAGGTGTGACAACAAACTTTTTCAACATAGTTGTCATCAGTGGTGCAATTCAAAGGCTTTGAGTTAATTTCTTTGATCAGTACATGATATGATTGTGTTCTGCCTTCACTGTTGTACGACATGTTCACAGCATTTCTTCCTTTTCTGACTCCCAGAACATCAGGGCAGACGTCGGCCAACGCCCACTCATCTCGCAGCCACGCTGTTTTCCAGATCATTCTTCGGAGGAAGGGGAAGATGCACGGCAAGTTCTCCCTCATCGACCTCGCAGGGAATGAGAGAGGGGCCGACACATCAAGTGCCGACCGTCAGACTCGACTGGAGGGAGCTGAGATCAACAAAAGCCTGCTGGCGCTTAAGGTCTGTGGGCAGAGACGTAAAGTGGCAGTAATGGCAGGAGCTGTGTTTTAGTACTAGTTATGCCAGCTTAGGTGCCTCTCGAGTGCATCTTTCCATTTGTCTGTGAACAGACAGTGTTGTTTTTTTTAAGGGGGGTTTTTGGGGGCTTTTTTGCCTTTTTATTGTGTTAGTAGGTGGCATAGAGGCTGACAGGAAACAGGGAAAGAGAGAGAAAGAGAGGGGAATGACATGCAGTAAAGGTCCCCTGCTGGAATCGAACCAGGGATGCTGCAATTATGTGGCATGCGCTGTAACCACTCGGCTGCCAAGGCGCTCCACAAACTGTTATTTTAGAAATGTATAATATGTATAAATACTATGTTACACCCTAATAGTGCCATACATGTAGTATATAATGTGTCTCTGCCTTCCTTCTTGCTTCAGGAGTGTATCAGGGCTCTTGGCCGAAACAAGCCCCACACTCCATTCAGAGCCAGTAAACTCACCCAGGTCCTGCGAGACTCATTCATTGGAGAAAATTCACGCACATGCATGGTCAGTTCACTGCCTTGATATAACTACCTGTGCCCATGTTTTCATACGTCTTTCATACGTCTGAATGGTCTTCTCTTTGTCTGGACAGATTGCAACAATCTCTCCTGGTATGACGTCCTGCGAGAATACCCTCAACACTCTACGCTACGCCAACAGGTGCAAATATGTTGAGCTGCTACAGTGCCTTGTGGTCACAGGAACAGAAGTCATGCACTGTTATGAAATTATACAATCTTCATAGCTCCTAACTCCACAATAATCCCCAGTGGCCTTTGTATGGATTGAAATGATCTTAGTTGTATCAATATTTAAAGTGTAAACATAACATTGTGAATTTCTCTGCTCTTCGGTAGTTCTGTCTGACTCTTGTGTGTCCTCTCTCCTTTCTTTTTCCTGCCTTTTCCCTCTTCTCTCCCGTCCTCTGCTCCTCTGTGCGCTGGTGCTGCTGTGTAGAGTGAAGGAGTTTGGGATTAGTCCGTCGGACATCCCCTTCTCCCAGGGTGGTCAGGGGAGTCGCCCTGAGCACTCGCCCACCAATACCTTTGAGTTTGATGACTTTGCTGCTACCTCTCCCAGCAGGTCAAGCACTCACCAAAGCACAGCACTGCACGCATACACAAACACACAAAACACACACACACACAATGTGCATGCGCTCCCTGCAGGTGTTTATTACATCATTACATAAAATTCATTTATGAACTCATTTTGGCAGCTTCCATTCACTTCATCAGCTGGCCACCTTCACTATCTTCTTATCCCTCCTCTGTTTTGTCTGCATGAAGTGACACTTTTTCATTCTCCTCACCTGCTGTGACTTGTGCTTCCACTTGGCTGTTTACTTTTCACTGACTCCTGAAGAAAAACACATCCGTCTCTCCGTGTAGGTGTGTCTTTTGTTTGTGCTGAGCAACACCATCAGCGGTGAGGCCTGAATGAAGCTGAGCAGTTGGATAACAGGAACAACTGTGAAAGCCGGGTGTGATTAGTCAGAGTTAATACATGGCGGTTCACGACTTGACTCAATGAAATATCAGCTGCTGTTTGGTGCCAATAATAACAGTAAGACATCCATGAAGCAGTTCAGTAATAGAATCAGGGATGAGCTCTTGTTTGAGCCAACTCGGCAGATAATCCTTCTCACGTAGTGATAATTAATTAGCGCTGTACGTGCAGGTCAAGAACAGGGTGGTACTATCTCATCAGCTCTACAAACTACATAAACTGATGAGCCGTTTGTTTGTAGTGAAAGGGACTCAGCTAGCACAACGCCAATTATAAGAACAAACTGACATCTACAAACAAAAGCCATCTTTTCCCATGCATGATGTCACTGCTGTCGTTACGTTACCATCCTGTGCAAAATGTGACCCCCCCACCCCACAGTTAACCTCACGCCCCTGATCAAACAGCAGCCATGTTCAGAATGGGTCGGTCCTGACCAGCTCATTGTCTCTTACATCTGCAGGGTGAAGGAGCTGACGGTGGACCCCAACCAGGTAATTGAGGGAGGTCGACCCAACATCCATACTGTCAACCAGCTGGGTCTTTTGGACGAAGAGTGGTTGAGTATCTCACCACAGAGAGACGACCTCAAACTGCTCTGTGAGCAGAATGTAAGTATGCAGTTTGTTCATTTACATTCAAAAGGGTCATTTATTGAATATCAGTATGGAAAAGTAGAAATAGACAAGTTATATTTTACCCATTTACTCAACCACAGGTATTTAGCTGAGACAAGACACACAAATGCTGTTACTCTGCAAGTGACAAACCAAGGTTATAAATGAGAATTACATGATATTATATATAGAACAAAAGAGTTAAAGTAATATTGACTAAAATCGTATGAACAATGAATGTAAACCAACAAGGACATAAACTCTGACATACCTGTTTTGTTTTTAGTTAAAACCAGTTTTTGTGGGAGGTGTCAGGATTAGGCTCAAGGGAACATTGTAAGATTTCAGACAAAGTTTATGAAGACCGAGGTCTGAAATTCAGCCAAGGAAGGACATGACCAGAACAAATGAAGAAGTCACCTCAAGGCTAATTTGAGATCATTTCATTTTGTAAATATGAATACAACGTACAACTTTCTACTGTATAATTTCACATATAGAAGAGGAATATGGGCCAACTTCTGACATCTGAAAAAAGTTCATTTATTCTGGTAGGAGTGGGCAATATAGGTAAACTCCTATGTCACATTATTGATTAACAGTGTATTGCGCTACAATACATTTTCTGGAAGAAAATAGAAAAACTGATTTTAGATGAAATAGCCAACAATGTCTGCTCCTAAAGGTCAAGGTACCGCAATGTCCCCAATACTATTTACTATTTACGAGTACGAGTCTGGCCAGAGACTATACTTGAAATCTAAAAACATTTGAAAATTATTTGAATAAAGTGTCACATCATCATTGTATCATTGCGGCAGATTTCCAGAGATTCCATCGCTTGTGAGAATTCAGAAATGTGTTTATGCTTTTCAAACAGACATAATCTCTAAATAAAAAATAACAGCAGTGATGTCATGAATTCTTGGTGACCATGTCAGCGTCCCTCGTTGACTCTGTAAATGTTTCCCAGGAGGAGGAAGTGTCTCCCCAGCTCTTCACCTTCCACGAGGCCGTGTCTCAGTTAGTGGAGATGGAGGAGCAGGTCCTGGAGGACCACCGTGCTGTTTTCCAGGTCAGTAGAGTACCCCAAAACGACTCTTTAAATACTTAAGCTTATTGTGTCTATTATCATTTTTTATGTACAGGTGTCTGAAGACAGATGTACGCCATTTGTTATTTACAGCATCTTTTATTTCTGTACATATTGATGAAGGTATACAAATATAGACATGTCTAAACATTGCAAATGTTTAAATAAAAGCAGTAATTAATGATAACAAGGGAGCTGTATTTTTCATGTTTTCTCCAGAGGTCATTCTTTGGGGCTACCGGTTCTATTTTGTCTCAGGCTATAAAAAACAAATCTAAATATACACTCATCTGTGTTTCCTCTAAACAGGAGTCTATCAGGTGGCTGGAGGATGAAAAGGTGCTGCTAGAGATGACAGAGGAGGTGGACTATGATGTTGAATCGTACGCTACTCAGCTGGAGCAGATCCTAGACCAGAAGATAGACATCCTCACTGAGCTCCGAGGTATGACTGAAGCACAGAAACTAACATAATACATCCTGCTCCAGCGAACAGTAATCATTATTTTATAATGATCTCTTCTCCTGTCTTTTTTCTTTTTCTTTCTTACAGACAAAGTGAAGTCATTCCGTTCTGCACTCCAGGAGGAGGAGCATGCCAGTAAGCAGATCAATCCCAAGAGGCCACGTGCTCTTTAGAGACTGACAGCTGGAGCGGTTTAAGTGGCACGTACAGAAACATAACCACTAGATGTTTGGCACAACTCGGGCTGTCACAAGCAGCTGTGAAAACGTGAATAAAAGGACTGATGTACCAACAGGCTCAAGGAATCGCATTTGTTATGATCCCACTCCTAACAAAACTGGCTCTTCTCTCACTATGGTCTTGTTAGAAAACTCAGGAAGGAAAATAGTTGTATTTCCTTCCTTTTTTAGTCGATTTCTTTTTTTCCATGAAGAATGTTTAGTTTCCCCAACTTGGTTCTTCTTAAATTATTTTCTTTTATACTTGTTTGTACTTTCTTTGAACAGAATATTTCTGATCTGTTTTCAGAAGAGATCCTCACTGAACATGTTTTAAAAAGTTTACCACACAAAACCAGTACTTGATTCCTGGTTGCTCGGGCTGACATGTCTGCATGTGCACTCTGGTAGCGTATGTATGCCACTGTCCTCAGTTTTCATGCTTTTAGGTCCTCACTGTATAGTCATATCTCATTATAAGCGGTCTCTTCTCTGTTTATCTTCCTTCTCAGAGCTCTTACCAGTTTTTGAAGAAGCCTTTGACCACACTACGCTTCTTCCTTTGTGTTTGGATTCTTTCCTTGTGTTCCTGAAAGGTTTTTACATGTAGCTTGCTTCAGTTTGTGCCATGTCATTCCATGTGGCGACTGACTTAATAACCCTTAATGTAAAACATGTTTTCCACCCGTTTAACACTTTGTTACAAAAATGAAACTAGAAAAAACAGCTATTAATAAATGTATAGTGAAGACCACTGACCTACTATTGGTTATGTTGCTCAGTGTTTGCACCGGATGTAATGCTGGATGAAGTAATAAAGATTCATGTGTTTCATTTGAATGTTTGAGTTCATATGAATGGACAGAACAGCTTCCTGTCTCAAGGATTCAACCAGGCTTCGTTCCAGCCACCACACACTGGGCCCTTTCTCTGTTTGCATGTGTGTGAAGGATGTAGTTTGTTATATCGTTCATCTTTAATCAGTCTTGAGTAGAAACGGATAACATTATAAAACCCTCTGACAGTGAGTGTGCAAGAGTGCTGAGTTTAACATTTAACTCCCCTCCTGCATAATAGAGACACATGCTCATAATTTTGGTCAATTATGCATCCCACATACATCTGACTTCCAACTACAAGCCTGCATCAATGATTACATTTTAAAATACAGCATGTACCTCATTGCATCATGCAAACCCAAATGATGGGTTACCCTCCACAGGCCCATGTGATGTCATGCATAATAGTGAAGCTCTGGGAACCAGTTTGCGAAAGCAACAGAAATCCATCTGACTATTTAAGTTCTATTTTGAAAGGGTTTCACTGGAATTGTTAAAATTGACGCAAAGTCGACAACTATCTTCGTGATTTAGTCTATTTCCCCCCTGTGATCAATACTATTCCACACAATGACTTCTGGCCATAGTACCAGCCAATGCAGCCTATTGTAACAACTCTGCATTAAATTAAATATTTTGATACTAATTTTAGCAATAAGGAGGTAACCAAAAGCTCCAGTACTAGTCTGCAGCAAACAGTGAAATGGTCTTAGCATAGAAAAGGAAAAGCACGGCATACAGAGAAAACTTGTCAACAATCTGAATTTATTTTAGAAGTGTGACAATACTCAAAACAGTTGTTAAATGTTTACTTTTAGCTGGAAAAAGTGATTTTGAAGTTGTTTAGAAAACATGTAGGTAATTGCTTTTAAGACAGAAAAATCATTCATAGCATATTTTCTATGAATGACAGTCTTACAACCACTGACAGTCCCTGCTATATTGTCCTTGTAGGTGCAGTGACAGTCTATATTCATAAAAGGTAAAATTACACAGTTAAGAATCTCAATATGAGTTCTTTAAATGTATGCTCTAATAGTTTTATACATTTCAAACATTGCAACATTTGAGATTCAGTTCCTCAAAGCAAACCACGAGAAGGAAGAGATATGGTCAATTAGCAATCTCGTCTGTCATCACACCATAAAGGCATCATACGCCATAAAGCTGTTTCTGGTTCATCTGCCATTTAAGAAAAGTGGATCCCTGCAGAGTTGAACGCGTGGAGCAGTCTGAGGATAAAGAGAGCACCCGTGATTAAATTAAATCAAACCATTTATCCATTTCAGTGGGCTCTTTGGGAAAAAAAGGTTCAAAAGAAAAACAGATGTTCAACTTACACCATGAAGTCATCAATGTCCATGGACCTGGCTCTCTTTTCACTGAAATCAGCCTCCTGCAAAACACTCTCTATCTTCTTGGTGATGCTGAAGTCTGCTGGTACTTCCTGTGAAGACGAAGCACAAGACTTCAGATTCAAACTGTTACTGCGCTAAAAGGAGCAACACTGAATGAGAAATAAATCCAATGTGACTGACGACGTCGGACACTGGGATGTTTCACTCACCACGTTGTGCACAGAGCAGTGAATCCTGTAGTTCTTTTCCAGCAGCTGCTCAACCGCAGTGGACCTAGACGTACAAAAAACAACTTGAGTATTTCTGTTTCTTCCCTCTCTCGCTGACTTGACAGAATAGACATGAAATTTGGCAGCAACGTTTACAGCAGGCAGATACTCACTTGAAAGCTGCATTGAGGGTTTTGTTTTTCCTTACAAAGGCTATTCTGACCAGGCCATCCCACTCCTGCTCAGGAAGACAGAACAAATTTTAAATATCATTAAACAGATGACCAGCATCACTCTCACAGCATCAAACATTAAAAAAAAATTAATAAAATAAAATAAACTCACCTGGAAGTTAACTGGAGGAGGAGGATTTTTCGGCTCTATCCTGACAACACTTGATTCCACTTTAGGAGGAGGACGGAAATTATTCTTTCCTACCTGATCAACAGGGAAACATGAACATTTACAGTAGTTGTATCACAGCAAAAACATGGACAAAAACAGCTGAAGACGCTGTCATGATGTGTGCGCAATGGCTGTAACCATGTTAGACAAACGCACAGCAAACACTCACTTTCATGAGATGATCTACACGTGCCAGTAGTTGTGTGTTGATGGACAGTCTGCAGTACAGCTTGTCTCCGGGTTTGGCAACCAGTCGCATGGCAAACTCTCTCTGGAACATCAACACGGCACATCTGAAGGTGAAGCACAAACAAGCTGGAAACTGCTGCACAAGAACCTGAGCAAAACTTTTTCAGTGGGCCTCGGCTGTTTCTTACCTGAAGAAAGGTCGATGCAGCAATAGTTTGAAGACAAAAGGCGACGAAATCTGCACAATTAAGAAAGGTCCAGTTTGAGACACACGTCATGTTATTTTACGTAATGTAAGTGTTCAGTGTGGAGGAAACATGTCTCTACCTGGTAAGGTAAATTAGCCACACAGACGTCAAAGAAAGGCAGATCTGTTTTTAATACATCTCCGACTAATATCTGAAGTTTGGTCTGCAGGGGTCTGTTGGAAAGCACAGCGTCCTGTATTTAAAACATATATTCACTTCATATTCAGCTGCAATTATTACACAAATATATGGAGGCACCATGTAGACGTCTCCACTCACGTGCACTGTACTCTTTTCTGAAGTTCAGCCACCAATCTGCAATCCAACTCACAGGCCACCACCTGCAAAACAGCAACTTCTGTTAAAACCGAACAATCAAAATTAATTATTGTATCATTGCTGATGACGCTGGAAAGAAATACACGACGACAACAGCAGAATAGGAAAGAGAAGCCTAAGTGTCACATAACTGTCCACAGAGAAATAAAAAAAGTGATAAACAAGCAAGTTATTACTCTTCAGTGGTGAAAGTACATTTCATAAGATTAATGAGAAAACTAATGAAAAGAGGTTTGTGATTCATTTTGCAACGAGCAGAACATAAAGACGTTTTTTCTGAGAGATTCACATTTTTGAAGATGTTTTTTACAAGCCAAAATAACTATTGTCCCATTAGATTGATTTTCAAGCCAGTGAGAAGCTGCATCGGGGTGGAAAGTTTCTCAAAACGACATATGCTGGAAAGAAACGTGTCCCATCAGGGGTACAGGCAGTAATGGAAAATGAATAATGCTGCCTTAAAACTACATTACTCAATCATTTATACATGCTGTTAGGAGTCTTGAATGCCTTAAAAGTGAACACATGTACATGGGAAACATTGAGGACAGCAACATCAGACATGATACTGTCTCATCTGGGCAATTATTAAATGTATTTTCAAATGAAAATAAAAAAAAGTGACATATGACTGGTGAGACTACAAACTTCCGAATCTGCTCTGGTTAAACCATTTTTGCTTCATGTAGTTTACACAATGCTTAAACATTCAAAATATAGGGGGAGATTTGGAATAGTGAATACAAGCAACACTCACAATGTAGTTTAATGCATTATACAATTACAGAATTAGAGCAGACATTCATATCTCAACATGAGCACTTAGGGCAAAATAGAAAACACTTTGACGTTCTCACCTTCTTGGCTTTTTCCAGCAGTTTAACCGTCATGTTACCAGTGCCAGGTCCCACCTCCAGAACCACATCTGTTGGCCTCAGGGCAGCCTGGAAAACATGTAACACACACAAGTTCAGACAGTGGTGAATTAAAAATACTCTGCATCATGTTTGTCTGTGTCGTCTTTAACATTAACCTCTTAAACTCCACAGGGATGTCAGCATCCTCGGCCAACATTACTGTCTTTCAGAGGCTACAGTGAGCTCAGTTTTAAAGCTAGATACTGATATCACATGAAACTAGATGAGCTGAGGCATTGGTACCAACCAGTGTCATGCTAGCTAGTCAGGACTGGGGATAAATAATGCTCCAAACTGTCTGTGAATGTTCTCATTCGTCCAGGTCATAGTTATCTATAGTCTATATTATCAGCCCTTTGAACAAACGTATGGCCCAACACAGAAGGGCTAATTCTTCAGGTCCAGTTTCAGCTGTCTATTTACACCTAAAGGAAAAGGCACAGTCCTTTGAGGACAGCAATGTAAAGATCTTGGACAGGTAGGACGGATGGTTAGAAAGAGAAGTAAAAGAAGCCATCTATGTATTACCTGAGCCACACACTGGAGCACTACCGACCACTTGACACAAGTGGCCTAGTGAACACCTCCACAAAGGTTAAATACCTGGATTTCTCCACCAGTTAGTCAGAATAGCTCAGACTGGTCAGACACGCAAGAACTGATGAAGCCCCTTGGATAAGAGGTGAAACATCTTCATAGACATATAACAAGTCCAGCTGCTTTCAATTCAATTGCCCTGAGATAACGCTCCAAAGTTTGGCTAAATGTTGGTGATGGAAAAACTGACATGGCCATTTTGAAAGGGCTCCATTGACCTCTAAACTCAAGATGAATAAATGGGTACAAACAAACCTCCCCTCTACAGATATACAAACTTTATGGTAATCCCATGCAGTTTTGGGCAAAATGCAACATGCAGTATAAATGTGTTATTTCCCCCCTATTCTAAAAATGGTGTATTTGAATATTTTTGCACACTGGGATCCTTAAATAGTCTCGGAGTTGCATACATTTGGTATAACTGGAAAGCTGAGACTCTTGCGAACTCAGCAAGCTTAATTGTATTCATTAGTGATGATGATAGTTCCCACAGTAACCATTTCATTTTTTTCAAAACTTGACCTTACTGTATACAATGGCCTATTGTGACCTCTAGGATAATCACATCTTCATGAAACTTTACAACCACAAACTAGAGACCTTGGGCATTCAGAGGATAGTGGATTGACAATAAGGGTGTGTCTGAGCAATTTCTACAAAAGAAGAGCTCACCATCCAATTCTTACAGAAATCTCAAAATGTCAAGTTTTTGATACTAATTCACATCATGAATTTCTCAAGGTCTATCTGTCTTAATGGGGTTTTGTGGAGGGACTTTGGACCATTTAAAAAAATCTATTCTCAAGTAGTCAAAAATTGTTCACTAAATCTGTTTCAAAATTGTATCAAACCAAAAATTGGTGCAACAACTTAAGGGACATAATTGGGAATGACCATTGTATACCTCTATCATAATGCGCTAAACCCCTATACACTCTAAACTGTCCAAATTTGAATAGGCACCTAACCAAAGCACATGTTTATTGATAAATATCTATTACTAGAAAAACTTCACACATAGTGCTGTGCTGCATCTTTAATAAATATTTGGGCTCTCATAGCTTTCAGATGATGTATACCATTATGTGAGGTATACTGTTGACCTACAATCTCGACATAAAAAAGAAAAAATGGGTGCATGGTAGGAAGGGAGGGGATTGGAAAAGGTTACCCTCTCAGTACCAGAGTGCACTAGTGCAGCTCACCTTATCTATGATCCCATTGACGACCAGAGGATTCTTCAGGATGTGCTGACCGATCCCAGTGTTGAACATGATCCCTGCAGCCATCAACACATTGTTTACTGTACTTTTGTAGCGTTTGGGAAGGAAACAATTCATGAGGAAATACCTAGATACAAACATTTTTATGTAATTTCATGAAAAGGTTTTGTCCTTTCACATTAGATTCAGAATCTAATGTTTGTAGTGTGGGGAGTCGCCGCCAAGTTCAAAATTATTTTATTTATCTCATTGTAGTATGGTTCAAAAAATAAAATAATGGTTTTAGTGTTCTAAAATCATATTTATTATTATAAGCTCCTGTGACTCCTCCCTTCTTTTTATGAGGAAAAATAACTTAATGTTAAACTGTTAGTGACTGGATTGAGTAGCTTTATATCGCTTCTCACATACTTTAATCACTGGGAAACATTATTTCAGTGTCACATATTAATGTAGTTTTGGCATTAAGGGATATTTTGGGTAGATTCATTATTTTCCGAATCAACTAAAAATGCTGTAAGTTAAACCATGCTGTGTGAAACATGAACCTTTACAGGTAAACTGATGTTTTCAGTGCAGACTGGAGTTGATATCTCAGACTTTAACTGGGAGCATGAGCTGACTGGAAACTGGCTCACGTAAACAAGCCTTCAATGCCAACATAGTTCCCATAAATGTGTGAGTTTTTTAACATTTGTACAACAGCAGCGTTCAGAAGCATCGTGTTAGAGGTAACACTCCTATTACTTTAAAGCCTACTACATTTCCTCCAGCAGCTGACAGTGTTGTGAGCTAACCTGCTAACGCTAACTTAGCTTCACGGTGTGTCTAGAAAAACGTACCTTGATTTTTGACTTCTTGGTGCTGCCTGCTTTTCTTCTCCGCCCTGACTTTCGGCATTTTGGTTGTTATATTCCAATTTAAGATCAAGAAACCGAAATTGTAAACGCTCATGCAGGAGGTAAGTTGTCTGTGCTTGTTAAACACGTGTCCAGATGGTAACCCTGGATTCGTGTAACTCTCGCGAGATTTGTACAGAAGTCGTACACTTTGACCCACACCACGTTTCAAGTAATAAATTAACTCAAACCACGATTGTTCTCTAACTTTTTTCTGTGCCTAAACCCAATTAGACCTTAACCACAGCGTTGTCAATGTTAGTTTTAGATTGGATATACAAAACTCTCGTGAGATTTTCTCTTCTCTTCTTCATTGACAGCATGTACACAGGTTTAACATCTCTCCTCGCCCCGTGAGTCGCCCTCTGGTGGCATCTGGACCATATCTACGTTGCTTGTAAAAAAAAAAATCACAATACTGGTTTTTACAGTTCATGGTTATTTATTGACAGTTTTTACAACACAATACAATAAGACAAAGTTAAGTCAATTCGCTCTTTAATCAGAGATGGGAAAGTCCTCCAGCGTCATGGCAATGTTTCGAAGTTCGGGATCATCCAGCCAGTTGACTCTACACGCCAAGAACATGCCCTGAACACAAACACATACATTAATACATCAGCCGCTAATTTCACTGTAGATCTTTTCAAACACTGAGCCAACAGATATTATGTGTATTTTCTTAAACATTTATGTTTAATTTACCCTCAAGACATTCTGTGTCATGACAGTCATCTTTTTGTATTTCTCCAGGTTTGCCTGCCCTTTCTCCAAAGCTGCTTTGTATTTTTCTGTATCTGGGTGCTCCTTCTTCTTCAACTCTTCCATCTCTTTCATTTTCTCATGTGTGAGCCGCTTCATCTCTACACACAAAATAAGTTGTTAAATTTGTTAAAAAGCATGAAAAAGAAAATCACAATCAGATAGATAGATCACTATCACATAAATGACAAAAAACACAGGTTACAGAAACATACACAATGAGGTGTCTGTATGAATTAACAAAAATATATATTTATACAAAAGTACTACACTAATAAATAAGTAGATTAAAAGTTGCCTTTTAAACTTTATGGCAAGATATTGCTATTTGCTCAAATTAAATGTGTGTGGAGTCTCTCCCTGCACTGAGGGGATTCATTGTAGATGCTCCTGCAGTGAGCGAGAATGGCCTCCTGTAACAGTCATTACTGCAGTGGAGCTGAAGGAGCCTCCGACTGAAAACACTCCATTGTCTGAGCAGAAGGTTGTGTACGGGGATGTGTAGTGTTGTCCATTATGTTGAGCAACTTGAGCAACATCCTTCTCTCCACAACAAACTCTAGGGGCTTTTTATATATCTGTATTTTTGTTACATACCAAGCCTCTTTTTCTGTATTTCTGTGATTTCATCTTGAAGATCTTTTGACTCCTGTTGACAAATGAAGTGGTAGTTTAATGCATAATTAATTATTTCAATTGGACAAACCACTTTCTTTCCCTTCAATTCATACATTCTTGGATATGCAAACATGTAAAGAAGCTATCAAATCTGATCAGTTATTACAAACAAACCTGTAAGAACAAAGTGATATTACTTTGATCACACACTATATCAAGAATAAACTTTAAGACTAAGTTTCAAAGTTACCAATAAATATTTTACCTAATAAAATATTGATTTAGGAATGTGTGTCCTGGGCTAATGAAGGTTATTGAAAACCATCTCAATATTCCTGCAGTATCATTCATAATACTCCGGCTTGCAGAAACATTTTTAACTGCTATGAGAACTTATTACAGGTGCTGAACAACAAACTTTGCATCTAAAAAATTTTCAACAACAGCCTATTGAAGCACAGACAACATGCCAATTTATCTAATGTAAAAGCACAGTTTGAATCTATTTTATTCTCAAAAAACACTTTAAACACAGCAATAACAGTGCAGACAGACACTTAAAGGATGGATACACAACGATAAGGCTGCTTACTTTCTGAAGTTGTTTTACGTGTGAACAAAGAGCCATGCAGCGATCACTCACAGCTTTCAGCATACTGAGAAAGACAAGTGTATGAAACCGTTGTCAAAATTGAAAAAATAATAAATGTATGACAGTTGTTTCAGTATACTGTGAGTTAACTTACTCAGCCTCCGAATCATTCTGCTCCAGCTTTTCTCCAATAGCGCGCCACATCTGCATTCTGAAAGACACCAGTCAAATCACTGATTTGTTGAAGTAAATCAACGTTCAAAGCTTCTTTATTGAGTATTATGTCTCTATGAAGATATAATTATATACCTGTGCAACGCCAGTGTGCTGTTAAAATGAATTGTCTTGATTCTTTCCAGCTCACTGACATAATCTGGCCTGTGACATTTAATATAATAACATATGTTAATAGTGTAAACATGCACATTTGACTCAAATTCTACATCATCAAATGCTCAAATACTCACAAGTCTCTCTCAGCTTCAGATGTGCTGCATGATCTCTTATTTTTTCCTGTTGTACAGCAGAAAAAATGATATTTACATTTGTGGACACAGTGAAAATACAACATGATGGGAAATAATACAGAAACCAATTTACCTGCATGGAGTTGTACTGCCATCTCAAAGCAGAGGTTGGACATCTGCTGTTTGATTCTGAAAAAAAGTAATTTTAGTCATTATAAAGAGTGTAATAATTGTCCTGTAACAAGAGGTGATGTAATTTCATAGGAGCATGACACTGGTGGAAAAAAGTGAATTGTGTACAGGGATCTTGGAGATGAGATTCATCAAATACACCCATCAGTGTAAAAGTTGTAATAATACAAGTTTTAAAGCAGACATAGAAGATCAACCTCAGCATGTCTGTCGGCAGGGTTTCCTTCTGTTCGACAGAGCCATCAGAAGCAGGACTATCATCTCTCACGTCGTCAGATGGATCCATTACGAAACAGTGAAGATGTCTGGCACAAAAGAACAGCACAAAACCAAAGACAAAGTTTGTCTTACCTAGTATTGATTGAAGGACCACAAGCTCTGGTTCAATCTTGTTGATGCAACTTTAATGAATTTCAGTTCATATTCTGTAAAACTATCTAATGTATTGAATCAATATCCAAGTACATTTTCAGGAGAATGACACTGAAAATTACAGCCAGAGCTGGAAGCAACATTTAGGGTGAATCTGACAACAAGGTTAGCATTAATCATAAAAGTTAGAAATCTGATTCTCAGAAACAGATATGCCAAAGGTTTTACCTCTCTTCATGAAAGGCAACAACAGACACTCATTGTTTGTGTAGTCCATCCAAACCATATAAAAAAAGACTATTTCTGTGAATTGCTTTGTAATAGTAAGTCGTGGAAGAAAATCCTTTACTTAAGAAAATGTAGCAACACATTAATGTAAAAGATACGGAATTACGAGCAAATTTATTGCATTCAAATTTTACAAAAAAATAATCTACTGTACTGAAGTATCATCAGCAGAATGTACTGAAACTGTAAGTACATTGTATAGATGTTAACGGCCCTGTCAGTGTTGTGCTTACTATTATATGTATGTATACATTGTATTAAATACAATCACTAATGTAAACAGCATTTAAAGTTGTAGCTGGTCGAGATGCAGCTAATTGTAACTACTTTACATCAATGCATTTCACCATCAAGCTTTAAAATAACTGGCTGTCAAATATGTGTAGTGGGGTGACTGCATCTCCTTTGATACAGTTTACATCCATTGAGTTATAGTAAAGTGGCAAAAAATGGAATTACTCACGTTAAGTAAAAGTACCTTAAGTACAGTAATAATCGTATCTGATGATGGAGTTTAAACTAATATATAACAACATAGCTACAAACACGAGTCAAAATCAACACCCGCATATGCACCAACGCATTTTACTGTCCATTTCTAACATTACTGTAATTGTGCTGAAGGGCCTAACAGTTATGATTGTGTCTTAATGTTAAAAACTACTCTTACCTTGTTTGATTGAGACTAAAGTTACCGGCGAATCAAAGCACGTGAAGACAACAGCACTAAAGACTCTTTCTCTTACTTTTGACGACCAAACTACCAAAAACGAGCAGACTGATAGTTATTGTTACATTATCCACTGTCTACTACTGTTTATTAACCATTTACAATAAATTTGTTTATTTATCGAAACCCCGCCAGGAAGTGACATAGTAACCCTTCTTCTTCTTCTTCTTCTTCTTCTTATCTAATGGTGGGTAAATCAGAGTGAAAGCGGATTGCTGCCACCTACTGACTGATTTTTGTTGTTTTGTTTTGTTTTGTTTTTATTCCAGTTTTATAACATTACAAACTTTTAAGGCATAATTTGTGAAATCATAATCGAAAATGTTGAATCAGCATGTAAAATAAGAGAAGTCAATACAATAAAACAAAATAAAAATTAAATAACATATGTAATATATATATAATAATAACAATGTGAGGGTCTCAATCAAGAAGGGTAAATAAGTCCAATAAAGAAAATAGTTTCTGGGCCTTATTGTTCGACATGTAATACAAGGATTTCTTGTATAGCTTGAGATCGTTCTTCCATGTGGGGTTTCATATTGAGGTATTTACATATGTGAATAAAATGTTTCCCAAGTAAGATTAGATTGTTCACCAAAAAGTCCAAGTTCTTCTCCTTTAACTGTACTCCAACCTTAATAGACATCCAGTTCAACGGGTGCACTGTTATGTGTTTGGTTAACAACCAGTTTTGAAATGAGTGTGTAATGTTTTCATTGCAGGTATTAGTAATCAATCCTGCTGTTCATACTGACTGTTAAAAGATCCCCTTCAATTGTGCTTTCAATGTAAGTGATGGGGGCCAAAAATGTGTCCACACAGTCATTTTGAGTAAAAAAGGCATTTAAAATAATAACAACAACAATAATAATTAAAGCCGCAAGTGGCGATGGCGGGCCCTCGCTCACCCATGCCACCGCGGGGCCTGAGGAATGGAGGGGCTGTGGCGTGAAGCAGAAAGTGAGAAAAAACCTGGAAGGAGGCCAAAAATGCAATGTTTCGTTCATCCAGTAGGGGGAAGTCACAGGTAGTTACACATATGGTCTGGTGTGGTCTGGTGTGTTCAGGGCGGCCCCTCATCAGTCATGTGAAGTTTGGAGTGAATTGGACAAAGCATGAAGGAGTTATGAGAGGTTGATGGTTCATCCACCAGGGGGCAGTAATGGGATGCATGCAGGTGTGTTCAGGGTCAGTCCCTCATCACACATGTGAAGTTTCGTGGAAATCGGACAATGTTGATGCAAAAAATGGCACTTCCTGTTTCCACTAGGGGGCGACATGAGCGACACCCCTATCAGATGGAAGAGGTCTCCACCCTGGACCTGTGTATCAATTTTCATGATGATACGTGTTCAATAAAGCCATCAAAAAGCCAAACGTATTTTCATGGCGAGGAATTGATGGTAGCCACGCCCCCACAGGGACGCCATTACTCGTAGCTTCACAGTGTTCATAATGTAGCTTCACCAACTGGTTCTGCATGTTTTAGAAGTGGAATGAAGTTGATGGGGTCAACTATGTATTTTTCATGAATTTAAGTTCACTTCCTGTTACCACCGGGGGGCGCTATGAGTTACGTGGGAAGTTAATATATCGGGACGTTCAGGGCGGAGCCATCATCATGTCCAGCAAGTTTGAAGCTGATTGGATGAAGTATGTGGGCGTGAGAGCCACTCGTATGTACATGGCGAGCACGCCAAAGTTAGTTGAGCCCTGGCAGACACGCCCTTTGACCTACGAATGCGCAGAGCACAACTTAAGCTCAGCTAGGTCTGGAGATGTTGCGTACCTAATTTGAACTTGATCGGGCGAACTCTGTGGGAGGAGTTAATTTTAGGCGGGAAAAATAAAAACCAAAATGGCCGACTTCCTGTTGGGTTGAGGTCATGAGGTCAAGAGGCTTTTTTGCATATGTGGGTATAATACATATGTATACCGAATTTTGTGAGCATAGGACAAAGTTAGCAAAATTCCCTATGGGCATTTTTGGACTTTGTAGGGGGCGCTATTCCGCCATTCTGCGTCGACCATGTGCGACCACCCAAAAATATCGAATTTCGGATGAGGCCGGACGTCCGTGCAAAAATATAAGCATTTTCGCATTTGGGAAAGGGGCGAAATTGGGGCACGAAATGTCGGAATAATAATAATAATAATAATAATAATAATTAAAGCTGCGAGCAGCGATGACCGGGCCCAAGCTCCCTCGCCACGCCACTAATGAGCGAGACTTGGCGCGACGCATCTTCCAGGGCAAATGGAAACAAACAGCGCCAATATCGCAAATTCGATTCAACATGGCCGACTTCCTGTTGGAGTGAGGGTATGGGTCCAAGAGACTATTTTGTGCGTCTTTAGACGATACATATGTGTGCCGAATTTCGTTTGTCTACGTCACTCTGGAGGGAAGGGCTCAATTTCCTTAATCTTCTACGGGGTGCAGTACCCCCATTTGGCCAGCGGTTCCTGTTAAATGGCGAAACGGAAAAATTCCTCACATCGCCACGAAGCAACCAAACCAGTAATCAAAAAGATTTTGATAACTTTTCATCTCCAATGTCTGAAGATGTTTCTGAGTGAATTTGAAGTCGGTCAGATTAAATCTCTAGGAGTTCGTTCGTTCAAATATGAGGCGTGGAAATCGCCCAAATCGCACATATTTTTCAAAATGGCCGACTTCCTGTTGGGGTGAGGCTATGGGTCCAAGAGACTTTTTTGTGCGTCTTTACATGATACATATGTGTACCGAATTTCGTTTATCTATGTCAATCTGAGTTGAGGGGCTCAATTTTTTTTTGATTTTCTAGGGTGCGCTATTGTATCCAGTAGTTGGCGCTATGGAGCTAACACAGTATTGATACATATACGTGTTCAGGGTGGGACCTTCTACATGCGTGATTAATTTGGTGTAGATCGGACGATGTCTGTAGGAGTTATAAGGACTTCCTGCTTTTTGGCGAAGGATCAAATGGCGAAGGAAATTGTCGGCGCCGCCACGCCCAAACCGAATCCCTAATCAGATAGGTTTTGATAACTTTTCATCTCCAATGTCTCAAGATGTTTCTGAGTGAATTTGAAGTCGGTCGGATAAAATCCCTAGGACAAGTTCGTTAACGTACGGGGCGTGGAAATCGCTAAAATCGCACATATTTTTCAAAATGGCCGACTTCCTGTTGGAGTGACGTCATGGGCGCCCCATACTTTTTTGTTCGTCTGGACATGATACATATATATACCAAATTTCGTTCATGTACGTAAATCTTTCACATTTTTATATTCGTTAGGGGGCGCTATTGAGCCATTTTGCGACGGCCATTTTGGCGAACCATAAAATATCAAATTTACCGCCGGGTCCGATGTGCGTGCAAATTTTCGTGAGATTTGGGGCACGTTTAGGCTGTCAAGATGGCGTTTGTTTTTTCAGCACGATAAGCAGTACCCCCATTCGGCCAGCAGTTCCTGTTAAATTGCGAAAGGCAAAATTCCTCACATCACCACGAAGCAACCGAATCCCTAATCAGAAAGCTTTTGATAACTTTTCATCTCCAATGTCTCAAGATGTTTCTGAGTGAATTTGAAGTCGGTCGGATAAAATCCCTAGGACAAGTTCGTTAAAATACGACGCGTGGAAAACACCAAAATGGCACGAAATTGGCACGTTTAATTCAAAATGGCCGACTTCCCGTTGGAGTGAGGGTATGGGTCCAAGAGACATTTTAGTCCGTCTTTACACGATACATATGTGTACCGATTTTCGTTTGTCTATGTCAATCTGTGTCGAGGGGCTCAATGTTTTAATTTTCTAGGGGGCGCTATTGAGCCATTTTGCCTAGTGAGGATATGGGTTCAAGAGACTTTTTAGTGCGTCTTTACACGTTACATATGTGTACCGAATTTCGTTCGTGTACGTCAATCTGAGTCGAGGGGCTCGATTTTTTTAATTTTCTAGGGGGCGCTAGTGAGCAATTTTTTCTCGCCCATTTTCGCGATCCTTAAAATATCAAATTTTTCGCCGGGTCGGACATGATTGCAAGTTTTGGTGAGTTTTGGGGCACGTTTAGGCTGTCAAAAAAGCGTTTGTTTTCTATAATAATAATCTCTACGATTACAATAGGGCCTTCGCACTGTAGTGCTTGGGCCCTAATAATAATAAACATTACAATTTCAATAGGGCTTTCGCCAGGCGACTTGCGGTCGCCGCTCGGGCCCTAATAATAAACATTACAATTTCAATAGGGCTTTCGCCAGGCGACTTGCGGTCGCCGCTCGGGCCCTAATAATAAACATTACAATTTCAATAGGGCTTTCGCCAGGCGACTTGCGGTCGCCGCTCGGGCCCTAATAATAAACATTACAATTTCAATAGGGCTTTCGCCAGGCGACTTGCGGTCGCCGCTCGGGCCCTAATAAACATTACAATTTCAATAGGGCTTTCGCCAGCCGACTTGCGGTCGCCGCTCGGGCCCTAATAATAATAATAATAAACATTACAATTTCAATAGGGATTTCGCCAGGCGACTTGCGGTCGCCGCTCGGGCCCTAATAAACATTACAATTTCAATAGGGCTTTCGCGAGGCGACTTGCGGTCGCTGCTCGGGCCCTAATAAACATTACAATTTCAATAGGGCTTTCGCCAGGCGACTTGCGGTCGCCGCTCGGGCCCTAATAATAATAATAATAAACATTACAATTTCAATAGGGCTTTCGCCAGGCGACTTGCGGTCGCCGCTCGGGCCCTAATAATAAACATTACAATTTCAATAGGGCTCTCGCCAGGCGACTTGCGGTCGCCGCTCGGGCCCTAATAAACATTACAATTTCAATAGGGCTTTCGCCAGCCGACTTGCGGTCGCCGCTCGGGCCCTAATAATAATAATAATAAACATTACAATTTCAATAGGGCTTTCGCCAGGCGACTTGCGGTCGCCGCTCGGGCCCTAATAAACATTACAATTTCAATAGGGCTTTCGCGAGGCGACTTGCGGTCGCTGCTCGGGCCCTAATAAACATTACAATTTCAATAGGGCTTTCGCGAGGCGACTTGCGGTCGCTGCTCGGGCCCTAATAAACATTACAATTTCAATAGGGCTTTCGCCAGGCGACTTGCGGTCGCCGCTCGGGCCCTAATAATAATAATAATAAACATTACAATTTCAATAGGGCTTTCGCCAGGCGACTTGCGGTCGCCGCTCGGGCCCTAATAATAATAATAATAAACATTACAATTTCAATAACGCTTTCGCCAGGCGACTTGCGGTCGCCGCTCGGGCCCTAATAATAATAATAATAAACATTACAATTTCAATAGGGCTTTCGCCAGGCGACTTGCAGTCGCCGCTCGGGCCCTAATAAACATTACAATTTCAATAGGGCTTTCGCCAGGCGACTTGCAGTCGCCGCTCGGGCCCTAATAAACATTACAATTTCAATAGGGCTTTCGCCAGGCGACTTGCAGTCGCCGCTCGGGCCCTAATAAACATTACAATTTCAATAGGGCTTTCGCCAGGCGACTTGCAGTCGCCGCTCGGGCCCTAATAATAAACATTACAATTTCAATAGGGCTTTCGCCAGGCGACTTGCAGTCGCCGCTCGGGCCCTAATAATAAACATTACAATTTCAATAGGGCTTTCGCCAGGAGACTTGGAGTCGCCACTTGGGCCCTAATAATAATAAATTTAGTATAGCACCTTTCACACAAATAAAATTCACAAAGTGCTTCACAGGATACAATTTGAAGAGACCATAAAAAATGCAAAACATTAAAAAAAAACAAAAAAAACAATAACAAATGCACTAAAACATACAATCAATGAGCAATAAAAACTACATTAAAACCTAAAAGAGAAAAGCAAAAACACAGGCAAACAGAGGACATAAGCTTTTTAAAAGCCACTACAGAGGCTGCAGATCGTAACACTAAAGGTAGAGAGTTCCACAATGTTGGAGCCACTACTTCAAAGGCCCAATTACCATTTGTTTTTAGGGGAGTGAGGGACAACCGGTAGGGCCTGTTCAGCAGAACTCAATGACCTACTGGGTATATACGGAAGGAGGTCACATAAGTATTCAGGTGCCTGATAATGCAGGGCTCTGTAAGTGATTACAAGAACCTTAAAATACATTCTGAACCTGATGGGGAGACAATGTAAAGAATATAAAATAGGTGTAATGTGAGACCTCCGGCTGGACCCCGTTAATAGCTTGAGGCGTTTCTGAGATGTTTAGCCAAGACAGGTGAAGAGGCACACTGGCTGATGAGAAAAAGGAGCCAAACTAGGAGAGGTCTAACCCTAACCCTAACCCTGGGATCATCATCACTAACAGAAATTAACATTTATTCCCGGTTGCTGCTGATAATAAACTCACATTTCAATACACCCTAACCCTGTCTGTCAAAACTAGCTGTGTCAGTGCTGTTTGGACAATGCCCATTACGTATTATGCAATGTCACAATGTTTAACTTTTTGGTGGACAATAACAGGAAATTACTGTTTCAAGTAGTAAAGTTAGTAAGTGTTGCCACTTCCTGAAGTGGCACTCTTTATAAAGGGTTTATAATTGATTAATGGCTTAAGAATTGTTAATAAATAATTTACTAATGATCTATACACCATTTATGAGCAGAATAGGTAGAATTAGTGGGTTGCCAGGTTGTGGAAAAACCCTCCTTTCTGAATCAAAAGACATTCCCAAATCACTGATGTATTGAATCAGTAATAAAGGGTTAAATGTGTCACAGTCTTAAAAGTTATTAATAAGGGATTACACTTTTTAAGTCTCCAGGTCTGCAGTTACATTTAATAAGCTATTAATGAAAAAGTCTGCAGTTAATTGTTAAGAAAATGATTTGTGCATTTTGCATTAAAGCAGTTAAACTTATGAAACACAAATATTTGCATGTTGCATGGAGGATGCATACACACACAAACACAACCCCCCAGCGTTTAAGGAGTGATAAGAATGATAACATGACGCTATTTTGCACGGATATGAATACAGGTGTGTCTTGAGGTTTTGGCTTGTCTCGGGCAAAAACAGTTTGAAAAACATTAGCACTTGACCACCGCCTGTTGCTGATGCGCAGTAGCCTATAGCCAGTATTGCACAGCTGAACCAGGATGAAGACTGCGCATCTTCTATCTGTGGACATGTTGCTAGACTGTTTGTGTGCACAAAACACAACGAAAATGGTATTGCCATGAATGTATAACCTGCATAAACTGGTTCTTACTCCTAAACCAGAGAGTCAAACCCAGGTGTGACGTCAGGACAGCTCCCCTTCAACCCTCGGGGGTAAATAAAACGCAGCATTTGCGACTACATGTGGTGAGATAAACGGGGTTGTTTCAGCGTTAAGACAGCCACCCGCCGTGCGTCTCTGTGCAGGATTACAGCAGCATCTCAAACGAGCATTGAAGCCAGCTTTCTTTTCAGGCTGTCTTCAAGGAGTTGTTATCTACAATGGAGAGCAAGAAGAAGAGGGTATGGTCACAAAAACAACTCGTGGGCCTTGTCTTGTCTCTAATTAATCTTTGAAATTTGTAAACAGCTTGAACTAAAATTGCCCAAATTACCTGAATGCTAAAAGCTGCATAAGGTATTGAACTGAAAAAATGTGCACTCTGAAGTTCATCCAACATATGAATTACAGACATTTTCAGGTAGAAAAGGTGAAAAGCAAACAGATCTTACAGCATATGTTGCTTCTAGACAGATGAGAAGACAGTAAAAAATTGTTTAAGTAAACAACAATGTGACAGCTGTGGATATTTATCACACTTTTGCTATAATTTGCTACTCATCAATTAATCTAATTTGGGATCGTTTGATTTTAGCATTATTATGTGACAGAATAAAGAGAGATTAACGCATGTTAAGTGCTTTTGTCTTTCATATTTGCTGTCTACTAACATGGTAGTTACAATCACATAGTATTGTAGAATATTTATTACAGACTCTTAAGTACACTACAGTCCAGTTAATATTATTCACAACAGAGAGCCCCCATGTGGGCTATGTTGTTTTACTTGAATTACTTGTTTTTATTTTGTAACAGAAGATGTTACTGATTACACTGAGATGTTCTTTCAACATTGCCAAAGCACATTTTCAGGAAATCTGCCAAACCTGAAGCAGAGTAAACATGAATGCAAGCCACATAACTTGTGTGTGTGTGTGTGTGTGTGTGTGTGTGTGTGTGTGTGTGTGTGTGTGTGTGTGTGTGTGTGTGTGTGTGTGTGTGTGTGTGCCCTCAGAGTATCCTGGAGCGTCTGAATGCTGGGGAGGTGATAATAGGAGATGGGGGTTATGTAATGCAGCTAGAGCGACGGGGTTATGTGAAAGCGGGACACTGGACACCTGAGGCTGCTGTTGAACATCCTGAAGCTGGTACGTTACCTGTTAAAATGAATCAACCCTAATATGCATATAGTTTTCTTATTGTTGTCCTTACGAGCTTCTATCTCTTATTGTCTTACTGTCAGTGCGGCAGCTGCACAGAGAGTTCCTACGAGCAGGAGCCAACGTGCTGCAGACATTCACCTTCTACTGCAGTGAGGATAAGCTGGAGATCAGTGGCAATGTCACCAACATCACTGTCAGTAAAAAGAATAAATCAGTTAATAACACCTTCATCCTGTTTACCAGTCATGATGAAAAGTATCCACACATCATTCTGGTATTACTCCAGTCTGTTATCTTCTGTTCCAGGGGGCCCAGATCAATGAGGCAGCATGCAACCTGGCCAGAGAGGTGGCTGATGAGGGTGACGCATTGGTAGCTGGGTGTGTGTGTATGACTCCTTGTTATCAGAAGAGTCACAGTGAGACAGAAGTCAAAGCCATCTTTAAGAAGCAGATGGACGACTTCCTCAAGAAGGACATTGATTTCTTTATAGTGGAGGTATGAGCAGCACTCCAAGAGGAAAAACTGTACAGCAGGTGATCAGATCAGATCTGGTCTCAAATCAACTTGTAATGATTAACTGCACATTTCTCCTACAGTTTGTGGATCATGTGGAAGAAGCAGTGTGGGCAGTGGAGGTGCTGAAGGCCAGTAGAAAAGCAGTGGGAGCGACACTCTGCATCTCCCCTCACGGAGACATGCAAGGAGTCCCGCCTGGAGAGTGCGCTGTCCAGCTGGTCAAAGCTGGTACACTGACCGACCTGTGTTATGATACTTCAAGCTGAATGTTGAATTTATGTTAGCTGCAAAGCCTAAATATAATATTTGTGTTCATGCACAGGAGCTGACATCGTCGGAGTAAATTGCCACTTGGACCCTCTGACGTGCGTTCGCACAGTGAAGTTGATGAAAGAGGGACTAGAGAAAGCTGGTCTTAAGGCCCACCTCATGATCCAGCCGCTGGGCTTTCACACACCAGAGTGTAACTTCGGTGGATACTTGAGCCTTCCTGAGTTCCCCTTTGGTCAGCATGTGTACATTACATTTCTTTTGTGCAGAAAGACACAACTCTTTTATATTAAATTAGATGCATAGAATTTCACTGGTTCAAGTATGTTATACTATGTTTTCCCAAGTTCACTGAACAAAGTCAGAATTTAAATGGTTTTGCTCAAATAACCCCACTAAGCATTTCTACCTTTTGGTTGTTTGCAAACTGTATTTTTGTGTAGTTTCATGAGAGCATTGAATGTTTTATCTTAATCTCAGCACTGGAGACCAGAGCAATGACCCGTTGGGACATGCATAAATATGCCAGAGAGGCCTATGATGTTGGAATTCGCTACATTGGAGGCTGCTGTGGATTTGAGCCCTACCATATCAGAGCTCTGGCTGAAGAGCTGGCTGCAGAGAGGGGGTTCCTCCCACCAGCTTCAGAGAAGCACGGACTCTGGGGGGCTGCTCTGGAGATGCACACTAAACCCTGGGTCAGAGCTAGGTAAGACTGAGCAGAAACTCTGCACACATGTGTAAGATATATAAATATACTCTGTTCAGACTCTGTTCTGTTGTGTTCAATTATCCCCTTTAAAGTTCTTAAAATGACATATCCTCCTCCTCCCTCAATAAAAATCCAGAATCCAAAAGTTTAAATGTTGGACACAAGATGTCTCCTACTTCACCTCTCGGTGTTTGTGCACTGGAGGTTACAAGTGTCCACATCACACTTTGGAAGTTGCATATTAGACCACAATGGACCATTAGTTGTAATGTCATAAATCATCCTTGTTGGTACATGTCTTATTTTGTGACATAGTGACTGTTATTATGACAAAGGGGGCTAAATAAGTGTTTATAACCTACTAAACCTAAACCTACCAAATTTGTCTTAGGGCTCATCGAGAGTACTGGGAAAACCTCTTGCCTGCTTCTGGACGTCCCAAATGTCCTTCCATGGCCACACCAGCCAATGATTATGAAAAACAGCAGCAATAAAACATACAAACTTAATCAGATCTATTCTATGTGTGATCAGATTATCCACATTTCTTCATATCAAGAGTATTAATCAAGCATCTCATCAGTAATTTTTTGCAGTGTGTCCAATAAACTTGTTTTTTTCACTGTATTATTTGTATGTCCAAGTGACTTAGCCTACCATAACTGCTGCCTCCCTTCTTTTTTCTTAGCTATTCCTAAATTTACTAATAAACTGTAAATGAAAAGGCAGCACAGCTTGCATTTTTACTACTTAATACAGTTGTAATTACAGTCTCCATAAACATATCATATGTGTTGACTGTTGTAATCTGCTACTAAATATAATTTTCACATATTAAAATTTTTAAAATCTCTGGTTTTTACATGCTTTCTCTTTGTTAAAAAACACTGCTGTGTTTGTTATTGTATAAAGGTGTGAGGCTTAAAGTGGAGAGGTGATGGCAAGTTAAATGGGCAGGCATTGCTTAGTTTATTGTTGGTAATATTATATTTTTCTTCAATAATGTGCTCTTTGGATTTCATCATTTAATGCTTAAAGTTGAAAGTAGTGGTGAATGAACTGGCCCACACTGAGAGAAATCTTTTATCACTCTGTGCTCTGAACACAAGTTCATGAAGTCCCTTTGGATTAACATAATCAGTGTGTCACTTATTAACCTGACTCAGGGTGAGAGTAAGTAAGGAGAAAGGTTTTGGGGACACACAATCCAATACAATACAAACAGTAGGAATCCAGGAAAGTGAGGACCTGTCCTCACACGGCCTGCACCCCCAACAGTCTGGCTGTGATCAAGCCTTTTATCTCTCTCTGACGTAACACACGCACTATATTCAGCTGCTGCACATACTGTAAAACATTCCAGTCCCATTTAGTTATGTCCACTTACTTACTCTCTTTAACAAAAAGAGCTCTGACAGGTAATAACCACTCAGTTTATTTAAACTTGAGCATCTCTTTATGTTTGCATGTAATTGCAATTTCTTTTACATAATTTTTTATGTTATCTAATCAATGAGTAGAGTGGAGAGGACAACTGTAGTCAAAGTAGTCAAAAATTGCTCCTAAAAAAGTAGAGTATCAGTCAATTTTGTGACCCAGTTTATACATGAGCCAGTCAGACTTTTATTTGTCAAAATCGAGAGAATCTGTCCATAAGGGACTCGGCTATTTGTTAGCTGAAGGAAATATATATTTTTTAAAAACCTCTTTATGTCCATGTTGTCTGGGGGAGCAAATATATCAAACCAAGAGACTGTCATCCAAAAAATGGACCAGTCTACTATTCAGTAACAATCAAATTAAAACTAGCCTTTAAGTGCTTCCTTTTTGAGATTCTGTTTGTTGGTGGGTTTTGCCATCATTTGGCAATTGCTGATAGAGGCCAACAGAACAGGAACACGACAATGATCACATTTCTTTGAATTACCAGGAGTACACTTTAATTAAAAGATTTAAATTCTATTTTGAAATAGTTGTCACAAAAGAATATTTTTACTACTCAGTCTTAAGTCCATATTGTGTTTTTCTTAAAATCATTAACTACTTTCTGTCTTCAGCCATGTTGTTGTTAAATGTGGCTTAAAAGACAGAAAATTCAGCTTTATCTGATAGAGGACCTCGACTGTCTGATAGTCAAAGAATCAGCTGTTTGTGGCTTATTGAGAGCTTTGATAGACCAATGAGCTTCATGCTTCCAGCTGACCTGCATAATGAAGTTCAGCCTGAGCTGTTGAAGACTGTTTCCGGACAACACACCTGACGGTCAGCCCACATGAGGACTGTCCCTGTAGCTTATTGTGCTAATGAGGAACTCCAAGCTCCTGTTATAAATAATATGTCTCATCTATTTAAGGTGAAAGGTTTCGAAAACTGTATTCAACAATGAATTGTCTTTCCTCATGTACTGTTAATAATGTGTACATGGTGTAAATAAATCTATAGTTATATGTGAGAAGACGTTATGACTCTTCTGCTCAGATATAGTGAAATAGAGGGCTTTCATTACAAAAAAAATTGTACATCAGAATATCCTGATGCTGTCTAAGTGACACCCTGAGATGGTGCACTGTCAATGTAAATTCAAATTGTTGAGTGGAAACCGGAAGTTTCTTATTAATATCAATGTTAAAGAATCGAAAATATAGTTCAGATATGGTATTTTAGAGCGCTTTACTTTTGAAATTGTACATCAGAATTATACATTACAGCGACACCCTGAGGTGGTCTATTATCAATGTGAAGTTTTATGATCTATTATTTTTTCAGAATTATTAATTTTATTTATACTTTGATTCATTTTTCTGTATTTAGTTTTTAAGACATTTCTTTTGTTTACTCATTCATTCATTTTTGGCAGAATACATACATTTTGAAATCACTTAGTTTACCCTGAAGGTGGTTTGTATTTTGAAATGAGGCCATGCATGTTCTTACCGTAGTGCCTAATATATACACGCACTGCAAAATAATTTGCGGCTAGTTTGACCGGCGTTTAGAATTGGCTTTACCACAGGCTGCTGGTTCTGCTTTGCTCAGGATGAAGACTGGCTGTCGTGATCTCGCGAGATTACCGTGGTCATTTCAACGTGAAGTCAGTTTGCCGTGAGTCTCTGTGCAGGGTTACAGCTGCATCTGCAACGAGCATTGAAGCCAGCTTTCCCTTCAGGCTGTCTTCAAGGAGTTGTTGTCTACAATGGAGAGCAAGAAGAAGAGGGTATGGTCACAAAGAAAAACTAACGTGGGCCTTGTCTTGTCTCTATTATCAATCTTTGAAAACTGGAGATGTCGTTCACTTAAACACATGCAGTGTGAGCGTAAACAACAGATGTCAGCTGTGGATATTTATCATACTTTCTATACAATTTGCTACTTATTAGTTAATTTAATTTGGGATAATTTGATTTTCGCACAATTATGTGACAGAATAAAGAGAGATGGTTAATGTTCTGTGCTTTGACCTTTTATATTTGCTGTCTACTAACATGGTAGTTACAATCACATAGTATTGTAGAATATTTTATTGCAAGTTCTTATGTACACAACAATCAAAATGTATTGCTCAACATTGTGAGAGAGATTTTCAAGAAACGTGTCAAACCTGGAGCAGAGTCCACATGACACACCTCTGAACCATGAGCCTTATAGGCCTGTGTGTGTGTGTGTGTGTGTGTGTGTGTGTGTGTGTGTGTGTGTGTGTGTGTGTGTGTGTGTGTGTGTGTGTGTGCCCTCAGAGTATCCTGGAGCGTCTGAATGCTGGGGAGGTGATAATAGGAGATGGGGGTTATGTAATGCAGCTAGAGCGAAGGGGTTATGTGAAAGCGGGACACTGGACACCTGAGGCTGCTGTTGAACATCCTGAAGCTGGTACGTTACCTGTTAAAATGAATCAACCCTAATATGCATATAGTTTTCTTTTTGTTGTCCTTACGAGCTTCTATCTCTTATTGTCTTACTGTCAGTGCGGCAGCTGCACAGAGAGTTCCTACGAGCAGGAGCCAACGTGCTGCAGACATTCACCTTCTACTGCAGTGAGGATAAGCTGGAGATCAGTGGCTATGTCACCAACATCACTGTCAGTAAAAAGAATAAATCAATTAATAACACCTTCATCCTGTTTACCAGTCATGATGAAAAGTATCCACACATCATTCTGGTATTACTCCAGTCTGTTATCTTCTGTTCCAGGGGGCCCAGATCAATGAGGCAGCATGCAACCTGGCCAGAGCGGTGGCTGATGAGGGTGACGCATTGGTCGCTGGGTGTGTGTCTAAGACTCCTTGTTATCAGAAGAGTCACAGTGAGACAGAAGTCAAAGCCATCTTTAAGAAGCAGATGGACGACTTCCTCAAGAAGGACATTGATTTCTTTATAGTGGAGGTATGAGCAGCACTCCAATAGGAAAAACTGTACAGCAGGTGATCAGATCAGATCTGGTCTCAAATCAACTTGTAATGATTAACTGCACATTTCTCCTACAGTTTGTGGATCATGTGGAAGAAGCAGTGTGGGCAGTGGAGGTGCTGAAGACCAGTAGAAAAGCAGTGGGAGCGACACTCTGCATCTCCCCTCACGGAGACATGCAAGGAGTCCCGCCTGGAGAGTGTGCTGTCCAGCTGGTCAAAGCTGGTACACTGACCGACCTGTGTTATGATACTTCAAGCTAAATGTTGGAATAATTTTAGCTGCAATGCCTTAATATATTTGTGGGGTAATGCACAGGAGCTGACATCGTCGGAGTAAATTGCCACTTGGACCCTCTGACGTGCGTTCGCACAGTGAAGTTGATGAAAGAGGGACTAGAGAAAGCCGGTCTTAAGGCCCACCTTATGATCCAGCCGCTGGGCTTTCACACACCAGAGTGTAACGTCGGTGGATACACCAGCCTTCCTGAGTACCCCTTTGGTCAGCATGTGTACATTACATTTCTTTTGTGCAGAAAGGCACAACTCTTTTATATTAAATTAGATACATAGAATTTCACTGGTTCAAGTATGTTATATTATGTTTCCCTAAGTTCACTGAACAAAGTCAGAATTTAAATGGTTTTGCTCAAATAACCCCACTAAGCATTCCTACCTTTTGGTTGTTTGCAAACTGTATTTTTGTGTAGATTGATGAGAGCATTGAATGTTTTATCTTCATTTCAGCAATGGAGACCAGAGCAATGACCCGTTGGGATATTCATAAATATGCCAGAGAGGCCTATGATGTTGGAATTCGCTACATTGGAGGCTGCTGTGGATTTGAGCCCTACCATATCAGAGCTCTGGCTGAAGAGCTGGCTGCAGAGAGGGGGTTCCTCCCACCAGCTTCAGAGAAGCACGGACTCTGGGGGGCTGCTCTGGAGATGCACACTAAACCCTGGGTCAGAGCTAGGTAAGACTGATCAGAAACTCTGCACACGCGTGTAAGATATATAAATATACTCTGTTCAGACAAAAAAAGTTCAATTTATCCCTTTTAAAATTCTCCCTCAATAAAAATCCAGAATCCAACAGTTGAACTGTTGGACACAGGATGTCTCCTACTTCACCTCTCGGTGTTTGTGCACTGGAGGTTTCAAGTGTCCACATCACACTTTGGAAGTTGCATATTAGACCACGATGGACCATTAGTTGTAATGTCATAAATCATCCTTGTTGGTACATGTCTTATTTTGTGACATAGTGACTGTTATTATGACAAAGGGGGCTAAATAAAGTGTTTATAACCTACTAAACCTAAACCTACCAAATTTGTTGTAGGTCTCGTCGAGAGTACTGGGAAAACCTCTTACCTGCTTCTGGACGTCCCAAATGTCCTTCCATGGCCACACCAGCCGATGATTACGAAAAAAGGCTGCATTCCAACATATGAACATAATTGCTGATATCCTTTATGTGTGATCAGATTATCCACATTTCTTCATATCAAGAGTGTTAATCAAGCATCTCATCAATAATTATTTGTCAGTCTGTCCAAGTGACTCAGCCTACCATAAATGCTGCCTCCCTTCTTTTTTCTTTACTATTCCTAAATTTACTAATAAACTGTACATGAAAAGGCAGCCCAGCTTGCATTTTTACTACTTAATGCAGGTGTAATTGCAGTCTCCATAGACATATCATACTTGTTGACTGTTGTAATCTGCTACTAAATATAATGTTCACATATTCACAATGGAAAAAATATTTTGTTTTTCCAACTTTTCTCTTTATTAAAAACCATTGCTGTATTTGTTATTGTATAAAGGTGTGAGGCTTAAAGTGGAAAGGTGATGGCAAGTTAAATGGGTAGACATTGCTTGGTTTATTGTTGGTAATGTATTTTTCTTCAATAATTTGCTCTTTCGATTTCATCATTTACTGTCTAAGTCTGAGCAAATCATTTCATTGTAAATTTAAGTGTATTAACCACATATCATACATACTGTAGATGCTCCTTATCTTCAGGATGCTCTTTTTTAAAAAGAGCTCATACATTACTGTAGAACCACTGAAACTGCCATGCTGTATTTGTTTGTCTTTTGATTTATTAATTAATGCTCCTTTTCTGGCAGTCTGGTGAGAAAGAGTATGGTCTCTAGACCTGCTCTATTTGAAAAGTGCCTTTAGATAGCTTTTGTTGTGATTTGGTGCTATATAAATAAAGATTGATTGATTGATATTATGCTGTATGTGTAATATGCCTGATCCAATTATTTTATTTCTATTCCTGTTAACAAAATGAGATTTTCACATATTAAACCCTGATTTCTCAAATATTTCTAAATGTTCTATAATACTGATATATGCTCAAAGTTGAAAGGGAGAAGTGAATGAACTGGCCCACAATGAGAGATATCTCTTATTACTCTGTGCTCATGTGCATTTGTCCTTTAAGATTAACATTATCAGTGTGTCACTTATTAACCTGAATCAGGGGAATAGTGAATGAGGAGAAAGGTTGAATTAGGTAAAAGCTACGATTTGACACATGTGCTTTTGTGACTAATTGGTGCTGGTGAAGGCCAGTGGTGGAAAGTAACTGGTCAAGGGCTGTGCTTATGTGCAGTTTTGAGGTACATGTACTTTACTTGAGTATTTCCATTGGTTGCTACTTTACACTTCTTCATTATATTTCAGAGGGAAATATTATACTTTCTACTGTACCATATATATTTGACAGTTTTAGTTACTTTTCAGATGAAAATTTAACACAATTGATAATATAACAAGATTTTAAAAATAAAACATGTTAAAGATGAAACCAGTGGTTTCCAACCTTTTTGCCTTTTGATGTATTACAAAAATCAGTGTGTAGTTTGGGTTACATTTCAGATGCCTATGAGTTTGTTAACACCTCCATCAAAAAGTTATTTTTCCCTCTACACTTCTCGCATTTTAATTTCAATAAATGTTCAAATGATCCAGTATTTTCACCAAATAACAGATTTGTGTATCAGAACTCAATTAATCATCTTACAACCCCTCAGATTGATCTGGTGACCCTTTGGAGGGGCCTGACCCTTAGGTTGGGAACCACTGGACTAAACTAGCTAACTGTATATAAAGTTGTTGAAACTAGCTCCACCTCCAGCAGCTCCAACAGTAACATGCTGTTTACACACGCATGCTTCAGTATTAATAATCTAATGATGTCATATAATAATATGTCAGTCAGAGGGACCAAACCACTACTTTTTAATGCTTTAACTACATCAGGCTGATAATACTTCTGCTCTTTTACCTAACTACGAATTTTTGTGCAGGACTCCTACTTATAATGGAGTACTTTCACATTGTTTGTACTTTTACTTAAGTAAAGGATCTGAACACTTCTTCCCCCACTGGTTAAGGGGCTGTTATTTTCATCTGGCTGCCGTCGTACTGTAGTTTTTTCTGTGTTTGAATTTCTCGCTCACAAAAAATCAAGTGTTATTGTTTCTGTTGCATGCTCGACATATTGGCCACATGTCAAAAAAGTTAGGTCCCACCGAGATTTGAACTCGGATCGCTGGATTCAGAGTCCAGAGTGCTAACCATTACACCATGGAACCACGTGTTGCCCACAGGGTTTCAGCAAGAACACACAAACTGTAGTCAAGACTTTCAGAGTATTTTCTGCCTTTCCAACATGAAGCATTATGCGAGAGAGATTAGAGTTAACTTAAATTTCACGGCTAACTTGATCTGAAGTTCACATCAACACCTGCCAACATGATGATCGTAGACCAATCAGCTCACCAACCAGGGAAACATGATACGGGCCTCATTAGGCTGCTGACTTTAAAATGAAAGTGAATTAAAAAACATAAATATTTTCACCGGTAAGAAGACTTTTACTTTTAGGGCAGTTTCCAATCAACTCAAAACAGATTTCCATAATGGACGAATCTGCATTTTAATAGCGAGTTTTACTGTATTCTCTTTGAGGTGATTGCTGTCGGTGTAAATGCTGCTCTACATCACCAACAGTAACAACTGGCGACTTTGTGATGACAACTGGAAAAAGCCAATAAGCATGATTCAATTTTGGTAATTTTTACGGACAAACCTCGCTCTATTCCTACATTTATTTACTCTGTTTGGAAGGGACAGATGGTGTCTAGCTTTTTATTTTATGTTCTTATTGTAGGCTATCCATTACATTTAGTTATCGTTTTAAATTAAGTTAAGTTCTGATTATGTGGCACAATTATTTCACAAAACCTCCTTATTAATTGTTATGAACCCGTTGTTCTCCTTCACAGTATTAATCATAATGCAGCACTTGCTTTACCTCTCTATGATCTACAGGTTACTCTCCGAAAAATCACGAGGTTCCACCGAGATTTGAACTCGGATCGCTGGATTCAAAGTCCAGAGTGCTAACCATTACACCATGGAACCATGTAAACGATCAACAAGTCCTGCTCTTTCAATCCACAGTTATTGTTTCTCTAAATAAAAGTTTAAATTTGTTTCCCTGAAGACATGACTTTCACTTAGACTTGGAAAAATATTAAATTGCACGATGAGATGACTAACTCACACAGCTCTGTGCTACATTTAAAAGTCACTGTACAGGAAATAGTGCCCCAAAATACAACTTGCTGGCTCTGTCACAACATCTCCCCCACACACTTACACTTACTTACAAGGCAGGCTATATCCAGTAGAAGAGACAGTGTTGTAAAGTACTGCTGAAGTAAACCAGTTATGTTATTGCAACACTAAATACACATGCATGGAGTCATAACCTGGAGAGGCGGCTGATTCACTGAGGCATCTATTTGGAATAAATGTATTCTTAGACTCTGTGTGTGATCATGCTCCCCACCGCTAAGAATAACTACCATGTAGATTTTTCCATGCTTACCATCTTTTTTATGAACATTCACGTTTTTTCTTTGAAGTATTTTTGAAACATCACCAATTATCAAATTTTACACAGGGCCACATTCATAATACATTTGGTGAAAGCAGCAGTGATAGCAGCAGCAGAGCAGTAAATAATTAGATTTATTGCTGCTGAGATGTATTCATCTTTTTTTTAAAGTATTAGATATGTATAAATATATAAGGATGATATGAAGGATGGCTGGATTTGATACAGATATAACCTCTGTGGATTAAGAGTAGCAATATTAGAGCTACAGTAGAGGAGCTGAGTGCAGAGAGAAATAGTTTTACCAGTTCAGAGAAGCAGAAAGCAGTTTGAAAGGGACACAAGGCGCCCTCCTATTTAAGAATGTAAAACACATTGCACTATAGGTCATGCTCAGGGCTCATTAAAAGCAGGGGGGAAACTCTGAGGGAACCCATTAAGCATTGCTCTGAGCATCATTAAAGCACATGCACCCTGGTGAGAGACTGACTTTTATCTTTAACTCGAGGCTGTGACCATTAAAGGGAAATACTATTTGCCATTCCTGTCCTCTGAGACAGTCCAGTCAATATCTGTAAACAATGAGAACTCACCAATGCTCTCCCACAGCTAACTCATCCAGCAGGCTTGAGGCATCTCTCTCTGCCGTAATTGGTCTGTACGTGGCTCCTCTGAAGTTGAAATGCCATATTTAACATTTATTTCAGGATCATTTTTTTGTGTTTTGCAAACAATTGTCTTTGGACTTGTGCTAAAACCATGATTTAAGGCCCTTTTAGACAGCAGAATTAAGAGTGCCATCCAATTACAGTAATAACAGTAGAATATACAGCCGTCACTTCACACAGTAGCTCTATTTCCCTTTCTTCCTAAGTCATTCACAAACTACTTTTGATTAAGGCTGTATTCAAGGTGTGAACTATGGCATTTGCAACTAACTGTCTTTGTGTTCTTTTTGACATATTTGTACAGAGAAATGGTGGTTTGGAGAAATGCAGAGTAATGCACAGACTGAATGGGAGTAAGAGGGTTTGTTTTTTTCTGATCTTTGGGTTAAAATAAGTTAAGTTTATGATACAGCACGGCCTCATTTAATGATAATGGCAAGAAAAGTGAATTAGTGATGAATCACCCTCATGCATGAATCACACATCAGTAATAGCCACAATTTAGACATGATGCATGATGATGCAGATACAGAAAAATAGAAATGCATGGCAAAGACAGCATATTGTCAATATTTTAGAGACCTCTCCCCCCAAATCATGTTTTCAGGAGAGCTCATGTCTTATTAAGAGGAGCCACAATCCCCCTGCCTCTTTATTAGTTCATTCCCTGGCTGAATTGTACCAAAATCTTACAAATTAATATGAATTAATATTGATTTACCTCTTGTATGCATGTATGTTTGGTTAAGAAGCCTCATTATTGTTGTTTTTCCACCCATGCATGCTGTTGCTGATGCTGCAGCTAGAAACTCTCTGCAAAACATCCCACACTGCTCAACATGAAACGTCAGCACGTCTCTACGTGCCCTACTGAAGTTGAGATTCTGATGTTGCCTTCACTTGCCCCTCGGAATCTATACATAGTCTATAGACTCCCCGATCAACAGCTGGTCTTCGCCATATCTCGTAAGACTGCAATTCAATTGTTTTGTTATTTTTTATTTAGACAGCTTGAAATAATAAGAATGGCATGATTTGTAACGTATCAGATGGATCGTGGTAATAGCAATGAAATGTTAGTGGCTGCTAATCATCTTAAAAAGTCACGGATACACCTGCTGTAGTGACAAAATAATGAGGAGAGCTCGTCTCAGATATTAATCTGATTGTTATGTTTTGGTAAATAATCTAGGCATCGTCCTAATCGTATTCATGGCCACTTTGTCTGGACTACTCATGCAGTTTAATGGAAATACCCACATTTATTTCACCATGAAGGCAACAGTTATTTTACGTATGTGGTGGTCTTGCTGAGCGAACGATGAAGAAAACATAGGCTACTGTTATCACAGCTGAGATGATGCCAACCTTTCCGCAGACAGTGGGACTGGACGAAGCCAGGTGTCATACTCATTTATGGCGTCAGTCTGCTGTATTTGAACGATGTACGCAGCTGCTTTTGCATCCCGCTGTTACTTTGTGGTGAGAAGGCACAAATTCAGCCAGACATCGGAGTTGATGGAAATGACAGCGCACTGCTCCAAATTCATCCGCTTGAGCGAAGGAGGATAGCCCGACAGGCGGACACATCCTCGTGTTTTGGTGTTTTTAAACACAACAACAACAACAACAACAACAACAACAACAACAACAACAACAACAACCGCCCTGCATCCATCCGACTCCCACACAGCCAGACTCAGCAGTAAAATCGTCGCATTTGTGTCTCATCACTTTGCAAAGATGTCCTTCACAATGGAGGATAATTTGGAGTCGGGGTGGGTGGCTGTGCGCCCTAATGCGTTTGAGGAAAAGGAGAAGCATAAATTTGTTTTTATCGTCGCGTGGAATGAGGTGGAGGGTAAATTTGCCATCACGTGTCATAACAGGACGGTGCAGAGGAGAAGCTTTGGCAGCAGGGAGGCAACCAGTCAGGATGGGGACAAAACAAAATGGCCCGGAAGTCCGTGCAGGGATAAAGTGTCCAAAGGAGCCTGCATGGAGGCCAAAAACAGGTCTCCTTCCGTGACAGCATCAAAACAAAGTCCTGTCAAAACTGTGATCAAATCTGCGCCATCCCCCTTCAGTCCTGACACAGAGGTGTTGAGGTCACCAAAAGAGGACCAGCTGTCCCCTTCACTGGACAGCTTGGACCTGGAGGAGCTGGACAGTCTATGCAGGGAGGACTGCAGCTGGGCAGGGCTTTTTTCCTTTCAGGACCTGCGGGCGATCCACCAGCAGCTGTGCTCGGTGAATTCGGACATGGGACCCTGCCTCCCGGTCTTTCCAGAGGAACCATCCGGGATGTGGACGGTGCTGTTCGGTCTGGCTGAGGTGTCAGAGAGCGAAATGGATGAACTGTGTTACAGTTTACATGTGTACCTGGGCCACGCGCTCGATACTTGTGGCTGGAAGATCCTGTCGCAGGTGCTGTTCACAGAAAACGACGACCCGGATGAGTACTACGAGAGCCTGAGCGAGCTGAGGCAGTCCGGGCACGAGGACGCGCTCAACCGTGCCACAAAACATCTGCAGGAGGTGAGAGTGTGACCCCACCACAGCACCTCAATGACTCTATCACCTCAATCTGAGCCTGCCTTTAATCATTCACACAGTTGCACATCTGGACAACTGCAGCATCGCGGTTTGGCTGTGCGTTAACACAGCTGGTTCTCAAACCTTCTCACGTCAAAGACCCCTAAACTGACCCAAATTAGACCATGGACCCCCATTTGAAAAGATTGTTGATTTAACTTGTCTTATTACAGAAAGTGTATGAAACATGACCAAAATTGTCACCCATTCTGTCATCGTGAGAAAATAAATGATTCCCCTTTTTGCGGGGACCCCCTGAAATCCCCCTCAGGACACCTGGGGATCTCCGGACCCCTCTTTGAGAACCACTGAACAACCATATTGGTTGTGAGAAAGTATCATGCACTAGCAATTAATCTGAGGTAGACAGTCTTTATTTATCTCCAGTTTACATTTAATACTGATATTTATGGTTTAGAAAAGTAGCATAAAACACTTCATATTTTCTTATTTGGTGAGTTTAAATAATAGTTAAGGTTAAACTTAAATGGTACATACTTTTATTCATCAGACAAAGTTTTGGGTAAACTGAGTGTAGATGTGTTGGCCATCTTCCATTCTGTCAGGAAACTGCATGAACATTTCAGTGACCACGCAAGTTAAGATTAGGTGACATTAATAAAGTAGTACATACCTTAGGTACCTAAATTACCTAAAGCTTTAAAAGAACCATAAATAAGCTATAAACCATAAATCCTCTTGGCAGGCTGAAAAAGTCATACAGCAATTTTGAAGCTATGACAGAAGTATCTTTACATTTTTAAAGGAAGCTGGAAGGATCGATAACACTGCCCAGCTAGTAAGAGAGGATGAATTTGTAAAAGTATGTTGTACCTGTAAGCATGTTCCTCATGGAGTCTTATGCAGCTGCTTGCATACCTGAGAGAGTCAAGTGCACACATGCACAAGACCTGGGTAACAAACTATTTTAATATTTAACAACATTGAGCCACTTAATAACATATGTTACATATCATATTTCTTTCTCTGTCTCTTTTGTTCTTACATTTCATCCGGTCTGTCTCTTGGTGTAAGATGATGTGAGATCACTTATATGCACAGATATATGGATAGATATGTGGCAGAAAGAGACACTAAGACCTTTTTTTCATATCCATGTATCAGTAAAGAATTGCTGATGAATGCTGCTATATTTATTATTAATATTTTTGATTGAATGCATTATTTATTATTTATTATAATGCACTATTTATTCAACAGATCAGCATCAAGTATTCGAACATGCTCATCTTGTAAAGTTAAGTGTGTGCCAGAGGGGGGTGAAAAAGCTGAATACAAGAAATAGAAATACAATCTTCCTAAAAGAGGATTGTCTTTTTAAAGAATATAATATGTGGTGAAAATATTAAAAAATAAACAGCAAATTAGCTTACAGCATGTTACTGTGTTAAAAAACACACCATAAATAATTAAGACTGCCATATTCAGATGTGAGTCTCATGCAGAACATTTACGTACGGATGGAAAAAAGTTGCAGTTATAATAATAACAAACATTTCTGTGAAACACTTCTGCATATGTAATATAAACACACACTAGCACTGATTTGTATCTCAAGTCTTGACACAGACTAACAAACAGTGAAGACAGGATCCGGACACGCTCCAGACCAACTCTTCTTACACACCAGCAGGAGCGAGTTATTGATTAACTGCTCTTAATATAAACAGACATTATATTGATACTCAGTGCCTCTAAACTGGTCCTACTAATCGATGGCATAAATGCAGCCTTGACGTATGAAGCCAGATAGTGAAAGAAGTCCTGTGAGTGAGAGAGTAGTTGTAGGAGAGTGTTAACAGAAGAGTTTACCGTCATTAGCGTTGCAGCATTACTCCTGGCTGTTACTGCATGTGGATGATGGATCAATATTCAAGCTTCCCTGTATCTATGGAACAAATATATTTCAAATGCATGCAGTACTGACCAAGAAAAGGCCATTTTGGTGTAGCCATTTCTTTAAAACCAACATATTAACTGTGAATGCTGCATTTTATAACATCCTACATCCCACTGCATGACCTGAATCCCCTCATAATTTCCAAGTAATGTAAAAGCTATAAACAGTCATATTAAATAACATTTGCCTGAGTTGTTGTTTTATATCCACAGGTCACAGTAGAGTTATTTCTTATTTGTGCTTATATGTGCGTATTGTAACTGTCACTGCCAAAGTAAGAAAGAGTCAAGAGTTAGGGGTTAGATTTGTTTATATGATTTTCTGGCAAAGGCGTTTCCTCTCTGCTCTACTTTTGGCAGTGAAACAAGGCCATGAGTAGCACAGGCGAATCAACCACATGTCATTCCACCCAGTCAGTCCCACACCCACTCTATCCACACACTTCAGAAGTACACACACAGCACATAAAAAAAGATAGAAGACCAGACACAGGAAGCCGCACTGCCCTTCCTGAGTGAAAAAAACCAAACATCTAATAGCAGAGCCATCTTTGTCAGAGAATTTCTGCCAACCAGCCAGAGCTAATCTGCTTCAGTTGTTTCCATAAGTGACAGTCACTGTCTGGGATATCTATTTTGCTTGAAGAAGTATTCATCCTGACGATGGAAGAGGTGTGCTGATCTTATTTGGCTCTTTACCACAGCTCTTCTGTCTGCAGTGACATTGCTCTGCCGTTCATTTAAACAGACTTGCAGTTTGTTGTAAAGTGGGATACACACACACACACACACACACACACACACACACACACACACACACACACACACACACACACACACACACACACACACACACACACACACACACACACAGACTCTGTCCTATTGATCCTCCCACTCCATTTGAGGGCTGAGTTCATGGCTATTTCAGTGCTAGCTTGATTGTTCAGTCAGGCAAAAATGTGTGTGTATTGATCTTGTTCCCAGCAGCTGAAATGACTCTGCTCATTGAGCCTCTGCCTGCATGCTCAGAGACTGCACTCCTATAGTCCTATTATTTACAATTACACAAAACATCCTTTTAGTTTCACAGCAAGGTGCAACTTTTCATACGGTGCCAAATGACGATATAAGATGTTCTTCTGTATACTTTACTGTGACTGGTTAACTTGACTTTCTGACACTGCTGTGACACTATGCTTATCTTTGATGCTTACAGCTAGCAAGAAGATGTTATCCACATTTCTTACACAACAGTCAGCAGACAGCTGGAAAGATATTAAGTGCGTTTGCTTGTTACTCTATAGCCACTTGTGTCTGCCTCTTGCTCAGTGTGCAAGTTTCTCAGTTGTGTGTATCTGAGGCTTCAATAGATGTTTACATTTCTTCCAAAAGAGGTGCTTCCAGCTATCTGGTCGTTTTTTGTCTGGACTTATTTGAATCCCCCTTCTCCCCCTCTACATTTGATGTGGATAATTGCATATTCCAAGTCTCCATATTATTCAGATTTTGTTATATATATGTAGCAACCAAGAAGTAATTTCCTTTCTGTGTACATGATGCAGCTGACGGAGAAGCACAAGGCGGTGGACAGCATGGTGGAGCTGTTGGAACTGTATGAGAAAGAGGACCAGGCCTATGGAGGCTTGCTGGAGGCCTCCACACAGCTGTACCAGTACCTGTTGCAACCCTTCAGAGACATGAGGGAACTAGCTATGCTACGCAGACAGCAGATCAAGGTAATCATTTGCCACTTTCAGTGAAAATTCATGTGTGCTCAAACATCAAAAGAGGCATATCCTCAGAAGATAGAGAGGGCTCCTCCATGTTTTTTTTGGGATTTGTCCCTTTGAAACTAGGTTCTTCAACACAGTTTGGGGACATGTCTGTTTACTCAGTAATTTCAAAAGAGATTTCTCTTTGGCACTTTACAAAGCCTCTTCAACTTTTTTCGACATGCTGACACTAACAAGTATTCAGTATACACACACATACTGTAGATGGTAAGTGGATTTCAGTAATGAAAACATGTGTAATAAACATCATACACATCCAAGTAGGAGAAAGTGACAAACATTGGTGTTTTTGTTATGGAAGTTCAACCTTTTTGTCATAGACCATGTGAAGCATGTAGGGTTTTTTCTGAGTCTAGGAGTTACTCAGACACTATGCTTAACTAGCATACATGGGAAGCTGGCCACCATGCAGATGAGTCTATTGATTCAGTGATGTATTTCTGTATTTCCCTACAGGATTGGTCATTAAACACAATGGATTTTCATCGGAAATTCTCATGCCTCTTAAAATAGGGTCAGCTCTGCATGTGTATGTTTACTGTGATGTATCATGCAAAATGAATCCCCTGTTATATTCTCATGAGATGCTTTATGTTTGAAACACCAATGGGTGGTTGATGAGATGTGTCTAATTTCAGCGAAAAGAGGGAGGCTGATGATTGGATAGATGATGGACGGGCTTTGTTCAGTCAATGCAGTGCTGATGGCACATTTATATATTTAGCTCAGTGACAAACACAGCACATCAGTAAAATAAATCTCATGAACACACACACACACACACATATATATATATATATATATATATATATATATATATATATATATATATATATATATATATATATATATATATATATATATATATGTGTGGGTGTATACACACATACACACACACACAGACACACACACACACGCACACACACGCACACACTCAAAGCAACACAAAAAGCTTTTCCCAACCTTGGAATAGTAGCCATAGATCTCCAATTTCCTGCAGTCTCACATAGACATGAATAAGTCATGTTGCATGTGGTCCTATAGGTTTACTGCAAGAACAGGCTGATGCTGACACACCAGGATTAGTGGGCATGCAGCAGAAATGGAAAGATGGAGAGTGTAGTTAGAGACCTTTCAGATTTAGGTGAGTGTTGTAAATTCTAATTGCTTTGGGGAGGCGAGAAGCTCCAGGAATGTAAGCGTTTATTTTTTAACAGTATTACAAATCTTGTAACAACGGCAAAATTATTGAATTTCTTTCCAATGAAATTTCATTACGTTTCATTTATAAAATGTTTTTTCTGTAAAGTTACTAATAACTAAACCTGCCCAATATTAGATGGGAGTAAAGACTACAATACTTTGTTCTGCATAGCAGTTGAGCAGAAGTACAAGTATAAAGTAGCATGAAATGGAAATACTTAAGCTAAGGTCAAGTAAATCAAATGTGTACGTACAGAACTTGAGTGTATGTGTTTATCGACTTTCCACAATCGGCTGACAGAATATACAAACAAACCTAATCTAACAGATAAAATTGAATGTGTCCTAATAAAACATAAGCTATAGTTATACTGAGGTAGTATACTTTTAGTTGTATACTTTTTTTAGTTGAGAAAGCTGATGCGAAAATCTCAGTTCATCAAATAGCATTTCGTCATTACTTAAACTTAGCTTAATCTTCCACTGTCACCATGCTTTTATAAACAGTTTTTACTGCAGTAAATCAAGTTTGCTCGGAAACATGTTAGCACAAGTAAACCCTGAGAGGATGAGAAAAGCTACAGGTCCCACCGAGATTTGAACTCGGATCGCTGGATTCAGAGTCCAGAGTGCTAACCATTACACCATGGAACCTCCTACCAACATGTTGAAAGGAGAGAGGTCCTTAAAATGGACTTCCGGGTCTATTTATAGTCTTCAGTGTACTTGAGGTGCAGCACAGCTTTCTCAAACTATTTTTCCCTTTTAATATTCTTAGTTGTGAGTTTATTTGCCTTTCTCTGTTACTTTTAGCTAGTCACAAATTCACTTGTAAATTAAATTAAATTAATTTTAATCTTGCCAATGATCCAATGTTATAAAACACAATACAATAATACAAAAATGCCTTAACCTCCTAATCAACTAATGCATATTAATAGCTGCTCAGAGAACTCTTTTACATTTTAGGAAGTTTGTCGTCCTCAGTATCGAGGCAAGACTGGCAGGGTTGAACGGATAATATATTTGTACTTTCCATGTAACAGTGGCACATATGTATGTATCGAAGAGATTTTTTCTTTCAGAAGCAAGTGTCCATTGTTATCTGTCAACAAGTTAACAACAATATATGACTTTCGTCATATATATATTGTCTGGTTTGACTAACAGGAAACAAGCTGTAGGCCAGTGAAAATGAGGAGCCTTTACTCTGAGGAACTTCAGTATATAGTGTGGTGAAGTAGAAATTCATTGTATTGTACCATACTATCACATGAGGGTGAACCTTTTCAATATGTAGATTCATTCTCAAAATGTGTGACCCAGTGTTTACTGCCTTCATCCTGTTCAGTACAAACTGACTCATGGGGTGACATACCTTAAATGAGTTATTCTGAAAGAGTACGTGAAAAACACAATTGTGAGTCGACTGGTGCTCAGTCTCGTTACTGTTAACTGCTAGGCCTACAGTTTATATACCCGCAGGTGATCTCCTGCCTTTTATACTCAAAGTAGAACTATTGAATGGGGGGTATCTTTAAAGATACAAAAGAAATTTCATATACATAAAATGATGTTACAGGTGAGTGGGCAAATACACATAAATACCCTATATGTCACTTATGAATGATCTTTTCAATATTACTAACAAATGTTATGAATAATGTAGATTAAATTTTGTGGTTTTCATGGTAACCAGTTATTTTTGATAAGGAAAATCCTATTAAGATTGTTGGACTCAGAGTGTCAAACATGACACCACAGAACTACTTTATTCTGATACTCTCGTATTGTTGTGTTTTGCTTTTTTCTGTCTTTTTCAGTGTGTTCTGTATAGAGGTGTGTTGTATAAAAACGCCTTCTCAAAGAAATCTACAAATCCACTTAATTGTTGTGAAAGTGAAAATTAACAATGTGAAATGAAGAGAGAGGAAAGGCCACAGTGAAATGTATGGCCGTAATATGCGCCAGATGAGCCAATCATTGTGTCACATTTTTTCACTGTGTAACTTCTTGTGCTAGTAATAAATGGAATCTTTACTTACTGTATTTGTTAGTGTGCAGAGAATCTCAGTCCAACTACATCTCATGTAGTTGGACTGTTGTTTTTGGCTCAGACACCCAACACCAACTTTTCAAAGGCCTTGATTTAAGAGCCAAAACACTGACTGTTTTAAACAGTATACCTTATCAGGCTCAGCATGTTAGCATTGGCATTGCGAGCCTGTTACCGTACTGATTGTAGCATTTAGCTCAAAGCACCACTGTGCCAAACTACATCCTCACAGAGCAGCTAGTATAGCAATAAACTCTTAAAGTCTTGAAGGTTTTCATTTAAAAGGTTGCTCCACTAAATGTTACTGTAACACAAATGATTGGAATTAAAACCCAGAGGTGTAAAATTAGACTATGCATAGGAATGCAGAAAGATCAAAGATAAAATGAGCACTGGTATCCTGACATCATCGAATTGCAGTGGTACATTATACTGGTGCACTGCTGAGTTGTGCAATATGAACAGAGGTGCAGCAAGGTGACGTGGGGTCAGACAGGAATGTAACTCTACCCTATGCTGCTTACTTTCCTTCTTTGTTCTGTAGTCTGTTTTCCTCTTATAATTTTTCCCCCCAGATTTGTATCATTCATGAAATATAGTTTCTCTGTCTTGGCTCTATTTTTCTATGAGTCATGATACATTATAGTTTGCTCTTATGGAAAAAAGATCCACAAATTGAAAGAGGGAGTCTATAATGCTGCAAAAGATTACAGTAAAGAACATCATAACAAAAATGAAAATAGTTTTATTATTTGCAATATCTGTTTTCTGTGTTAAGTATAAATGGTCATTACGCTTTTGTCAGCATGTTGAAAATGTAGTTTTTGTTGACCTAACACTGACATTGATATTTAAATTCAATTAATATTGAAAGTGTGTGCATGTGTGTTAGAGTGTAACATGATAACATTTACTGTGTACTGTCACTGCCAGTGCTGCTGTATGTGGAAATGTACTGTAACTCCCTCTCCAGGCTCACTTTCTGAATTTGCCTCTGACAGTGTGCTACTATTATCATCAGTGAGACTGCATTGGCTCTACTTTGCACACAGGAGCTTTTAAAACCCTTTTCTTGGCCTTGCTCGGGCCTTGTTCTTCCTATTCAGCTGACTTTTCAGGATCTGTCTTGGTTCTTTGGTTAACACCACTGACTTTGGCGCAGGAGATTGGTTGTTTGATTCCCGGTGAGGGTGGGGTAACAAATATCCAGCGTGGACCCTTGGGTAAGGTCCGTGATGAGTGAAACTGCAGGCGTCTAAGATGCACGTCAGATGTTGAGGAACCAGGGCAATCTGATAAGAAATAAGCTACTGGAACGAATGCAGAGGAAATGGAAATGTTGCAATGCTACTATACAAGTAACTCCAGTGAGAGGGGTAACACGCAGAGCTTGTGGGATATATAGAAGCTTCGAAACCCACCATCTAAACTAACAAAGATATAACATGAGATTCCGAGATTGGGTATCAAGCCCCAAAGCCTTACAACACAGGAACGGGAATGTTTTTTTGTCAAATACCAGCTTTATTTATTTTATGAAGAACTCTTCATATGCGCATTTTCATGTTCTTTCAAAACTGGCGAGAGTTTGAAGTAAGATATCACCAAAGGCATCACACAGGCTCAACTTTGATTACAAATTAGTTATATGAATCAACTTTGAGCCTGTCTTTCTAGCTCAGAGTAACCAAGAATAACATAAAAAAAATCATTTTAATTATCTATCCTACATACAGCTCTACTGTGCCCACTTCACCATAACACTGCTCTGACAAATCACTGTAGAGGCCCCTTGGATTTATAGATCAAGACGCAGAGAGTTTCAAACGGGTGTCGATTTATTTTCTTTCTCTCAACAAGCACCATTCACCGTGAAAACTACAGAATAAAACAGAAAAAATACAAAATGCTTCTCTGTAGTTTCACAAATAATTCACACATAAATCATGTTCACATATTAATCATGTTTACACCCAATACAAATAATTGTAACCAACTAATACCGATAAAATATGAAATGAAATGTTTTTAAGCTATTATGACAAGTATATCACATGCTTCTTTTAAATGAAATACAATATATTGTAATTGTTCACAGAAAGAATATATTGCTTTTATCCTTACATATGCAATTAACTAATAAACAAGTAATGATATTCTTCTTTCTTAAACAATATCCTATCTAATAATAATACACACTCCACATTTTTCATACCTCATTCCGCTCTACAAGGGCGCTAATTAAAGAGTTTCCGCCTTCAGCTAGCATGCTCTCTAGCTCGACACACACACCTCACAGTTCGGAGCTCTTAGAAAATAACAGGTACGAACAATACAAAAATAATAAGGTAAATCACAATGTAAACTATTTCCTTACAGGATTCAAACAGATGAACATGATAAATAACTAATGTGTTTACAAGTTTTTACCGTTGCTCCGACGATGCCTTAGCACAACATTGAGAGTGTAGCAGGAAATGTAACATCACCAAAACCTCAGAAGAAGAAAACTGCGCTCTTCAAAATAAAAGCGGAACAGACCACAAGGTGGCACTGTAGGCTTACAATGTCTTGTTAACACATAAAAACAATATTGTGTAGGAGAATATTAATGAAATTTATCAGACATTTACAATCACCACATATCAATCATGCTATCAAGTGGTATTTACATATTTACAAAGAGACATGATTAATAAGACATGAGCATGTTATAGAGAAACTTGTCACATTGTGTCAGAAAATGTAATTAAGAAAGTCTGTCTAATACAAAACAACTAGACGGTATTGTTTCTTCAGTGCACAAAGTCAATTTGAATTGCCTCATTTTACAATATGTACAGCAATACAAGATCCTCTATCCTTAGAGCCTCGATTTGAATAAGTGAAAACTCCTTAAAAAAACTTTAACAGGGAAAAAATGGAGGATATGCTCAGGAAGAGCAACAGGAACAGGGAGCTTTGAGATTTTCGTAAAGGCAGATAATATTGGTTGCATTGTATAGTTAATTTCCAAAGTACCAAAAAGAAGCATCTTCCTGAATGTGGGTTGTCACCATAGAGACATGAATCCCTTATATCTCAACATTTGATATCATTGCAATATTAATATCTTGCACGCTCATATCTAGATATAGATTAAAAAAAAACATATATCGTTCAGTCCTAGGAGCTACTCTTTCTAGCATTTTTATCACTTTGGATAAAGCCCTTGTTATCCCATGATCCTCCAACTTTTGATATCCACATACTCAACATATCTCTTAGATCTTTGGACTATATTTTTCTCAGGATAAATCTTTGTCATCGTCCCTAATTGTTGCTATTGTGGCGTTCTTGATACTTTATTGTACCAATAAATGATCAAATATTGTCCTCTTTCAACAGATCTCTCTGGAGAATGACTATTTGGGCCCAAGGCGGATTGAAGCTCTAAAAAAGGAGGACTCCGACTGGCAGAAGAAAGCTCAGGAGGCAGTCCTCAACATCCAGGAGTTTACTGTAAAATACTTTGAGACCACTGCCAGAGCTCAGAAAGGTACAGTGTGCTGTGACTGTCACTGTCAATGTTAAGTCAGTAAAGCAGCAGTGGAATGACTCTATTAGACACACACATACACATACACACCCAGCAAACTGGCCTGCTATTGACCTGTGTGTGGTTTTGAAAGCCAAGGCTAATGTGATTTGGTATTAATGAGGCAGTGTAGACAGCCGTGCTTTGACAGAGATGGGGAAACAAGGACACCCTATTGATCAGATAGTTCTGCTGTGCTGGGTTACTCTACAATGTGCTCATGTTATCTGAGGTTTTCTCCACCACTGATTGGTCCATTTATTATCTGGCACTTACATCAAAAATAAATGAGTGGCGTTATATGCAAACTGGAATAGGAGATGTTGTAATATCCAAATGTGGCCAATAGATGTCTCCCTGCTTCAACTTTATTGTGAGAATGCTTTTCTCCTGTGAGTCCTTACTCATCACATTCAAAGAAAAGAAATTGTGGGTGACATGCAAACTCACTGTACCAGATGGGTGATTGTTTGATTGTGTTGGTGACGCACATTCACATGAGCACCAGTCACTCTCAACTGTGAAGTTTCACTAAGCTGTGTGAACGTTTCCCTTTTGTTTGTGCGTGTATCTGCAGGAGTGTATGAGCGTATGAAGGTGGACCAGCGTAAGTTTGGGAAGGCTTCGTGGACAGCAGCGGTGGAGCGCATGGAGAGACTCCGCTACTCTGTCGCCAAGGAAACCCTGCAGCTCCAGAGAGCCAGGGAGATCTGTCTGGAACAGAGGAAACACACACTTCGAGATGAGGTGTGATCATAACACACAACACTAAATAATACTCCAAACATGTACGCACAGATGTAAACACACACCGTCTCTCAAACACACGGTTGTTCTGTGACTTTGTTTTTTTGTCCCATCCCATCAGATGCAGAGCCTGTGTAGCAGTGAGGATGCAATGGCCCTCTTAGACCACATGGAGTCAAAGTACTATGAGCTCCAGCTCCAACTGTATGACATCCAGGCTGAGATCCTACAGTGTGAAGAGCTTCTTCTCACTGCTCAACTAGACAGCATCCGCAGACAGATGACAGGCATGACTTAAATTTAAGCAGAATTTCAAATATTAGTGTAGCTACTCACTGACAAATTGCATCTATTTTTGAGATGATATGCATCATCTAGTTTTTAGGTGGGTCCAGACAAGACACTGCATTTCACAAACTATTCACTACTGAGGACTGAGCATAAACTTGTTGCAAGACATTTAAAATATAGAATTATCATTGCTGTGTTTTTTGAACACATGCTAGATATGGACATGTATGTATTGTCACTATGTCTTTATATTAGTGTCTGTGTGCTTGTACTTGTGTTTTCAGAGCGTCAGGATGAGGTGGTTTACTATGACACCTTTGAAAGTGCAGATGATATAATAGAGGACGATACTGCGGAGAGGGAAGAGCTGCGCAAACTTCAGGTCAGCGCTCGACAGCTGGAGGCACGAAGGGGGCGCATCACTGCCAAGCGCTCCTATCTGAGGAACAAGAGGGTGTGTACACCTTACACACACACTTATTTTCATTCTTGAAATGTATCCTGGATTCTGCTTACCATTAGAGCATATTTATTCAGGGTGTAAAATGGTCTGTTTATTTTGTACTATGTTTTATTGGAATTTATATCAAAGCAGAAAGTGACCCTCAAAACCTTTCTGTTTAGCTTTCCTGCCACGTATTTTATCAAGAAACATCTAAAAATATAGATTGTTATTCAAGTGAAAGCCTCTCCGACCCCCTTGTTGTTGATCATTGTTCAAAAAATGTCCCCTGACTGGGTTGTCTCTTGTAAGAACAACAAGGAAACAAGAATCATAGGACAGTTTCCATTGTGTATTATTGTTAGCAGTATGCATGATACTGTATGGATCAGTGTGTTGATGTGTTTTCTTTCCCGTCCTTCGGCAGGAGATCTGTGTATCAAACCACACTCAGAAGCAGCAGAAACGTCAAACCATCCAGAAAGACTCCGTATTGTACCAGGTTTTACATGTTGATGCTTTTTAAAATTTTATTATAATAATGTGACTGTATACCTGTAAAGCATTAGTTACCCTCTTTTCCTCTACATCTCATCATTTTCTAGCTGAAAAATGAAGAAGAGGAAGATGAGGAGAGAAAGAATAGCAGAGTTAGTCAAGAGAGACAGAGAACTCTGGATAGACTACGCACTTTCAAACAAGTATGTGCCTTCTTATTAACTGTAAATATCAGGGCATATTTCCCTTTTTACCACTGATTGACTTCTGTGTCTCTGTGTGTCTTTTCCCAGCGTTACCCAGGTCAGGTGATACTGAAGTCTACTCGCCTACGTGTGGCCCACACAAGAAGGAGAGAGCGAGGGAGGATTATGGAAATGGGTGGTGGGAGCGAGAGACAGGAGCGTGTGGACACTGTTTGTGTCCAGACGCAGGGCCAGCCTCTGTGTCTCAGTACCAGCGTGCAAACGGACCCCAGCCCCAGCTCCACACTCACCACCCAGCCCGTTACAGCCTTCACAGCATCACTTCCACCGCTGCCAGTGCCCAGCCCTGCAGACTCCTCCTGCTCTCCCTGCTCCCTGTCCTCACTGCTGGCATCACCCATGTCTCCTCCTCCTCCACCTCCCCCTCCTCCTCCCCTCCCAACAAGGGAGCAGTTGTCACCCTCCGGTAGCCCAGGCCGCCAGGGGCAGAAGGCTGAGGAAAAAGGTGCAGCAGACGAGCTCTGTCTCTCCCCACTCGGCCCATTCATCCCTCGCTTCTTTGACAGCAGCCAACTGGAGAGTGCACGAAAAAAGCTGAGGAAGATTCCAGAGTTTGAGGCCCAGAGCAGAAGAGGTACTGGGACCATTTAGCACCATAGTAGTTTCTCAGGTCTCAATCAGTTTAGCTTACATCAGCAAATCACAGCCTGTCTTCTTCTTCTCCTTCTGTGTACAGTGAGCTCACCTATGGACGAGGTGCTGGCCTCCCTGAAGAGAGGCAGCTTTCACCTGAGAAAAGTCGACCAGCGGTCCCTGCTTCCTGCCAAGGGTGACGATGACCCCAACAGCATCTTAGCTCAGATCCGCAAGGGGGTCAAACTGAGGCAAGTCCCCCAGAAAGAGAAAAAAGACCATGAAGAGTTCCTAACCTCCACTGACCCTCTGACCAGGAGCATCCATGAGGCTCTGCGTCGCATCAAAGAGGCCTCTCCAGACTCTGACTCAGATGACGATGGGCTGGCCGGCCCAGACTGGGAAAGCTAGGGTTTGAAGGGTCAAACACAACAAATAAAACACACAGGGATGCTTGCACCCTCTGCACACACTGCACTGTAATGCACTGTGTGTGCTCTGCGCTGTACTACACACACACACACACACACACACACACACACACACACACACACACACACACACACACACACACACACACACACACAAACACACACACACACACACACACACACACACACACACACACACACACACAGAGTTACTCACTCGCACACAAGCAGACACAGCCCAGTCACATATGTACCCAGTGACTTTACCAGGGCCTGAGTCATACTGAATATCACCAACTCACCAAATGCTCCAAAGGTCTATGGTCAACCTGTTCATCCGTTTTGTTTTTACGCACTGCATCGACCATCATGACAGACATTGTTGTTTATTTCTACTGTATGTTATTCTGGTTTTATTTCTATAATCAGACTGTAATGATGCCATGTTTATTTGTATTTTTCAATTGTACTGTCAAAAAGCTCTGCACCGGCCCTTTGTGGCTACATGAACAGTCAGAAATTCCACATACCACAGTTTTTATCAACACACTGCACTGACAGTTATTTGTGAAAATGAAAACCTCATACAGAAATCTATGAGTGTTGTGAGGTGTGTGATCTTTTCTTCTCACTCCAAAGCATTAGAGCATGAGAAACTGTAACTGTAACAAATCTATGTAATGAGTATGGTTTGTAATTTAGGGTCATGCAGGAGATTGAAAACACAGAAGATTTGAACTGGGATCACTGGATTCATATGTGGAGTGTTAACCATGAAACGTCACCTACGTCGACACCTTTAGCTCTCCTCTATTTTTATCAGTGTCCTATGACTGTGCTGCACAGCTGGTGTTGTCCTGTCACATGTAGGTACGGTGGTGTCAGACAGTATAAGGACCGCGCTTGTCTCATCTGACTGTAAATCCTTTAGTCTGTCATACAAGATTCATGCCCTTCCCCCCTTTGTCCTCCTACACCCTTCACCTCCCCCAACTCTCACACCCTCTGTGGGTGAGGGAATGTGTATCGACCCATCTGTTCAACAGCAGCATATTGCCAGGCTGGTGGGAGATATGAAGAGCCACGAATTAGGTTTATCATTTGGTGCCACATCTAACTAGTAGGATAGGTTCATTGGAGGGGTCCTCAACAAGAGTTTCTGTAGCAAGGAGGGGGTCATGGTTAGTGTCAGCACTCTTTGTAAAGTGTGGGTGGACTTGGTTGGTGATTCCCGAGCTTCGTGTATGTGGGAAAGTCACGGAAGAGCTGTGAGACCGGTCACGCTTGTTTCAATGATGGATGGTATGTGGGAGGTTAGATTCTCTCAGCGCTGCAGGGAGTCACTGTGGGCTGTGTAGCAGGCAGTTGTGATTGATGCCATTTCTCCTTCCATCGTATTCACTTTATCTCCTCTATTGCACCTTTTCTAATTTCTTTCACTTAGTGGGCAGAAACACACAGTAGGAGGCCTGTTACTCACAGTGCTAGAAGTGAAAACACGCTCATGCACACATGGACTCACACATTGAACTCACAGGCAACATGTGCAGAAATATTAGTGGCAAAGTGAGTCTAAAGCCTCAACTTCTAAATCTTTTTGTCATAAATAGTTTCAGCGCTTTTATGACACAGTACAAATCCTGAATCACTTTATCTGTACAGTAACAACTTTTCGTTATTTGTTTTTTCTCTCTCTAGTAGTTGAGTAAGATTAAAAGCACTGAACAACATGTAGAATTGAACCTGGAGAAGTGTGGAGTACACAGGACAGTATGAGAGGACCAGTGGGATGCTTGATAGCACAGGAAATCACACAAACATACATGTTAACATGAAGCAAAAAAGATGTGGATTCATAAACTAAGCTCTGACTGGAACCGCTTCAGCATGAACTGTCTGTGCTTTTTGTTTTCCTATGCTTGCATTGAGAGCCTGTTGCAAAAGAATGCCTATTCACACATTAATCATGAAACAGGCACTAATGTAGAAAGAACGGGCAGTAAAGTATACGTCACATTATACAGCTCGAAAATAGCTCAGTGCTAAAGAGAGTTTATTATTTTCCCAGCTGTTCAAATCTGAGGCACTTTTACATGTCTTCTATGACTGTCAGCACAATGTTCTTCCATGATACCTTCTTCATGTTGCATGACTCAAAGTTTTTCAAAAGATCTTAGTACTAAGGTTCACGTTGCTCCACAAGAAGAACAATCACCAACAAGGTACTCAAAACTTCTGGGAAACACCTTTGCTACGAACAAACTGACTGACCTGAGAAACACTGTCATCTGTTTTACATTGACCTTCATCTATTAATAACTTTAACACAGCTTGTTTGTCAGCTATAACATTTGTAATTTGCATCATATTTCATTGCTTTGTTTTTTATCCAGTTTCTTCTTAAGCATTTCCAGCCAAATCGTTTTGTGATGTGTTTGCTTCTGAACATTTCCTATATGTAGACCTGTTATCCATACAGGCTGACTATATGACCCTCTGTCTGAATAATCCTCAGTCAATTGAGAAGTGCAATATCAATATAAAGGAATACACAAAAAAAAAGATGTATCTACTTAAATGTCATGAGTTCAGACTGATCAATGGCTGAGCGATGGACTTATTAAAATGCTACAGTTGTTTTCACACACTTGTGTGTGGACACACTGTCCCAACAATACCTTTTTGCCTTTAGTCTTACCATTTTCATTTATTCCATTTTTTTTTTTAAATTGACCTTTCCCCTGCATTTGAATAAAATCTTGTGAAGCAAATTATGTGATTGTCTGTTTTACTGATGAATGTTTGAGGTTAATAGAGAGCTTTAAAACAGAACAAAGGCGATTTGCACACACTGAATTCTGCGGGCACTGTATTTGAATATAAAACAGCACATTTCTCAGTTCTCAGAGGTGCGTTCTCAGCCTGGTAGGGCTGTCTTTGTTTGAATTCAACAAAGGGTTTAGTTTGGCTGAAGCACCAACAGGTGTGTCTCCTGATCTTTTTCACCAGCATTTGGTAAATCCTTTCACCTGCAAACACACACATCTCACCAGTCTACAAACATCATTAGCCTGAGGTACCTCTTTAATGTCATGAGTTCAAAATTACTTTAAATAGTCAAAAATATTGCCAGTCTTCTCATACCTCTAAATACAATAATAATACCTACATTAAATACCATAAGTTACAAAACAGGAGAATGAAAAGCTTCTTATCCACTACTGTACAAAGGCATTCATTAACAATAGCATTAATATTAAGGTATTCCATCTCTGTCATTCGACTGTCAAAGTTAAACCAGAAAGAAAAAGGTGGGTAACATTTCCCTTTACATGGGTCTTATTCCAGTGTATTAACCTGTGTAACTAACTACAGACAATATGTTAGGTACAGAATTATGCTGTGCTAGTACTTAATGCAAATCTCTTGATATATAATATAGTTACAATGGTGTAATAACACAGTGCAAACAAGGTGCTCGATTGTAATGTAAGATAAGAACTTAAAGGTTGCAGCATCTCATGTAAGGACAAAGATTTTAAGAAATTTAGTGACTTTGATTTCAAAGGCAGAGATTTAAAGATGCAGCCTTGGATCAGGACTGGAGCTGCTTTATAAGAATACATTTCAGTACAGTGTGCGTTTACATTGTGTTGTTACGCATTTTGAATATATATTGAAGAGGTTTTCATTGTTTACCTACAAACTATATACTCTATAATGACTATGCAGTACTTTTCCAGGGGTTAATACACAACAATAAGCCAGTGCAGGGTGTTACTGCATTTGAGTTATCCTCCCTTTCATTTACAATGCTGTTATGAGTAGAAAGTTGTCTTATACAGTTCTATAATTATATCACCAGTATTATATCCTGTGTAAAAAAGAGTAGAAACTGAGTACAGTTCTGTATTCACCCGTGAGGAGTGAAAATCTGCGGCCAGTTTCACTGAGAGTGGAGTTTTACGAACACGTAGATGACACTCTATAAGCCCTTCGTGATGCACTACTTTGACCAGACAGGGCTGCCACACAGGTTCGCGGTCAACAGTAGTACACTTTCTGTCAGACAGGGGAGATCGGCTGAGTTGCATTTGACATATCTGCATGAGTCCACTGAGTAGAGTACCTGATAGAGTTAGATAGAGGTGTCGTATAGAGCCTGTCTGGTATTGCTCAGTGTGTGTGTGTGTGTGTGTGTGTGTGTGTGTGTGTGTATGTGTAGGCCTTGATGTCCAAAAACAGGGTAGTTCTCTCACAGCACAAATTACACACACATATTATGTACAAACGTGTCCACTTATGTGCGCTTTGAAGGCACACGTTATGTTGAAAGTCAGGCCTTGTTCGGTAACACACACCACACTGAGTTTGGCAGGAAGACAGGTCAGTTGTCTGTGATGGTGGAAGCAGTCTGGATACAGGAATTCTCATGTCAACTCTAACACGGGCACACGCCCTCTAAAATTTATGTGTGGCATGAACAATGCCTCTGGAAGATTCAATACTTATCTATCATGTAGGGTTTTAAATAGGCTGTGGATATATAGCAGTCATTCTTTTTCACATATACTTATTGTAAACCAAACTCAATTTCCCAGCAGCCCTGTGTGTCCAGGTGAGGGAGCAGCAGTGATATCACTCCAGGCCAATAGGTAAGACTGACTGTTGAGCGCTGTCCTTTAATTCTCTGTTTCCAGTGACACTTTGCTGGCAGCCCGAGCTCATACATGGGACTCTCTGTTCAGCACTTCTCTGTACAGTAAGTCACTTTGGATCAAAGCATCTGCTAGTTAGAGGACAATATTTTGGGGGGATTTGGCAGCTGTGGCGCAGTTCTCTGAGTCTTAACAGCAATTATTTCCACATGACTTTCAACATTCCCCTTGGGGGGCAGTTTAGAGAAGACGAAAAGTGTGTGTGTGTGTATGTTGGGGGGGGGGGGCAGACATTGTGATGCTGCAAGCTGTGGTGCAGCTCTTCTAGTCAAACAGCAGATGGCACTGAGGCACAGTTCTCAAGTTCACTCCATGTAAGTGTGTGTGTGTGTGTGTGTGTGTGTGTGTGTGTGTGTGTGTGTGTGTGTGTGTGTGTGTGTGGGTTGGAGGGCAGTTGTAGTGAGCCACAGCAGGCATCGCTAACACTGGAGAGATCAATTCAACCGAGGTTACACCCACACCAGCCAATCAGAAGGCAAGATGAGGTAGTCCCTGCATTGTCTTGAACTACAGGAGTGCCTGCGGTTAGTTGGAGCTTGATGCCTGCAAGGTAAAAATGGGGAATTAGCTGCCCGTCTTGAGCAAAATCAGAATTGGGGCAGTGTAGTGTCTCAGCTTTTATATTTCTAAGTTGTAGGAGGAAGGTGGGTATGGTGGGTAATGTGGGTGACGTGGGGGAATAAATTATTATATGGCTCTGTCTGTGAAGTTAGGCAGCTCCGTCTCTAGCTGGCCTCCTCTATGAGTCGGGCCAGGCTGTCTCTGAGCTCTGTCAGCTCAAAGATCTTGCCGTCCAGCAGCTCCAGCAGTGTCCGCAGGCTCTTCCTAAAATTCTCCTGCTCCTCCTGGTTCTCCTCCAGCCGCTGCTCGGCCCCTGCCAGCTGCTCCTCCAGCACCCGACTGCGCAGCTCCGTCTCCTGAAGAAAGAGAGACAGTGTTGTTTCATAGCATGAAACAGGAGTGACAGAAGTTTAGTCTTTAATAATTATGTGTAACACACACCTCAAGTTTCTGGGTAAGGGTGTCTTTCTGCTCCATCAGGTCATTCATGTTTTCCAATTCTTCTTTCAGCTTTTCCATTTCCTAAAGGTAAAAAAAAAAGATTAAAAGACTGTGGAGAGCATGAATATAAAGTGCATGACCCATTCACATTCAACACACTCATGCACACACACCTCTTCTCTATCCCTTAGCGTAGTTTCCAGTTCCTCTATGGTTTGGTTGAGTTCAGTCTTCTGGGATTTGATCACTGGGGTTTGGTTGCTCTGGCACTCAAGCTCCGTCACCTACAAGAACCAGACGGACATCAAATTTCAGATCCATGGAGAAAGAGACAGCCGCAATAGAAACCAGATCTTACACTTTAATTCGTTCCCAGACTACCTCTTCACGTGAATGCGCCCACATGCCAACACTCCTCTCTGTTCTTCCCTCCAATCCTCTCATATTGACTTCTCACTCCTTGTTCCAAATTATTTCACCATTTCAACATGAATAGCTTACTCACAAATGAAAACAAACAAGCATTCCTGTGCCCCCTCGCTCACCCGTTTGTGTAGTCTCTCGGCCTCCTCCTGGTAGGCAGCCAGTTGTTGTTTCCACTGTTTGACGTTGGCTGTGGACTCCAGCAGAGCTGCCGTTAGCTTGGCATTGTTCCCTTTTAGTGCCTCAAGCTCAGCCTCCCAGTGTTTTGTCATGGCAGGGCTGTGGGACACAGGGAGTGACGTGCATAGTCAGTTTAATCAACAACATCAGATGATAAATGTTTGTGTTTTACATGTTATGACTGTATACTGCATCGTGTAAATCTGCAAAATCAAGTTGGAACAGCAAAGTTTTTTATTTCTTACAAGAAGCTCATACATTCAGTAAAAAAGGCAGAATTAAACACAATCACACAGTCATAACCAGGAAGGTTAGTAAGCATCCATCCATCCATCCATCCTGCTCTAGCACAAGAGGCTGACAAAGGCTGCAGCGGGCACTTCTCTGGCCAGTAGCTGTGAAAGCAGCCGTCTGCCACATGAGTTGTAATCTGAGATTATATCCTCAGACTGGTTGGAGCCTAATCTGGTTCAGCTACTCACAGACGAGAAGATGAAATGAGAGATAAGGGAGAAGTGATTGAATGTGATTGAATTTCATGACAGAGAGGCATGTGTGGGAGAAAAAAAAACACTTTCATCTAGGCTGTGAAGTTGACAGATTGAAGTTTAATATTAGATATAGACCCAACTTTCTGGAGGGAAAATGCTTCTACTGTGCATTGCAGACATTCAGTTAAGATTTACATAATGCCCATTCCCTTTCTCTAACATACTGTCTGACTGGGATGGGAAATGTACGAGAGACCTAAACGTTGTCGAGTACAGACATCGAGTCAAGTACCTTTGGAAAGGAGCTCCTACTCCTACACACTTCACTGTAATTCCTCACAGTGGTAGAAACACACACACACACACACACACACAAACACAAAAGAAAGCTTAGCTCACTCAAGGAGTGATGAGGTTCTGTGTATGACCCATAACGATGTTGTTTTCAGTTGTTTCCGCCCCCTCACAGACACACACATATACATACACTCACACACTGCAGTACTCCACTATGCCATAACACCCACTCTGTGAAGTGTGAAAAGAGAGAAAGCCCAGATCTAATTCACTCAGGACTCCCACAACGCCTTCAGTTCTTACACAACAGCCACCCCCTCTGCGAGTGTGTCTGCGTGTGTGACGCATAGGAGGGAGACGACACTTCATCCTACACATGCACATATCAACTGACACACAACCACGCACACACATGCACGCGGAGTTATGCTGTCACCAAGGCACGCAGCCCCGCCAATGTATAAACCCCACACACCAGCTCGGAGAGAAGGAGAGCAGGCGAGACGTCAAGATGTGAAGATGGAGACAGAAGCAGAAAGCAAGGGAGAGCGATGGAGGGAGAGTTTGAGGAGAGAAAAGAGTGCACAATGTTTTGACACTGGTGTTCGTCTTCATTAAATGAGTCTGGCTGAAAGGTTTCAGAGGGCACCTGAGCACAATTTCGGCTGAGGACAACAGAGCAGAGCTGCAGGTGTATGAGACACATGGAGGGTAAGTTAGACGCTGCTGTGTCACTGAACTGCTGATAAACTGAAAATGAAGATGGTTTGATTATTGTTTACACAATATCAATGTCTTATGAAAGGATTTTATTAGCTATAGTATTTTTCACTTAGTTACTGACTATTATGTAATTTTGTCATATTTCCATTACTTATAATGCAGAAACCAACTATGTAGTGTGATTTCTTTTTCTTGTTGTATAAACTTGATTATGTGCAACATTTTTAATACAATACATTTTCAAAAATCTCAAATTCTGTATCTTGCACAGCAGATTTTATTAATGTTAAATGTTTATTTTGACCTGCTTTGTCTGTTTTAGCTTAGTGAACTAAATATCCTCCCCACTAAAGCAGAATTTGTCATCATGAGAGACCAGATTTTGATGGTATTGAAATTTATTTGTAATTTATTGAGTTTTAATTTTTTTTTAAATTTTTTTTTTTTTTGATTGAATTCTGAAATGACTTTTTTTGTGGTTTGGACATAACCTGTACATACTGCTAATGCACCATGACTCTTGAATAAAGCATCAACACTGTTTTGTGTTTTACTACTACTGTACGTTAAGTCTCCTTCAAAGCTCAATAAGCTCTCGAACACAAAAATAAACTTGTACGACACTGAAGGTTTCTACAGCCCTCTCATGTTTCTGCCTTGCCCTGACTGCTGTGCGTTGTCAGGTAGGTTCATCCTCCTCACAGAGCCCTTCAAGACACAGGGAGCCAGAGCAGTTGCCATGGCAGCACTGGAGGAATGAAGGCGCCCTGACGTATGGCATCTGCACCGTCTGCGTTCACACAAGCCTACCACAAGCCCACCACAAGACGCCTACATCCTCAAACTCTAAGAGACCATTCACACAAAGCCAAGGCAGTCCCTACAAAAAGGTCTTCCACTCAGAAAACCATTCAAAACCAGTTCACTGCAGACCTGCCAAACGCGCCTACCTCCCATGATATAAAAACCCTCTCACAGCCCTGCATAGAGCTGTCTCTCATCCTCCTCTCTCTTCCTCTGCCCTCTGCACCCACACATATCTGCCTACACAGCCCCGCTGCGCAGCAGTGTGGTGTATATGTTATGGAGATACATCATCTAATTCCTGACACATAACACGCAAACCAAGACCACCAAAAAGATCTGGTGCAAAAAGCAGGCAAACACCTGTGTGTGCAGATCTGAACTCTCATGAAAAAGTATGCAAGTAAACACATTTAAAATGCACTTCAAACAATTTTATTTTCTCTTTTGGCCATCAAATCAACAGGCTTACACATCATTACACAAAACACGAAACATTGCACGAAAATACAATTTAACTGCAATTTGAGAGGCTGTCGGAGCTACTGTAAAATGTTATGGACATGTTATGTGATGCACACAGTAGATAATAGGTTATTACAGGCATGAATCATAAACAGAAAGAGAGAGGGTTATGTGGTAAAATATCTGGATGGTCCTTGCATCTACCCTCTTTGCATAGGCCACTTAGAAAATGTGAGACTGAGGTTTGCTTGTTATGTCCACGATTGCCATCATAAATGCCCAGATTCGACCCCGTCTCCCACGCATGCAGCATTAATAGACACATCAGCAGCAACGCTGCAGCAGGCAGTGGGTGTCCTCTCTACATCCCGCTCTCACCGCACAGAGCCTCTGTGCAGAGTTAAAGAGTTCATGATGCAGCGGGAGGGATTTCTAGGCATTTGCACTTGAGCTTGCCTTCACAGACTTTAACACATTAATAGAAATACCTCTAAAGATCTCTAAATGATCTTTAAATATCAAAAAGGGTTTAACTTCTCCTCACAGACACCAATAGTTGAGCAAAAAAGAATGATAATACATTAAGCAATTGATTGATATCTTTAATTAATAATATCGCAGCCAGATAGATAATAAAATGAGTAGCACAAGATTACAGAGATTACAAATTGAAGGACCTGTGTGTGTGTGTGTGTGTGTGTGTGTGTGTGTGTGTGTGTGTGTGTGTGTGTGTGTGTGTGTGTGTGTGTGTGTGTGTGTGTGTGTGTGTGTGTGTGTGTGTGTACAGTGGACTACAGGTGACAGTAAATCATAGGAACACTTCCTCTCCTGAGAATTAAAACAGTTCACTCTCTCAAATGCCCTCCAGTTAAGTTTTAAAAATGTGTATTTATTGTAACCAGTGTTTGTGTGAGCAGTTGGTGCATGTTTGGATATTGGTGACTCATATACAGACTTTATACAATGCACCTCTCGCTCTGTCGTTCTTTCTCTCCCCAGTTCCTGACACACACTGTCGGTTGTGTCTGTCTGTCTTGCTATTTCTCTGCCTCCCACTACCCACAGTATGTTATATAAGTCTTATATAAACGCTTCATCGACACCTTTTTGGTGATTGAACCTCACAACCACAACTCTTCAGAAAGCCATCACACAAAGCAAAAATATTTACATGGCACTCTGATCTCTTTGTCTTACACAATCTAATGCATATGAATCAGTTCTGACAATCACAAGGAACATGAATAATCCATTTCAATATTCATTATGCTAACAAAGACAGCAGTGGTGCATGCATAGAGGTGACACCGTCACATACTCCATAACGCATCAAACAACAGAAAAGTCATAAGTTTAAATTTACATTTTAAAAGATATTATTGCATTGCAAGAGTCAGACATAAAACTATAAATATATGTTAGTCCTGTTACCAAGCATGCTCAGATTGAACAAAACAATTGAAAAAATTCCTCACTCCTGAGAAACACTTCAAAGTTACATCTTCTGCTGGTCCGTGTGAAGTGACAGTGTGTGTGTCACAGATATATATGTGTATATGTAAATTCATTGCACCATTATTTCTCCTCACTGAAGTCATGGCATGCTTATTTGTAAGCAGTTAGTAAACAGGCAGTGCAGGTTTTGTAAGGAGGACCCCCCCACCCGTATCTGACCTGCAATCAGACTGTTTATGAAACACTTTATGCCTGAAGATTTTTTTGTTTAGTTTTGCGTAGTTATGATGCCGCAGTAGTCAGGGCTTGTAATGACATCCCTATCACAAAGAGCAGACCCGACAAGTCTTAAACTGCTCCCTAGAGGGGAAAGACACGAGAGAGCAGCGGTGAATAGAGGGAGTACACTACCATCCTGACATGTGAACAGAAAAACAACATATATATACATATATATGTATATAGGTGCACACAGACGAAATGATAGAGGAGAGCGTATACTTCTGTGAAAAAAAATGACAATGACAATGACACAAAGCAGAACAACTGCATCCAGTATAACAACTAAATACATTAATGTGTGTGTGTGTGTGTGTGTGTGTGTGTGTGTGTGTGTGTGTGTGTGTGTGTGTGTGTGTGTGTGTGTGTGTGTGTGTGTATGTGAGTTTATATGTTCAGACCATAACATGACAACATGGGACAGTGAAAATGTCACAATGTGGGGCGTACCTGTGTGCAAAGGCTAGCGCGTTCTGTGATGGCTCTGGACGGGTGTCCGAGTTGGGAGTCGAGTCACAGATTTCATCTGTGCCGTTGATGGTTTCCATAGGCGGAGTCACCGGGGTCAAAGGTGATGCAAGCTCACCTGCTGGAGACTCCTACATGTGAAACAGAGTTGTTCAGTTGTTAGATATCAATAATCATAATGAAATGTTTTATCTATTTTATTATTCTTCATTCTTCTAAAAAATCTTAGTTATCTGACATATATTCATATGAATACATCTCTGTTTGAGTGTCTCTAAAGCCAATACATTTAAAATAGTAATGATTCAGTACGCACATCCTCAGGTGTACAAGAAATGTAAATTTACGAATGACCAAAAGCATAGACAGTGGTTTGTTTAGAATAAACAGAACAACTGGCTAATAGCTAGCATGAGCAACAACAGCCACCATGACTGAAATGACAATGGAAAAAACACCACATTAAAGCTGCAACGAATGACTTTCTGTTATTGATGAAAGTAAGTATTTTTCATGATTAGTTTTATTGATTATGATACACTTATAATTTAATAATAAAACTTCAGAAGAAAAATATCCACCACAAGAGCCCAAGCAGGCGTCGTCAAATTGCTTGTTTTTTCTTGATGAACAATTAAACAATTATCAAAATTGTTGTCAATTAATCTTCTCTTGCTTGCCTAATCAATTAATCAACTTATCATTTCAGCACCCCACTACACCAATTAAAGCCATGTCATTATAATTTATAATATGATAATTAATTTGAGTGATCTAAAGGGCCTCCCATCCTATTTTTATCGCCAAAAAATAAAAAACAGAGATCATTTAGTTAATTTGAATCATTCGTTCCATTTAAGGAGTTGACATCATTTGAAATCCTGGATGTGTGTTTGTGTGTGTTTGTGGGACCGTCTCTCACGCTGATAACTCTCTCTATGGTGCTAAAAATGTGCGTGTCTTAGTGAACATTTCCACATGCCTATAGGCCAGTAAATAGCTTACTATAGCACTGGGAATTTGAAGAATTACAGATTAGTGCTTATCTTTATATCCCATACAACCAAGGAATTATATGAGACAAATCATTTAAATGCTGCATGTACATAAAACAAAGCTATTAAGACTTAGGGCTTGGGCATAATACAGTAGCACAATGACACTGCCAGTACATCCCTAATGGACAAGGAGGAAGTGAGAGATAAGAGGAAGATTATGGCTGGCGTCACATTTTGCACTCCACATATGATACCATTTCATATCTGTTCATGGTGCATTTTCACTTGGGTTGGGCCTACTGGTCTAGTAGCATTTAGTTTTTTTCTCATCTTGTTTTCTCACAATTCCTCGCAATAATGTGTAACTGTTTATTTAGAGGAGGGACAAGAGAGAATCTGGCCGTTAAAAAGAAATCCTGAAGGCATGCAAGTTAGTGAAATCCTGACCTTCAGTGGTGTAACAGAGGAGACAGCTTCTGTGAACCACCAAAGGCCGCATCATTTACAGTTACATCAACCCCTCCGGTTCACCACTCTAGTGCAGTGGAGATCAGCGCACACACAGCCTTCAACCCCTGATGAGTTCAAAGCTGTCCACTTGGCTTCATTAAAAACATCCTCCCATGGGAAGCGTAAAGGTACTGGAGCATATCAGCCCATGTGGGCTGCAGCATTAATAGCACAAGTAATACACTGCAGTACAGCGGGGGGCTACTCCCCTAGCCTCCATAATGAACAGACGAGGACATGAAGCCTGTTAACAGCCTTTGAATTAAAGAACAGATTTCTCTGGGGATCCTCCTCTGAAACAAGCTAATTTTCTCTCAGATGCAGTTACACACTCACTAAAACACACTATATATTAGATATCCCACACAAACAAATGCATAACATACAGGCTAATTATGTTCTTCAATTTGTTTCCAGACAGCTTTGTCTTTGTCCTTTAACGTATGCAGCAGACACATATAGAGCAAATGTAACATATTGGTGTAAATTATGCTGAGTTAGGGCAGTAATTCTTAACTGCAGTGTCAGGACCTCCCAGGGGGTCACGCTGTGTAATACATTTACTCAAGTACTATACCTAAGCTTTAGGAGCTCCACTTCGACCAGCTATTGCAGTTAAAATGCTATGTACACATCAATGCACCTGCAACAACAGGGGTCTTTTTTCCAGATGTAGTACTTTAACTTTTGAAACTTTAAGTACATTTTGCCAATAATACTTCTGCACGTTTACTTTTGTATTATGTAAATGTAGTTTCCGAGTAGTTTGAAAGAAGGATCTTTATTTGTAATGGAATATTTTTACATATTTGTATTGGTACTGAGGTAGGTAAAGGATCTGAATACACCACTGGGATACTTCGTGAATGAGAAAAACGACAAACATATTTTAATATTTATTTTCAATTAAATGATTATTTTCTTAACTGGCCTCTGGGCATCTTCTGATATTAATAAATAACCAAAGAGAGAAAAATGTTTCTTTGGTTGACCTGTTTACCAGCTGTTCATTGTAAAGGAGGTCATTCGTAGGCTGATAAAAACGTTAAGACCTAGGAGATTAAGAAAGAGTGTGCTGAACGTACCTGAGAAGGAGATGTGGCCATGTCCATCTTGTCTTGACTTTTCTCTTTAGCGAGCCGCGCTGCTTCTTTATACTCTGCAAACTTCTCTGCAAACTAGAGACAGAGGGCAGCCATCAGTATCGAGTGAAATTCATACAATAACGTGGTTTAATCTCATCTGCAAAGCCATATGTGCATGGACACACACACACACACACACACACACACACACACACACACACACACACACACACACACACACACACACACACACACACACACACACACACACACACACACACACACAGATCAGTGTGTAATAGATCAGCTATAAAGCCAGGGGAAGGATAGGGAGTAGCTGTTACCAATTACAACCCCACAGTTGAACTTAAAAAAGAAGGCCTGTGCCCATAATGCCTCAAAAGAAACATGAGCTAACTAGGTCACTGTTAGTAACCCTTCTAACACAGACATGTACACACACATACACACATAAAGCAATGCAAACTGCACCATTGTGTTATCCTCATTGAGTTTTAGAAGTTGTTAGCAACTGAAGTTGATCTCCAAGCTTATTTTAGTCGACAACGGATACGTCCAGCAAGCCTGAAGTGGAAAAGTGAGCTCAGCTGATGAGCTTTGAACAAATATAAACACACTGACACATACAGTAAGCACCCTGATGTCCCTTTAGGGTGTGGTTCTTCACAACAGTACAGCCACAGTGTTACACAATCATTTATATAAAGTCCTACAGAGGTTGGGGCAAATCAAATTGACAACTCTGCCAGAGCTGGTCTTGTGTCTGCCATTAGTGGACTTGCAATAAGTAACTTAATATTATTTCACTTTAGTGCAATACAATAGCTCTGATACAGTGATATAAATGCAGTAGTTCCAGTGTAAGTGCCTCAGAAGTGTTGGTAATGCAGTTATCTGAGAAGTGAATCTGATCATTTCACCTTTAAACCGTGCACAGAGAGAATAGTTGATTCTAATTGGCTGTGCTCCTTTTTATTTATTTATTTATTGTTAATAGTGGCTTACCTCATATTTCCTGTTAACAGTTTATTCATCAGTTAAAGCAAAGATACAGAGCATTAGCCAAAACTCACACACAATGGGATGTGAAGAAATTAAAGGAAATTAGTTAAACACTAGCTGCTAAGGGAGGAAAAAGCACCTGACCTGACAACCTCCAGGTCACAACACCACATGTTATAAATGTCCAGTATATTATGTGAAACAGCAACTATCTTATATCAGGCATTGTTATCAGCCTCTTTATCCTTGCCTGCATGACACCGAGGACGTGTCTATACTGCTGAGTTTGGTTGTGTGTGTGTGTGTGTGTGTGTGTGTGTGTGTGTGTGTGTGTGTGTGTGTGTGTGTGCGTGTGCGTGGGTGTGTGTATGTGTGTGTTCTGCTCTGACAGTGGGGATGCTCTGAGTCTCCCCGGTTCACGACAGAGCTTAATCATACTGCAGAGGAGAGAAACCACCCACACACACACACACACTCAGTCACACAGATAGCCTCCACACATAACTTTCATAAAAAACACAGACACACAGAGCAAAAAATGCCTCATTAGGGCTAACCGCCAAGCAGCTTCTACATTTTGAGAGAAGCTATAGCAACTAGAGTAAAAAAGAGAGTTGAAATGCCATCCTCTCTCTGGGACTGAGGGAGAAGAAGAACAGAGAAGCCACCCTGTGCTTGATGCTTAAAGCTTTACAGTATATGTGGATTGTGTGTGTGTGTGTGTGTGTGTGGGGGGGTGTGCGTGTGCATGTGCGTGTGCGTGTGCGTGTGCGTGTGTGTGTGTGTGTGTGTGTGTGTGTGTGTGTGTGTGTGTGTATGTGTGTATACATATGCATACACACATGTTGGATGGAGGTGGTACCTTGGATAGATGATGTTCAGTGGAGAATCCTAGTCCATAGACAGTGTTAGCTCTACTGTCCGCCCACTGGCCAAACTTCTGTGAGGTCTTTGTGAACGTCATGTTGGGACTGATGGTGCTGTTGATTATTGCCTGCAGGACAGAGGAAACCCACTTAATACATACTAAATTAGCTTTAGTACAGCAGTGTGTATAATATGTGTATGCCTGTAAGAAAGATAGAGCATCAGATGGAGACGCAGAGAAAGATTACACACACCACCAAAGACTATATCAACAAATCAATGAAACACATGTATGTACATGCGTCTGCATGTATGCATGTATGTATGTATGTATGTATGTATGTATGTATGTATGTATGTATGTATGTATGTATGTATGTATGTATGTATGTATGTATGTATGTATGTATGTATGTATGTATGTATGTATGTATGTATGTATGTATGTAGGTGGAGCACAGAATACACACTCTACTAGTGTCTTTGTGTATGCTTGACTCTTCAAACAGTGCTGCTTGTGTAAATGTTTGTATGTATGTGTGTGAAAGAAAGAAAGAAAGAAAGAAAGAAAGAAAGAAAGAAAGAAAGAAAGAAAGAAAGAAAGAAAGAAAGAAAGAAAGAAAGAAAGAAAGAAAGAAAGAAAGAAAGAAAGAAAGAAAGAAAGAAAGAAAGAAAGAAAGGGATAACAACATATAGCCTGTGCTGTAAAACACAGATTCACACCCACCAACACACAGACACCCAACATATGCAAAGCTAATGAGTAAATTCTGAGTTTGACTTTGACATCCTTCATCCAAAGATTCAGTGCTCTAATGTAAGTAAGTAAGAAAGAAAAAGATGCAAACACAATCACGTCTGATCTAGCCTATTCCTATGTACCAAAGATCTGTGCCTCTATTGTTGTCAACAAATTATTAAAAACACATCACAAAAAATATGTAATGCTTCCCATGTTCATGGGCTCCAGTCAATTTTGAGTCAATCCCAAATCTGCAGCTGGAAATAGCCTGCATAAAAACACACTTTACTTCCTCTTGAGTCATGTTTTGTGAGAACAGTGCCCAGCGGTTTAGGGAAATGATAAACTCCTTTTTTTTTTCCTTTTTAAAAAAAAATATAAGTATATAATTGTTGACTTGAGTGACAGAGTGACAGAGACAATGGGAGGCATTTCATGGGATTTGTTGCCAGTAAGAAAAATAAATAACATTTATAACACATCCTTTAATTTAACTCTAACTCTTATATCATTTTGCTTCCCTTGTTCAATAACACTAATGAAGAACAAATTAATGGCTGATCAATTAGTGGTGTTGTGTAACGGTTGACATTCTGGTTGGCATCAATACACAGTGATGAGTTTGGGAAGGTTGGCAGTCAGTATGCATGCATGTGTTACACAATAGTGGAATTTAGTGATCAACTATCAATTGAGTGCTGTAGGATATGAGATTGTTGCTAAAGTGACCATCAGAAATGGTCCACTTGAAACTTCAGTCCTCTCAGTCCTTCATATTTTTCCTTCCTGCATGTTCACCTGGCTTCACACTTTAATTTCTTTGCAGCTCTACTTATTCCCTCTACCACTCATTCTTCTCACTCAGTCATCTGTTTCTCTCATCTTATGTCACCCCTCCTCTCTCCATAACTGGTGGGCAGTGTACTGGTCCGTCCCTATTAAGAACTGTCCTCTGCCCAGCTTAACCTCGATCACACCATGCCCAGCAGAAATATCCCTTCTGGATCCCTAATAAGAATATCCTGACACAGATGAAGCGCATGCGCACACAGGCACACACACACACGCACACACACACACTCACACACACACACACACACACACACCCACACACACACACACACAAACACACAAATACACAAATACAGTAGCTATATGCATACACACAGAGAAACATGTGCCGTCAATCTTGGGACAGGCTTATTAACACCATTAACACTTAAATCATAGTGCCACTAAAATGTCCTGGAAGGCTGTTTGATGTGTGATGAGGTGATTATGCTGAAACATCTGGAACATCTTACTAAAACCATATCAGTTGGCTGAAATTTAAAAAAAAAAATCACAATGTAACACAGTAGGAGAGAATGATAGTATTGGAAAATATGTATTTCAGTATGCCCCAGTAGCCTACAGGTTAAGACGCATGCCATATACTCGCAACAATCGCAGTTCGAATCCTTGTCAGCTTTCCCCCCAAAAAAGAAAATATGTGCTTCATGCACTACA